>NW_027527569.1:636099-751590 GCF_008692635.1 Crocuta crocuta
GTGCTGACAGATAGCTCTGAGCCTGGAGCCTGCTTCGGATTCTGTATCTCCCTCTCTTTCTGACCCTCTCCTGCTCACCCTGTCTCTCTCTCTCTCAGAAATAAATAAAACATTAAAAAAAAAAGAGCATTATGGAAGAAGAGAAGCAGGGCACATGGCATGCATTGTGCTAGTGCAGACTGTGGCAGAGAGGCATGGTTTTGGCTCATCATGCAGCTGGTTTAGAGGCTTCCTACTTTTGCAAGTTCTTAATCCTGAGAGCAGTAGGATGCTTCCTTGATGGCTCGGCAGTTTAGGGAGTCATTCCTGTAAATTCAGCCTTCTCAAATACTCGTAAAGTCAGCCAAATCAAATGTGCTTTGATCTACATATTCCCCTGGGGGATTCACAGAACCCAGTGTTGACATTTAAGTCTTGAAATATGCAGAGGTGGAAATTCCTACCACAAGCCCAATACATTTGCCCATCTGATCTGTGCAGAAGCATCTGGGAGAATGGCGGTGAATTAGCACAGACTTCAACAGGGTATTTCTATTGTTGCAGTTCCTTTCCTAGCATAATCAACACTGTTTCTGATATTGTTAGGCAGCTCTTAATTTGGGAATATTTTTTATTATCCCAATAAGGAGGGAATGAAGCAGCTTGCATTCACCTATGAGACTTTCAGTATACATTTTCTGTCCTAGTTAAGGCTGTGTCAGCTTGCTGGCTCTGTGTCATTATTTAGTTCATAGGATTCTGATCATGAAAACATTCCACAGGACATCATGCTGGTGTACTGTATCGATATCATGCTGATATGGCAATTATTTTAAAGGCCCTGGTAAAAAACCTCCATTACAGGAGAGTGGACCCCAAGATTTAGGTACCTGATACACCTGGGATGCATCTAGTCTGAACATGTTAGAATACCCCTTCCAAAGTGAAAAACAGGTTGCTTTAGTATGCATTTCCTATCAGTAATAAAAACATATTAATACTTGATGGGAATTTGTGGATATTTGAGGCAGCATATACTCATTTAGGTTTACCATTTGGATGCAGATATTGAGTAAATCCTGTCTATAAATTTTGAGAAGAGCCCAGAGTAGTATAAAGATCTCTAGCTGGTCTAAGTTGAGGAACAGAAAGCCCTGTCACTTGGGCCTTACATCCAATAATATCTAACGTTCTTGGAGTTCACCAGTAACTGCTTGAAGCCTGTAGCCAATCATAATAAGAAAATCACAAAAAGAGAATTCTTGGTTTGGGAAGAAAGTCAAACCCTTTTTGACAAGTAAATATAACCACACACACACATATAACTATTTGGTCCTACTAGAGAGTAAATAACTGCCTGATCATGGGACACCAATTAGTCACATATGCCCAAAGCTGCTTATTTGAACAGTGTTACCTAAAGTCAGTTATACACAGCAACACTACATCATCAAGCTGTACTATATATAAAATCATAATCAAGCAGGAAATAAAAGCAGAAGTGGTGCTTCAGCAGTTAGTTCCAACAAGAATACCATTCCTTATAAGGCTGAGTTATAAGCAATTTATGTTCCAAACCAGTGACAAATACATGATGGCCTTTCTCTGATAGCCAGAATATATGAGTTCAGGAANAAAGCTGCTTATTTGAACAGTGTTACCTAAAGTCAGTTATACACAGCAACACTACATCATCAAGCTGTACTATATATAAAATCATAATCAAGCAGGAAATAAAAGCAGAAGTGGTGCTTCAGCAGTTAGTTCCAACAAGAATACCATTCCTTATAAGGCTGAGTTATAAGCAATTTATGTTCCAAACCAGTGACAAATACATGATGGCCTTTCTCTGATAGCCAGAATATATGAGTTCAGGAACCAAGCTACGAAAGAGAGGGAACTCTCAATATTAGATCTAGTGATTCATTGATAAAGTATTCTTCACACCCTTGTGACACTGGATTCTGGTTTAGAGGTCTAAATGAAAAAGTAAAAATCATGCCTACCAAAGGACTCAACAATTGTTTCATGAACTGGAGGCTGAGATTTCCATTTAGCTACATGAAGTTCTTTGTGCCACTCCACAAATGGGAAAAAGGACGTTCCTGTGTTGGGTAGAACACTTGATCTCTGGGTGAGGAAAACAGGGATTTGAAACGTAGTGGCAGCAGAGAAGATTGTATTTGGAAGCCAAGGATTGCCTGGTATGAACTTCCAAGTAGTATAAGTAAATAGAATAATATAGCAACTTCAAGAGGCAAGCCCACCAAAAGGCCAGATCCTTCAGGGATGAAACCCTTGGTAAATCCAACGAATTGAGGTTCTGGCTGAGGACAAAGGATATAACTGGCAGTGGAGGAAGGAAGTAAAAATAAATTGTAGATTTATAACTAGTTGTAGAACTGAAGGCCATAAAGGGATATTTTTCTGTGTGTGTGTATGATTGAGACTCTAAATCTTTCCTTTTGAGAAGAAGTCTACAGATTTTTGTTTCTATAGAGCACTGGTACATTATGTCTTCAAAGTACACTGTTTTTGGTATTGATAGTTTGGGGAAGTTTGAATAAGGGAAAAAGGGAATTTTATTGATTTTATATATAAATAAATATATACTAAACCTAAATGTCTGTCTTGCTTGCACATGCTCTATCTATATATATAGATAAACACATATTATATAAAAGATCTGCCTGTTCAAAACCTGGCTCAGCAATGTACTACTTATGTGACCACTGGTAAATTACTATACTTCTCTGTAGCTTAATTTTCTCACATGTAAAAGGAGGATAAGAATAGTTACTATCTCCTGGGCTTGTTCTGAAAAATAAAGGAGTTAATATATAGAAATATTTGTAATGAAGGTAGCTATTTTTAACTCTTAAGGAGATAACCAAATAGAATTAGAAACATCTCTCTCTCTCTTTTTCCACACATTTGCAGGAGAGCTCACACCTTCTCCACCCCATTACTTTTCTCAAGGCGGAGAAGCACAGGTATGACTGAGGTCTGGACTAACATGCCAAAGGAAAACACTGTAGGCAAAGACTGGCAGAATCTGCTCCTTTGGCTTTAGTTGCCAGAGAATTTAATCTCTTTGTGACTACAGTGATAAGAGACTCTAAGAATGTGCCTATCTTCTGGCTAAGAATACTTCTCAGTTTAAAAAAGAAAAGTGGGACACCTGGCTCAGTCAGTTAAACAGCCGACTCTTGATTTCGGCTCAGGACATGAACTCACCATCGTGAGTTCATGCCCTACATCAGGCTTTGTGCTTATAGCGCAGAGCCTACCCTGCTCATGTGCACGCTCTCTCTCTCTCTCTCTCTCAAAAATAAACGTTAAATAAGAAAGAAAAAAGTGAAAACTAGGAAAAACAAGGCATTGACCAAGAATACTTAGATCAAGCTCTGCTGCTGGCCAAAACTATGACTGACATATGGTAAAGTCCAATTCTTTAAGGCAAAGTTCCAAGCAGGCCTTTATTATAGTAGGACTTTACTCTAAAACTATGTATAAATCCAGGGGCAGTATTCCAGAAATCTCAAAGGTGCCATTTAGTGGGAATCTACAAACCACAGAGCTTGGCAGTTTCCAAAGGGAAGATCTGGCTTTTATAAACAATGGGAGGAACTCCTACGAAGTGTGTTTAGAAAGACAACAATAGTAGAGAAGTTCAGCCCACGTGAGAAGAACAGCAAGAAGTAACAGGCACCCTGGCAAGTGAGTACAACAGAAGAAAGGAGGCTCTGAGAAGAGGTCACGTTTGAAGAACCATGATCCATCTGTAGGCAGCAGGATCTCAGTTTTGAGTAGCAGGTAAGAAACTGGGAACGATGACAATGCAGAGAAGCAAGAAGAGGGAAATAAGACGGGAACTCTGTTTCCACGCCCGCCAGGCAAGGAACAAGGCACAGAAAACGTTTACTGGGACTAGTATGTGAGGTAGGTCAGAATTTTTAGACGCACTAAATCTACTAGTTTGAAATGAAATTATCCACGGCCCTCTGAATCACTGCCATGGAACAGGTGAAAGCCTAGCNGATGATCCATCTGTAGGCAGCAGGATCTCAGTTTTGAGTAGCTGGTAAGAACTGGGAACGATGACAATGCAGAGAAGCAAGAAGAGGGAAATAAGACGGGAACTCTGTTTCCACGCCCGCCAGGCAAGGAACAAGGCACAGAAAACGTTTACTGGGACTAGTATGTGAGGTAGGTCAGAATTTTTAGACGCACTAAATCTACTAGTTTGAAATGAAATTATCCACGGCCCTCTGAATCACTGCCATGGAACAGGTGAAAGCCTAGCGCCTGAGGAAGAGTTAAGCATGTAGGTATGGGGCAACTGACTGCTAGAAAAAGAGTTATAAGGGGCAAAATTAAACATGTAAGGAGACTGACTTATATCTGGATATATTTACCATTGAGCTTCAAAATAAAGCAAGAGTTAAAAAAATCAAAAGGCAAACAGATATTTTCTTAGGTTTAGAGCAAGGATGAAAAGGAGCAGTCTCATTATGAAAAAAAATGGTATAGAGTTAACACATGACAAGAAAAATCTATCTTATTCTCATTTTTCCCATTCAAAGGAATGATCTTCAGTCTGGAGATAATAAACATAATACATATAGAAGATAAAGCAGAATCAAAGGTTCAAATTCAATGAGTATGTAATAATCTAGCTACTTGAACTGAACTCAAAGTTGGAAGAATTTTATGCTAAAGTAAACAAGTACTTGTAGATGTAATTAACAATATATTCATTATAATTACTGAGAAACCATATAAAAGGCAATAAAGGAATAGATGTAAGAAGGGCTATGTGAATTTTTTTAAAAAGGAAAGTAATTGTCTCAATCCACAGAATAATATATGTGGATTCTAGGACAACTGTAGGATATTGCTATGCAGAAAATTTGTGAGAACTAAGAAGAGCATACAGAGTCCATTAGGAAAGTGCATCAATTAAAGAATAATGTCAGGCCACACTTTAATTCCTGTCCTATTATGATAGAGTTCCTAAGTTTTATCAAAAGAAGTCCCAGAAATAGAATATATTGATTTCAACAAGGCCTCTGAGCAAGCCCCTAGGACTTCTTTTAGATACAGTAGGGACCACATAAGTTTCAGGATGGGTGAATAAATTGCTCCTAAAGAGAATGGATTATAATTTGCATGGGCTATTCTAATAGCGAATCATAGTACGTGGCTCTACGGTTAGTTTTTATTGAATAATTTGAACAAAATCTTTCAAATCAGAATCTCAACTACGTAATACTGGGAGAGACCACTAGTGCTGTGGTAGCAAAATAAGATTCAAACGAACTCTCAAAGCTCCAATAATCAGTTTCAAATGAGCACAATGCAATAGAGATATAAGAAAAGTTAGGTCTATTTAAGTTCTATAACCTGTTAAAAAGCAGAATTATAATTATAAATAGATACTTTAATTTTTTTAAATCTGCTAAGCACTTATCCAGATCAGAGTTAAAGATACTGTCCAGAAGCATCCAAAAGACCTCAAAAGGGACCAGTGGCACCTTCATAAAAGTCCTCCTATTTCCTACAAGATGGTCACATGGGCTTGGGAGTGCACAGGCAGGGATTTCTGTTAGACTGTCATCCTCAACAAATGACTTATTCAGTGTGACTCTCAGAATCTGGAAAGCTCTGGGGCCCCACCAAACAAGCTTTAAAACTGCCTTCTGCTTATTCACAGAGCAGATTGTGCTTATTTATGACCAACGTCTCTAAGGCAACAAATTAATAGAAAGATTTTCATTTCCTTATCATTGGGGACTATATGATAGTAGAGTGGAAGTCAAAAGTAAATAATAAAATTGTGGCATTTTGTGCTCAAAAGGATGTGAGGGGCTGTAGAAACCATCTGCCTTCTCATTTAATCAAAATGGTTTGTAATGTTGAATCACTGACATTTGTTTAAAGATGTACATGATTTGCTAATATTAGATAAATCACACTTAACAAAAGAATAACAGAAAAGAGGTGAGTGCTCACAAGGTCACAAATGGATTCTGTGACATAAATGTTAAGCAAACACTTTCAGATCAAGGGTATATAATTAGTGACAAACTGGTGCTGTGGAAGGGTTGTTTAGGGACATGCGTTGGAAGACTGATGCATTCCCTCTACTTCCATTGTTATCTATTCATATCATCTACTGATGAACATAATCAAGACCAAGTAAAAACTATGGGGACAATAAGAATCATGTGCTTTCTTCTGTCTAGACCAAGCAGTTGGGATATTCCATCTAGTATCTCAACAACCTGGATAATGACATTTCTCGTTTTTAAAATGGAAGGAAATAACACTCAGACATGTTAAATTCACGTGGTGAGGGGCAGAGTCTAGTGTTAGATTCAGATTTTTTTTTTAACTTGAATGCCTATTATCTTTGGTACCAGTGAAGTAAAACTTACAGGAAAACATGGCAACGGAGAAGCAGAAAAAAATATCAATATCAATATACTATGATTCATTAAGCTTTTATTTTGCATTGTGTATAAAGCTTAGTGTTTATATATTGTATCATTTAAGCCTTAACCCTATGAGAAGGCATAATCTCAACTTAAATAACAGAGAGAGAGAGTAACAGAGACTATAGAGAGAGTAAGTAACTTGTTCAAAGTTAGATCAAATACACATAAGAATCAGAATTCTCTTGTGCTGTTAACCATTATATATCCAAAGCCATCAAATCGCAATCTCTCATGAAAGCATAAAAACTCTGAACGCCCCCAGGAGCATTTATGGAAAATTTCCAACCACTTGCCAGATTCTGATTACAATGTTTATCAATTGCCACAGTAAATGAAGGAAACACAGTTGCTAGACTGTGCACCATCAATTTCTGATAGCAGACCAGCACTGGAAGAAAACTGAACAGCAGGGGAAAAGAGACTCAGATATATAGGGACAGATGGTACCAGCCCTAAATCCGGGTAGACAACACATTAATAAGTTCCCTACTTTCTAAACCATCTAATATGTTTCACTCCTTTATTTTCCTATTATTCTATAATTAATATGAATTAATTGTATAAAGAAAACCAAAGTACTTAGGACAAGGAAAAAACATTTTAGGGGATGTTACTTCAGGGAAGTGGGGAAATAAACAGGTAAGAAAATGTAAGTGCACCTGAAAACTTTTGAAACAGCCCGAATCTTCAGCATTATCAATCATAGCTATTAAAATAAATCTGGCTTATCAGGATATAGATGATCACAGCAGGCAAGCAATTAGGCAGTCATGTCCAGAAAATTGACCTCTGGAACTAACCACAGCTTTAAGCAAACCAGCATGAGTTAAGAGGTGGGGCCACTCCCCACCTCTCTGGATCAGAGCAGTGCCAATCTGTGCTGTAGAACAGAAGCTATTGTATGAAGATCTTAAAACTTCAGTGCATTAAAAGTGAAAGTAAATGCTCCAGACTCAATTGAAAGTGAATCATAAAAAAAAAAACAACACTTTTTAAAAGCTCTTGCTCATACGAAAAAATGTATACTACAAAAATAAATATGTTACATAGTTTAGAGTAAAAGTTACTGTTGCTATTAATTACATAAAATGATGTTTTAAAAGTAAACAGATATAGTAAGATTCTTATAAGGTAGGCAATTATTCATGAAAAAAACATGAATAGGATACAATAAAATTAAAGCTATCAGAGCCAAATATAAATGGTTATACATTCATTCATTCTTTATGGCAAATATTGACTGAGTGTAGTCCATGTGCCAGTGATTGTGCTAGTCCCCATTATCACTCAGACTCAGTGAAGAGTAAAATAAGATTACTTTTGCTTCAGTAGTTCCTTCTGCTTATGGTTGGCAAGATACTTTAAAACGCTATCAAAATGCAATTTAGCTTGATCCTGATGGGAAAGAATACTTTCCAAAAAGTTAAAAATGTGACTCTCATACAAATTTAGAGTAAATACATGTCAATGGTGTATTTATATTATTAATGAGGGTAAAGAACGTTTAGGAATTGAGTACTGGATTTAAAGAAACAATACTGGAATAATACTGTTAAGTTAGATACATAACTGGTTAATATCTGACAGGATAAACCCCTAATATAACCTCTAAGGATGCCTCTGTGTGTGTATGTGTGTGTGTGTACAGAATTTTTATATATAGAAATCATTTATGAGTTAATCTGGACCTTCACTGAGTCAAAATAAGTCTGACAAAATACATCCCCAGACATTTAAATAATCCCTGGGTTAGCCTGCTAGATAATGGCCTACAGCGTCAGAGGATATGTTACCAACATCTCGCCTTATTTAAAGGATCATGATAATGTATCATAACACTAGATAAAGTAACATATATTAACACATCACTGAATTCTTAAGAAAGCAAAGGAAATCCTCAGAGGCCAAAAGAAAAAGAAGAAAGAAAAATAAGATGAAATCAGACTATTAACTTTCATGAATGGATAAGCAGAGATTGCCTTATCAGCAAATAATATTAGCAGCACAGAACTCTCAACTAAGGCCTGGACCCTTCCAAAGTGGCAAATTGTCTAATACTCCTTAGTTTACAGGCCTAAAGTACTAATGGAAGACAGGCTGATAAACATCTATGTGCCAGCAAAAGAAGCATCCAAGTTAGTAATAATGATATCAACATTAGAACTAATAATAGTCACCTGTGAGAATGTGCAAAGCCAGCCATGTCTCTGTTGGTTGTGTAATTCAAATTTACACTATGGAATGTGCCAGGACCCCAAGCTGAGAAAGTAAGCTTTTCTGGACACTAGAAGATGCAAATATAAAACCACTCTTTTCTTTTCAGCTTTATTGAGATATAACTGACATATGACATTAAGTTTAAGATGTACACTGTGATGATTTGATAACTTATATATTCTAAAATGATTACGACAACAGGGTTAGTTAACACAGCCATTGTCTCCCATAATTTCTTTTTTGTGGTAAGAACGTTTAAGATCTATTCTTAGTATCTTTAAGTATATCATACTGTATGATTTTTTTATTTTTATTTTTTAAAACTTTACTTATTGTTTAATTTACATCCAAATTAGTTAGCATATAGTGCATCAATGATTTCAGGAGTAGATTCCTTAGTGCCTCTTATCCACTTAGCCCATCCCCCTCCCACAACCCCTCCAGCAACCCTCTGTTTGTTCTCCATATTTAAGAGTCTCTTATGTTTTGTCCTCCTTGTTTTTATATTCTTTTTGCTTCCCTTTCCTTATGTTCATCTGTTTAGGATCTTAAATTCCTCATATGAGTGAAGGCATATGACATTTGTCTTTTTCTGGCTAATTTCACCTAGCGTAGTACCCTCCAGTTCCATCCACATAGTTGCAAATGACAAGATTTCATTCATTTTGATTGCGGAGTAATACTCCACTTTACACACACACACACACACACACACACACACACACACACACACACCACATCTTTATCCATTCATCTGTCGATGGACATATGGGCTCTTTCCATACTTTGGCTATTGTCGATAGCACTGCTATAAACATTGGGGTGCATGTGCCCATTCAAAACAGCACACCTGTATCCCTTGAGTAAATACCTAGCAGTGCAATTGCTGGGTCATATAATACTGTATGATTAACTGTAGTTGCCAAGCTGTACATTAGATCCCCAGAACTTATTCATCTTTTAACTGGAAGTTTGTATCCTTTGACCACTATCTCCCCATTTCCTATACCCTACAGCTGTTGGTAAATAACATTCTACTGTGTGTTCAGGTTCTTAAGACTCCGCATAGACAGTAATATCAACAGTATTTGTTTTTCTGATTTCATTCACTTTACTTAATGCTCTCAGAGGTCCATTTATGTTCTGCAAATGTCAGGATTTCTTTCTTTCTCATGTTTGAATAATATTCCACTATATGTATATATTCCACATCATCTTTATCTATTCATCAACAGATAGATACAGGTTGTTTTGCTTTCTTGAAAGGCTATTATGAATATGCTGCAATGAACATGGGAGTGCAGCTCTCTCTGCAAGATCCTGATATCATTTCCTTTGGAGATACACACACACACACAAACACACACACACACATACACACACGTGTACATATTCAACCTAGAAGTTGAATTGCTGAATCCTATGATAGTTCTATTTTTAATTTTCTGAGGAACCTGCATTCCATTTCCTGTTGTGCTATACCGACAAACATTCCCAGTGCTCAAGAGCTTCTTTTTCTCTATATCCTCACAATGCTTCTTATCTCTTGTCTTTTTGATGACAGCTATTCTGACAGGTGTGAAGTGGTATCTCATTGTGGTTTTGATTTGCATTTCCTTGATGCTGAGTGATGTTTAGCATCTTTTCAAGTACCTGTTGGCCATGTGTATATCTTTGGAAAAATGTTTATTCAGTTCCTCTGCCCAGTTTTTAATTAGACTGTTTGTACTTTTGATAGAGTTTTAAGAGTTCTTTATCTTCTCCCATTCTGAAGGCTGCCTTTTCATTTTATGGATAGTTTCTTTTGCTGTGCAGCTTTTCCATAGGATGAAGTCCCATTTGTTGAATTTTGCTTTTGTTGCTTGGGCTCTTGTTTTTGTTTGTATGCTTTGCTGGTGTTCAGTTCCAGGTTCATCTCTATATGTCTTTTGTTATCAAATAGTAACTGATCTACAATATTATATTAGTTTCAATTATATTTGCTACAATATGCTATTTATATTATGTAACTCTACTATATATAGTTATAATCACTATATAGAATACAGTGATTTGATATTTATGCACACCATGAAATGATCACCATGATAAGTCTAGTTACCATTTGTTATCACACAAGTCTTTAAAATATTATTGACTATAATCACTATGCTGTTCATTACACCCCTGTAGCTTATTTATGTTAAAAAAGAAGACTGTAGCTCTTAATCACTTTCACCTATTTTTTCTAGCTCCCAACTCTCACCCCTGCTAATGACCGTCAGTTTGTTCTCTGTATCTATGAATCTTTGTTTTTGTTTGTTCATTTGATTTGCTTTTTAGATTCCATATTTAAGTGAAATTGTGTATTTGTATTTCATTGTCTGACTTATTTCATGTAGCATAATGGCCTCTAAGTCTGTGCCTGTAGTTGCAAACAGCAAGACTTCATTTTTTGTGGTTGACTAATATTCTGTTCTACGTGTGGGTTGTTTTGAATCTTGGCTATTGTAAATAATGCTGTGATGAACATAGTGGTGCATATATCTTCTCAAATTAGTGTTTTCATTTTCTTCAGATGAATATCCATAAGCGGTACTGCTGAACAATACAGTAGTTCTATTTTGTAATTTTTTAGGAACCTCCATACTGTTTTCCACTGTAGCTGCACCAACTTCATGTTCCTACCAATCGTGCATAAAGGTTGCCTTTTCTCCACATGCCAACATTTGTTTCTTGTCTTTTCGATAATAACCATTCTGTCAGGTATAGTGATATCTCATTGTGGTTTTAATTTTAATTCCCCTAATGATTAGTTACTTGATCATCATTCTATGTGCTCACTGACCACATATATGTCTTTTTGGAAAAATGTCTATTCAGGTCCTCTACCTATTTTAAACACATTATTTTGATATTTAGTTGTAGAAGGTTTTTTGTATGTTTTGTATATCAACCCCTTATTGAATGTATCATCTGTACATATTCTCTCCTCTTCATAAGGTTACCCTTGTTTTGTTTTGTTTTGTTGGTAGTTTCCTTTGATGTGCAAAAGCTTTTCAGTTTGATGTAGTGTCATTTTTAAATTTTTGCTTTTGTTGTCCTTGACTAAAGAGACATATCCAAAAAAGTACTGCTAAAATCAATGTCAAAAACCTAGTCATTAAGACGAGTTAAGTTTATTTTTGTTTGTGATGTAAGTGATCCAGTTCCTTCTTTTGCATGTAGCTGTCCAGTTTTCCCAGCACCATTAATTAGAGAGCCTTTTCTGTATTGTATATTCTTGCCTCCTTTGTCATATATTAATTGACCATATAAGTATGGGTTTCTTTCTGGGATCTCTATTCTGCTCCATTGATCTATATGTTGGTTTTGTACCAGTACCATACCGTATTGACTCCTGTAGTTTTGCGGAACACTATGAAATCTGGGAGTGTGATACCTCCAGCTTTGTTCTTCTTTGGCTATTCAGGGTCTTTTATGTTTCCACACTTATTTTAAGATTATTTCTTCTAGTCTATAAAAAATGCCATTGGTATTTTGATAGGAATTGCAGAGGATCTAAAGATTGCTTTCAGTAGTATAGGTATTTAATCATATTAATTCTTCTAATCCATGAGCACAGTATATCTTTCCATTTATTTGTGTTGTCTTCAATTCCTTTCAATTAACATCATAGTTTTCAGAATACAGGTCTTTTCACCTTCTTGGTTAAAATATTCCTAGGTATTTTATTCTTTTTGATGAAATTGTAAATGGAATGATTTCCTTAATGTCTTCTTCTTGTAGTTTGCTATTAGCATATAAAAATAAAATAGGTTTTTGCATATTAATGTTTTATCCTGCAACTATACTGAATTCATTTATTAGTGCTAATATTTTTTGATAGGGTCTTTAGAATTTTCTGTGAATAGTAACATGACATCAGCAAAGACTGATTTCAATGTTTTATATTTCATTTGCTTGCCCAATCTTCTGTAGCTACAACTGCCAATGTTGAATAAAAGTGGAGAGAATGGGCATCCTTGTCTTGTCCTGATCTTAGGGGAAAAAAAGCCCTCCATTTTTCACCATTAAGCATGATATTAGCTGTGGCAGTGTCATGTCATATATGCCCTTTATTAAAATGAGGTATGTTCCGCTATAAATACTTTGTTGAGTTTTCATCATCACTGGATGTTAAATTTTGTCTCCTGCATCTACTAGGATGATCCTATGATTTTAAACCTCTGCTTTGTTAATGTGCTGTATCACTGAATGAACTGCAGATGTTAAACCATCCTTGCATCCTTGACATAAATTTCACAGTACCATGGAATACGATCCCTTTAATGTATTATTGAATTTTCTTTATTAATATTTTGTTGAGGATTTTTGTATCTATGTTTATCAGGGACGTTAGCCCGCAATTTTTTTTTTTTTTTGTAGTCTGTGTAGTTTAGGTATGAAGGCAATTCTAGCCTCATAAATGAGTTTAAAAGTATTCCATCCTCCTCAATTTAAAAAAAAAATGTGAGAAAATAGCTATTAACTATATTTTAAATGTTTGGTAGAACTCACCTGTGAAGCCATCTTGTCCTGGGCTTCTTCTCATGGGAGTTTTTGAGTCCTGATTCAGTATCTTTGTTTTCCTTTTTTCTTTCCTCGAAGTACACTTGATATATACTATTTTATTAGTTTCAAGTATACACGTACTGATTTGACAATTCTACATGGTAAGCTATGCTCATCATAAGTGTAGTTGCCATCACCATACAATGTTATTATAGTATTATTGTCTTTAATTCCCATTTTGTACTTTCCAACCCAGTGACTTATTTATAATTGGAAGTTTGTACCTCTTAATCTCCTTTATTTACTTTGCCCATCCCCCAAATCCCTTAACTCTGGAAATGAGCAGTTTGTTCTCTATATTTATAATTCTGTTTTTGTTTTTGTTGGTTCATGTGGTTGTTTACTTGTTCTTTAATTTAGATCCCTCATAATAGTGAAATCATACAGTATTTGTCTTTGTCAGACTTATCTCACTTAGTAAAATGTCCTCTAAGTCTATCCATGTTGTCACAAATGAAAATATCTCATTCTTTTAATGGTGCAGTANTATATAGTGTAATATTAGTTTCTAGTGTACAGAATAGTGATTCAGCACTTCCATTCAACACTTGGTGCTCATCAACGTGTGCTCCTTAATCTCCATCACCTATTTAACTCATCCCCTACCCACTACCCCTCTGGTAATCATCAGTTTGTTCTCTGTAGTTAAAAGAATAGAGAAAAAAAGAGAAGGAGGTATGTCACATATTCTTTATCCGTTCATTAGTTGATGGACAGACACTTGGGCTGTTTCCCTAATTTGGCTATTGTGGACAATGCTCCTATAAACATTGGGATGCATGTATCCCTTTGAATTAGTATTTTCATATTTTTGGGGTAAATACCTAACAGGTCAACTGCTGGATCATAGGGTAGTTCTATTTTTAACTTTTTGAGGAACCGCCATGTTTTCCACAGTGGTTGCACCAGTTTGCATTCCCACCAACAGTACACAGGATTCCTATTTCTCCACATCCTTGCCAACATCTGTTTTTTCTCATGTTGTTGATTTTAGACATTCTGACAGGCGTGAGGTGATATTTCACTGTGGTTTTGATTTGTATTTCCCTAATGATCAGTGACATTAAGCATCTTTTCCTGTGTTTGCTGGCCATGTCTTCTTTTGTAAAAATGTCTGTTCATATCTTCTGCATATTTAATTTTTAAATAGTTGTTTTTTGAGTGTTTATTTTATAAGTTCTTCATCTATTTTGGATACTAACCTTTTATCAGATATGTTATTTAATAAATACACTTGCCCATTCTAAAGGTTTGCCTTTAGTTGCCTTTTAGTTTTGTTGATAGATTCCTTTGCTGTGCAGAAGCATTTTATTTTAATAAATCACAACAGTTTATTCTTTTCTTTTATTTCCCTTGCCTCAGGAGGCATACCTAGAAAGAAGTTGCTAAAGCCTGTCAAACAGGGGTAATGCCTGTATTCTCCTCTAGGATTTTTATGGTTTCAGGTATCACATTTTAGGTCTTTAATCCATTTTGAGTTTGGTGTTAAGAAAGTGACCCAGTTTCATTCTTTTGCATGTTGCTCTCCAGTTTTCTGACATCATTTGTTGACGATACTATCTTTTTCCCGTTGGATATTCTTTCCTGCTTTGTCGAAGGTTAATTGGCCATATAGTTATGGCTACATTTCTGGGTTTTCTATTCTGTTCCATTGATCTATGCGTCCATTTTTGTGCCAATAACATACTGTTTTGATCATTAACAGCTTTGTAATATAAGTTTAAGCCTAAAATTGTGATGTCTCCAACTTTGCTTTTCTTTTTCAAGGTTGTTTTAACTACTCAGGGTTTTCTGTGGTTCCACACACATTTTAGGATTGTTTGTTCTAGCTCTGTGAAAAATGCCAGTGGTATTTTGATAGGGATTACATTGAATATATAGATTGTTTTGGGTAGTAGTGCATTTTAACAATATTTATTCTTTTAATCCATGAGCCTGGAATGTTTTCCCATTTCTTTGTGTCATCTTTAATTTCTTTAATAAGTATTTTACAGTTTTCAGAGTACAGGTTATTCACAAACTCTTTGGTTAGGCTTATTGCTAGGTATCTTATTGTTTTTGGTGCACTTGTAAATGGAACTGATTCCTTAATTTCACTTTCTGCTGCTTCATAGTGCTGTATAGATGTGCAACAGATGTCTGTATGTTGATTTTGTACCCTGTGTCTTTACTGAATTCATGACCAGTTCTAACAGGTTTTTGGTGGAGTCTTTTTTTTTTTTTTTTTAATTTTTAACTTTTTTTTTTTCCATTTTTTTGAGACAGAGAGCGAGCAAGCAGGGGAGAGGTAGAGAGAGGGACACACACAGAGAATCCGAAGTAGGCTCCAGGCTCTGAGTTGTCAGCACAGAGCCCTATGAAGGGCTCGAACTCACAAGTGATGAGATCCTGGCCTGAGCCAAAGCTGGAGGCTTAATGGACTGAGCCACCCAGGTGCCTTCTCCCTTTTTTAAATTTATTTTTTCTTTCTGGTTTTCTATATAGTGCATAATGTCATCTACAAATAGTGGAAGTTTTACTTCTTCCTTGCCTATTTAGATGCCTTTTATTTCTTTTTGTTGTCTGACTGCTGTGGCTAGGACTTCTAGTACTATGTTATAGAACAGTGGTGAGAGTGGATAGACCTGTCTTTCTCCTGACCATAGAGAAGCTCCAGTTTTCTCCATTAAGGATGAAATTAGCTGTGGGTTTTTCATATACAGACTTTACTATGTTGAGATATGTTCCCTCCACACCTACTTTGTTGAGGGTTTTTATCATGATGGAGGTTGTGCTTTGTCAAATGCTTTCTCTGCTATTGAAATTAGAAATTACTCTGCCCTCTAGGTTGCTCACTCATTCTTCTGCTTCCTACTGTTTATTCTACGTAGTGTATTTTTAATTTAATTTATTGTGTTCTTCATCTCTTGTTCTTTTTAATATCTTTGTTAAGGGTCTCACTGATGTCCTCCACTCTTTGCTCAAGTCCAGTGAGAATTGTTATGATTATTACTTTTAAATTCTCTATCAGGCATATTACTTATCTCTATTTTGCTTAGGTCTCTTGCTGTGATTTTGCCCTGTTCTATCATTTGGGACATATTCTTCAGTATCCTCATTTTGTCTAACTCTCTGAGTCTTTTTTCTGTGTGTTACAGATGTCAGCTATGTCACTTGCTCTTAAATGTAGGGGCCTTATGAAGAAGAGTGCTGTAGTGCCCTAAAATGCAGTGTCCCCTTTTACCAGAGCCTCATGCTTCAGGGCTGTCTTCTATGTGTGCTGTGTGCACACTGCTATTGTGGCTGAGCCACCTTTTCCTTCAGTCCAGTGGTTTGAAGTGGCTCTCTTTGCTTGCTGTGGGCAGTGTTATGTCCTTGTATTAGTGAGCCAGTATGGGGGTCCACCTTAGGCTTCAGTTGAGTTAGACCAGGCTTTGCCAGAGATGCTGTATCATCCAACTGTGGGGTGCTGTCCTGGGAGCTTTCATTGTTAGGTGGGGCCTGTTGTCAGATCAACTATCTGCCTCCAGCCCACTGCTGGGCCTGAAGTCTTACTGGTGTGTTTGGTTATCTTTCCCTCTCCCCAGTGTAGAAGTCATTCTGGAGTAGTGCTGACTGTTGTCAGGGTTGCTTGCACATTGCCAGGCTTGTGGTAGCACTTTAGATGGTCTCTGGCCAACAGTGTGTTGGAAAAAGGGAATCCACAGTGCACTCAGGGGCTGGGCTCACACTGTTAGCATGCAAGTTCTTGCAAGAGGGGATCCACTGCAACAGCCAGAACCAATGCTGCCCAGGTTGGAAGGAATGGATCCACAAAGTGTGCAGTGCATGAAGCATGGTGTTTGCAAAGTTTGCACAAGTCTTCTAGGGGAGGACACCTGCAGCACTGGGATTGAGGCAGGTCTGGCTGGAGGGGCAGATTTGCCAAAGCATGGCGGGGAGGGACGCCTGGTGGTAGCAAGTTTAGGTAGAAAAGGTCAGGGCTGGGTTGGTTTCTGCAGGAGGCAAGGAGTTTATGCTAAGGGGCAGGGGAGGGAAATGGTGCCTGCCAGCTCCCTTGTCCCTGGAGTGGTCTGCAAGGATTTCTCCCCGTCTAATCCATGCTCTGAGAACAGTAAACAACTCTCCCTCTTGCATCCTCCAAGCATTTTTCAAACTGCTGCTTCTATACTTTATCTCTGAAGGCTGTTGTGCTATGTCTTTAATGGCTGGAACTCAGTTTTCTCTCACCCTTCTGGCTCTCCCAGAGTTGAGCACTCTGCTTTTTAGGATTCTGGGTTTTAAGTTTCACTGGTTATAAGAACTCATGAAATTCAGCCCCTCTGGATTTCAAAGCCAAATGTGATGGGGAGTTGTCTTCCCTGTGTGGGGTTGCTAGTGTGATAATCTGTTTCTCACCCCTTTCTGTGCCCCCAAGTCCCTCCCTCTCAAGGACAGTCCCTCAGGTCTGTTTAGCTCTTGACTTGGCTCTGCCTATCCTATTTATTTTCTGAAAGTGTGGAGTTATTTTCCTGCAAATCTTTGGGTTGTTTTCTGGGTTATTTATTTACTCTGATACATTACGCAGTTTTCTCTGTGGGATGAGATGAACTTGGGGTCCTCCTATTCCACCATCTTCCCAGTTATTCTGACTTTATTACTTTTATCTTTTGACCTCCAAACAAGCTTTAGAAGTGATTGCTCTACTAACTTTATGCTTTCCTTTATCCTTGAATTTTTATCCTTTCATAATTTTCTTCTAATTTGGCCTTTTCTTTGCCACTCAGAGAAGTCTCTTTAACATGTCTTGTGAGGCCAATTTAGTGGTGATTAAGCCCTTTAGCTTTTCTTTGTCTGGGAAACTCTTTATCTCTTTTCTATTCTGAATGGTAACCTTGCTAGATAGAGTATTCTTAGTTGTAGGTTTTTCCTTTCAGTACTCTGAATTTATCATGCTACTCCCTGTGGCCTCCAAAGTTCCTGCTGAAAAGTCAGCTTTTGGGGCATCCCTTGTACATAACTAGTTACTTCCCTTCTTGTTGCTTTTAAAAACCTATCATTAATCTTTGATATTTAAATGATTATATTTCCTCTGGGTTCATTGGGTTTAGAACTCTCTGTGTATCCTAAACCTGGATATCTCTTTCCTCCTCCAGATTAAGAAATTTTTCAGCTATTATTTCCTCAAGTAAGTTTTCTGTCCTTTCTCTCTCTTCTCCTTCTGGGACCCTTATAATGTAAAGTTGGTTCACTTGATGTTATCCAAAGTTCCTTTAACCTATCATCATTTTAAAAAAAAATTCTTTATTTTTGCTGTTCATCTTGGATGTTTTCCATTACCCCACCTACCAGATCACTAATCTGTTCTTCTGCATCCTACAATCTGTTGATTCGCTCTAGTGTATTTTTCATTTCAGTTATTGTATTCTTCAGCTCTGATTAATTTTTAAAAATATTTTCTTATTCTTTGTTGAAGTTTTCATTAAGTTTCACTAAGTTTTCACAAAGTTTATCCGCTCCTCTCCAGTGCAATGAGGATCTCTGTTACCGTTACTTTTAACTCTTTATCAGGAAAATTGGTTGTTGTATGTTTTATTTAGTTATTTTTCTGACATCTTGTCTTGATTTTTCATTTGAAGCATATTCCTCTGTCTCCTCATTTTGGTTGACTTTTTGTGTTCGTTTATATGAATTAGATACTACAACTACTTCTGAACCTGAAAGAATGATCTTGTGTATGATCATCCCCTATGTAGACTGTGTGACTGGTGATGGACTAGCTGGCCAGAGCTCAAGTGGGTATGGGCCAGGGCGGTCCTGGGGCTCTCCATGCAAAGGGTTCTTTAGCTAGACAGCTGTAGTAAAATGGGTGCAAGCCATGGGGTCCCAGGGTGTTCCAAGCAAGGGGTGCCCTGATAGGGCAGGTAGAGCTGAGGCAGGAGCACACCAGGGCGTTCTGGGACACTCTGGTCGAGGGTGCCCTAACTAGAGCTGAGGTGGTCATGGGCCATGGAGTGCCTGGGTGCTCTCCTCACGAGGTGCCCTGGCAACTCATCTGGAGCAGAAATGGTATAAGCCTTGAGTGTTTGAGTGTCTGAGGTGCTCTGTACCTGTGTCATCTGAGTGAGACAGCTGTAGTTGTAGTGAGCATGGACTTGGGGTATCCCTGTATATGGTATACTGGGCCCATGTGGGCTAGGGGCCCAGGGCTCACTAACATTGGTTTTGGCAGTGAGTTTTTGGAGATTACACCAAAAGCACAGGCAACAGAAGAAGCTTCAAGATGGCACCCAAGAGAATCTTGAGCTCACTTTCTCCCACAGAAACAACAAATATACAACTAAATATGGAATAATTTCTTCATGAAAAGCCCTCAAGTCTGGATGAACAGAGCATCCACAAATGAGCGATAAAGATAAGGTCTTTCACAAAATCGAAAAGCCTTACCTCAGGCATGGTGATCAGCTGATAGCCTGACAGAGGTTGCCTTGTACATAATTAGTTGTTTCTCTCTTCCTCCTTGTAAGATTCTCTTTAATTTTTGACATTTAGTTATAATGTGTCTTGGTATCAATCCTTTTGGGCTCATCTTCTTTGGAACTCCCTGTACTTGGGTATTTTCAAGAAGGCAGGAAACTACTGAGACACTGTCTGGGAATGGATACACAATTGGATGCCATTTTTGTGATTACCTTGCTAGTTCTGACACTGGAAAACGCCATCTTGGTATTCTCCCTTTACCTACTAATGCTGGCAGGCACAGTCCATTAAAAGTCCCACCAGCTACCATAGCTGCAGTAGCCACCACAGCACCTCCACCAGCCTGTTGTATAGATGGGTAGGTCGGGGAGAGCCCTGCCCACCACTTTGGTTCCTAGTGGCAGTCACAGAGCTCTTCCAGCTGAACTGGAAGGAAGTCATGCCCACCACCACAGCACTAAACAGAGAGAGGGGAGAGCCCTGTCTAGTGTGATAGGTGCAACCAAGTACCTCCTATCTCTGTAGTCACAGCCACAGCTGTGGGGAACCAAGCACCCCAGCTGAGGAGAAAGCCCCACCCTCAGCCACTCCATAGCCTCTGACATTGCATTATCCCTGGGATAGCATCAAACATGTTAACATTTGCGCTGCATGTGTCCAGAAGGAGAGAAAGAGACAGAAAAGAACAGAAAACTTATTTGAAGAAATGAGTAGTGGCTAAAAATTTCCCTAACCTAGGGAAGGCAACATGTGCAAATCTGAGAAGTACAGGGAAAATGTAATCACAAAAATGGCATCCCACTGTGTATCCATTCCCAGACAGTGTCTCAGTAGTTTCTTGCCCTCTTGAAGAGGCCCAAGGACTAGTAAGTGGGTCTCTTCACCTATATTTTAGGTAATTTTCCAATTGGAGTTTTAGCATTGAGTCTTAGGTGAGTGAGACTGTGTTTAAGCTCTTTAAAAGCAGTTTCTCAATTCTTATAGCTCTGTGGTTTTTCTGAAGGTAATCACTGTTAGTTTTCAAAGCCTGGCCTTTGGGGGACTCATCTCTCCTTTGCAGGATCTAAAGGTTGGAGTACCTGCTGTGGAGCTTCAACCTCTTATTACTCAGGGAGAAATTCCATATTTTTGAGACCACTCACAATCTTGGATCACCATGCCTGAGGTAAGGCTTTTCTATTTTGTGAAAGACCTTATCTTTATCGCTCATTTGTGGATGCTCTGTTCATCCAGACTTGAGGGCTTTTCATGAAGAAATTATTCCATATTTAGTTGTATATTTGTTGTTTCTGTGGGAGAAAGTGAGCTCAAGATTCTCTTGGGTGCCATCTTGAAGCTTCTTCTGTTGCCTGTGCTTTTGGTGTAATCTCCAAAAACTCACTGCCAAAACCAATGTCAAAGAGCTTCTTCCTTATGTTTTCTTCTGGGAGTTTTACAATATCAGATCTTACGTTTAATTATTTCATCCATTTCGGTTAATATTTGTGAGTGATTTAAGACAGGAGTCTAATTTTATTTTTCTGCATGTGGTTATCCAGTTTTCCCAATACCATTTGTTAAAAAGACTAGCTTTTCTCCACTGAGTGTTCTTGGCTCCCTTGTCAAAGAGCAGTTCACATATAGGTGGGGGATTATTTCTGAGATCAGTATTCTGTTCCATTGATATACATATCTATTTTTATGCCAGAAACATAGTGTTTTAATTACTATAACTTTTTAGTATTTGAAGTTTGAAATCAGGAATTGTGATGACTCCAGCTTTGTTCTCTATCAGGATCGCTTTGGCTATTCAGGATGTTTTGTGGATCCATATGAATTTAAAATTTTTTTTCCTGTATCTGTGAAAAATGCCATTGGAATTTTATAGGGATTTCACTGAGTGTATAGACAGCTTTTATCAATAATTGTCCCATTCCACCCAAACATCCTTTAGAAAGAAGAACAAAGCTGGAGGTATCACAATCCCAGATTTCAAGCTACATTGCAAAGACACAGTAATCAAAAAAGTATAGTACTAGTTAAAAAAAACAAAAACAATTACATAGGTCTACAGAATAAAATAAAAAGCCCAGGAATAAAGTCATGCTTACATGGTCAATCAACAAAACAGGCAAAAATACACAATGGGGGGAAAGACACTCTCTTCAATAAATGATGGGCAACTACATGCTACAGAATGAAACTGGACTACTTTCTTATACCATATACAAAAATACACTCAAAATGTATTAAAGACCTAAATGTAAAACACAAAACCATTAAAGTCCTCAAAGGAAATATAGGCAGTAATCTCCTGGACATTGGCCTTTGCAACATTTCTCTAAATATGTCTCCTGAGTCGAGGGAAACAAAAGCAAAAGTAAATTATTGAGGCTATACCAAAATAAAAAGTTTCCATAGCAAAGGAAACAATCAACAATACAAAAAGGCAACCTCCTGAATGGGAAAAGATATTAATGTCCAAAATATTAAAGAACTTATACAGTCCAACACACACACACACACACACACACACACACACACCCAATCAGTTTTAAAATGGGCAGGGGACCTGAATAGATATTTTTCCAAAGATACACAGGTGGCCAACAGACACATAAAAAGATGTTCAACATCACTACTCATCAGAGAAATGTAAATCAAAACCACAATGAGACATCATCTTCCACCTGTCAGACTGGCTAACACAAAAAAGGATTAAGAAAAGAAGAAAGTGTTGGTAAGGATGTGGAGACAAAGGAACCCTCATGCACTGTTGGTGGTAATGCAAATTGGTGCCATCACAGTGGAAAATAGTATGGAGATTCCTCAAAATACTAAAAATATAAATACCATATGATCTAGTAATTTCATTACTGGGGATTTACTCAAAGAAAATGAAAACACTAATTTGAAAAGATATATGCACCCCTCCGTTTTTGCAGAATTATTTATAATATCCAAGATACAGGAGCAACCTAAATGTCCACTGATAGATAAATGGATAAAGAAGGCATGGTATATACATAAAATGAAATATTACTCAGGTATAGAAAAGAATGTGATCTTTTCATTTGCCACAATGTGGATGGACCTCAAGGATATTATCCTAAGTTGGGGTGCCTGGGTGGCTCAGTCAGTTAAGCAGCCCAACTGCAGCTCAGGTTATGATCTCGCAGTACGTGGGTTCAAGCCCCACACCAAGCTCTGTGCTGACAGCTCAGAGCTGGGAGCCTGCTTCGGATTCTGTGTCTCCCTCTCCCTCTGCCCCTCCCCTGCTCACGCTCTGTCTCTTGAAAATAAATATTAACAAAATTTTTCTTTAAAAGGATATTATCCTAAGTGAAATGAGTCAGACAGAGAAAAATACCACATGACTCCATTTATATGTGGAATCTAAAAGACAAACAAACAGACCCATAAATACAGAGAACAAACTGGTGGTTGCAGTAGAGCAGGGAATGGCAGAATGAGTGGAATAAAAAAAAAAAAGTCTTCCCATCATTGAACATAGGATATTTTCCTATTTTTATCTTCATTTTCTTCATCAAGGTTTCTACTTTTCAGTGTACAGACCGTTTGCTTCATTGGTTAAATTTATTCCGAAGTATTTTGTTTTTAATGCTATTGTGAATACGACTATTTTCTTTATTTCATTTTTAGATATTTTGTTAGTATACAGAAATGCATCTGATTTCTATATGTTGATAATGTACCCTATAACTTCTGAGAATTCATTGGTTAGTAAGTACTGTTTTAGTGGAGTCTTTAGGATTTTCTAAATATAATATTATTTCATATCCAAATTTAGAATATTTATTTCTTCCTTTCCCATTTGGGTGTCTTTTATTTTTGTTTCTTATCTACTTGCTCTGCCTAGGATTTTCAGTACTTTTGAATAGCAAAGATGAGAGTTGGCACCCTTATCTTATTCCTGATGTTAGAGAAGCTTTCAAACTTTTACCATTAAGTGTAATGTTAGTGTGGACTTGTTATATGTGGCTTTTATTATATTTGAGATATGTTCCAATTTGTTGAAGTTTTTAAGATGAAATGATGTGTTTGTCAAATGCTTTTTCTGCATCTGTTGAGATGACTACATTGTATCTTTAGTTCTGTTAATGTGTTGTATCACATTTGCTGATTTGTGTAAGTTGAACCATTCTAGCATCACAGGGATAAATCCCATTTGATCATGGTATATGATCCTTTTTTTTGTTTGTTTATTTATTTTGAGAGAAACAGAGTGAGCAGGGAAAGATAGAGAGGGGGAAGAGAGGATCCCAAGCAAGTTCCGTGCTGCCAGCGCAGAGACCAATGCATGGCTCGAACTCACAAACCTAAGATCCTGACCTGAGCGGAAACCAAGAGCCAGTTGCTTAACTGACTGAGCCACCCAGGTGCCCCTGTGGTGTATGATCTTTTTAATGTGCTATTGAATTCAATTTGGTAATATTTTGTTGAGAATTTTTGCATATTTACAAGTACATTTTAAAAAACTTGAAAATTTTTTTTCTGCTTTATATTTGAGAGAGAGATACAAAGTGTGAGCAAGGGAGGGGCAGAGAGATGGAGACAGAGCCTGAAGCAGGCTCTGAGCTGTCAGCACAGAGCCCAACGTGGAGCTCAAACTCATGACCAGTGAGATCATGACCTGTGCATGCTTAACCAACTAAGCCACGGAGGAGCCCCTTAAGTTTTTTTTTTTTTTTAATGTTTGATTATTTTTGAGAGAGAGAGAGCACAAGAGCAAGGGAGGGACAGAAAGAGAGGGAGACACAGAATCAAGAGCTGGCTCCAGGCTGTGGGTTGATTACACAGAGCCCAACGTGGGGCTTGAAGCTATGAACCATGAGAGCATGACCTGAGCTGAAGTCTGACGCTTAACTGAACCACCCAGACACCCCTAGAATTTTTGCATATTTAATTATCAGTGATATTGGTCTGTAATTTTTTTTATTGTCATGTCTTTGGTGTCAGGGTAATGGTGGCCTTGCATAATGAGTCTGAAAGTGTTCCTTTCTTTTCAAGACTTTTGGAGCACTTTGAGACAGCTTGGCATTAATTCTTCTTTAAATATTTGGTAGAATTCACCAGGAAAGCCCTTGCAAAACCATCCTTATGGAAACATTTCCAGTTCAGTTTTTCAGAACAGCCACAGATAAAATTCAGAGAAACATGGCATAATTAAACTTGAAAATAAGCCATCACCTGTTAAACAGTATACTAAATAAAAATTTGGATCTCCAAATACTTCAGGTATTATTTAGACTTTTTCAAATAGCTATGAATGAAATGATAAGGGAATCTGAAAAATCAAAGCAAACATAACTGAGAAATAAAAAATTAAAATTAAAAACTCCGTGAATGGGAGAATATCTGATTAGTGACAAGTAATGGGAAAAGTTGCAAGCCACAAATGGATATAAAGAACTCACCCATGATGTAGGAAAGAGAAAAGATGTGTAATACATAAAGAGAAGTTAATAGACTTAGAAAATAGAATGAAAAGGATAGAACCGTCCCTGGAGAAGAGAAAAACCTTGGCTTGGAAAGAGAGTGTTTTTTAGTTATGGCTGGGGTGTGGACTTTGAACTAGGTGCCCCAGGTCCCGAAAGGCGCCAGAAAAACTGCTCTGCAGCACTCCCGGCACCATCCCCAGTGGCGGCACGATAGCGCTTACGCTGCGGGCCTGAAGCTGCTATGCTCCCCGCATGCATGCACGCAGGGCGTGGAGGCCTCGGATCCCAGGTTGTATCGCTGCTTGACCCCAGTGGATCGGAGGCTGCTACACTTCCCCACCCTCCACTCAACCCCCCAACAGCAGGGAAGCAGTGACTTATGGGACTGTTTCAGGCAGTATAAACAAAGCATGCAGACTGAGACCTGGAAAGAAGGCGGAGTGTGGAGCATAGAACTCAGCCCACCTTGGCTACTTTCTCAACATAGGGAGATCAGACCCAAAGGAGTGATTTACAACACTTGGTTGAGAAGGGACCAGGGTGATGACATTTTTCTCACCACAACCACCAAGGTGGGGTCAGGGAGAGGCCAGCAAGGACACAGTGGAGGTGAGACCTGTCTACACCAAACCACGCCCATCCCCACCAGATAGCTGTGTTGTTGTTATTGTTGTTTTTACCTGAGCCTGGGTTTGTGTGTTTATTGGTTTTGTCTGTGCCTTTGTGTACCTTTGTTCCCTGTGTGGTTGTCTGCTTTCTTTTTCCAGGGCTAACTCAAGAAATAAGCCAAAGATTACATGGTGGAGAGTCCTAAATATCACTATGAGTAGGGAAACAAAATAACCACTCACTCAACAAGAGAAACCAAGAGACTCCATTCAAACAACACTTCCTGAATGTACAGGCCCTGAACAGTCAAAGAGCCCTCTTTAATCCAGCAGAACTTGCAGGGGTAGAGTGTACAACAAGCTTTAAAAGTTGACAAGAGATAGAAAGCTAACCAAAATGACAAAACGGAAGAACTCTCCTCCAAAGAAATTCCAGGAAGAAATGACAGCTAAAGAAATGCTCAAAACGGATATAAGCAACATAACTGAACAAGAATTTAGAACAATAGTCATAAAATTAATCGCTGGGCTTGAAAAAAGCATGGAAGACATCAGAGAAACTATTGCTACAAACACTATGGANACATTTCATGCTCATGGATTGGAAGAATAACTGTAGTTAAAATGTCATTACTACCCAAAGCAGTCTACACATTCAATGCAAACCCAATCAAAATTGCACCAGCATTCTTCTCAAAACTAGAACAAACTATCCTAAAATTTGTATGGAACCACAAAAGACCCCAAATAGCCAAAGTAATATTGAAGAAGAAAACCAAAACGGGAAGCATCACAATCCCAGACTTTAGCCTCTACTACAAAGCTGTAATCATCAAAACTGTATGGTATTGCCACAAAAACAGCACATAGTTCAATGGAATAGAATACAGAACTCAGATTTGGACCCAACTAATGTTGGCCCAAAATGTACAGCTAACTAATCTTTGACAAAGCAGGAAAGAGTATCCAATGGAAAAAAGACAGCCTCTTTAACAGATGGTGCTGGGAGAACTGGACAGCAACATGCAGAAGAATGAAACTAGATCATTTTCTCACACCATACACAAAAATAAACTTAAAATGGATAAAGGACCTGAATGTGAGACAGGAAACCATCAAAACCCTAGAGGAGAAAGCAGGAAACAACCTCCTTGACCTCAACCGCAGCAATTTCTTACTTTACACACCCCCAAAGGCAAGGCAATCAAGAGCAAAGATGAACTATTGGGACCTCATCAAGATTAAAAGCTTCTGCACGGTAAAGGAAACAATCCATAAAACTAATAGGCAACTGACGGAATGGGAAATGATAGTTGCAAATGACATATCAGGTAGAGGGCTAATATCCAAATCTATAAGGAACTCACCAAACTCCACACCCGAAGATTCCAGGGCCTAGGAATCTTTTATTATTTAATAATAAAAAAAGGCCTGGTTCCCTTTTCTAATGTCTGTTTTAAGGTTTTTTTTTTTAGATAGGTGCAAATGACATATCAGATAAAGTGCTAGTATCCAAATCTATAAGGAACTCACCAAACTCCACACGTGAAGATTCCTGGGCCTAGGAATCTTTTATTATTTAGTAATAAAAAAAGGCCTGGTTCCCTTTTCTAATGTCTGTTTTAAGAGTGTTTTTTTTATAGATATTCTTTTACATTTCATATTAATCTGCGTCAAAAGAAATCATATCCTGATACTGACATTTGTTGTATGTGTTAGTACAACTACAGAGTGCATAGAGAGGAAAGAAAAAACTTAGGGAAAATAAATAACACTCTCCATGATAGCACATAATAAAAAGCTAACTCAAATGTAATCAGTGCACAGAGGCAATAAATGCAGGAAAGAAAATAAGAAAAGCAGGTACACATAAAAGTTAGATATTGTGAAAATCAGAGGTTCCTGTGGAAGAAACTTTAACAAATCAATCAAAATAAATCCTCAGAGCTCAGAGTAATCTTCCTTGAACCAACAGAAGATCAGATATAGGAAACAGAAGGACTTCAGGTTTTAAACAAAATTGATACACTGAAACCAACACCATGATATATCTAGGAAATACTAAACCTCAAGTTTAAAAAAAGCCTCTTATTATTTCCTAAGACATTAACTGATAGATCTCTTTAACACAGGAAAGCTACCAGTCAAATTGGAGTTCTACATCATCACTTACAAGTATTTCCCACATCAGAGGGTATCGTACTTATTGGGGGAAGGAAAAGGTGAAGTGAAGAAAACTTAGCACCAAAAGAGTTTGGTGTGTTCACTGGTTAAACATAATATTCATATCAAATTGAATTAAAAGTAGATTAAGGGGTTAAGTTTTTTTTAATCCTAGTAATAATGCCAGAAAATAATACTAATATTCACTGGACAGGTCATAACTTTTTTAAGTTTTGAGAAGTAAAATGAGTAAGACAAAAATATGAAAAGATTAAGCTACTGTACTAAAACATTAAGTAAACTAAAAGTTTTAAGCATTGAGAGGAAAAAACATACTAAATATGACAAAAAAGAGTCAATGGTGCCGATCAAAAAATGTTAAACCTGTTAAAATATTACTGAGCGCCCAATAGATTAATACCAAAAAATATTAATAGCTTATTCACAAAGTAAACAGAAACAGTAAATAAATATATGAAAAAATGCTCTACACCTCAAAATAACCAACCTAAAAATTATAAAATTATAAAATTCATTCAGTTGGAACATAATATTAAAATAATGTGAGAGAATAAAAATACTGTATATTTACATTGAAATTGTATTTTTTAAACAGTTATATATCCAACTGTGTGGAAATAGGTAAAATTGGGTTGCATCCACTAAATAAATATCACAAATATCACAATTATATTATAACATAGAACACTTAACATTAAAATACACATCAAAAGTATTCAAATATAAAGCTATAAAAAACAAGTGATAGTTTTACAAATTTTACGAAGAGTAGGAAGGAAATTTTAAGTTTCTGGAGAAGAAGGATTGTGAAAATTAATTCCACTTAATTTTAGAGTTTTGACGTTGGTATTTGTTTAAAAAGCTTAATAAAACACGAAAATAAAAAATCAATTAGATCTATATGTAACTCATATATTGTTACACTTTAATGAGACACTTGATTTTTTACCTTATGAAAGATTTGCAAAGTAAAGCTCCTATTTTAAAAGATCCTCTAATGCTTTCCAGATATGATCTAAAGGAAAATTAGATAGAAAAGAACCTTTTCCAGGGACACTAATTTTAAACGTTAGTTTAAATGAAAAGGCAATAAACAGACAGGTACCAAAATATATTGAAAATTCTGAAACAGAGGCTATGGGGCAATATAAATTGTCTAGACTTAAACGGGTAGATGGCAGCAGTCATATTTAAAACAAACAAACAAACAAAGCCCCAATTTAATAACACTTTGAAAAAGCCCTGTTCTGTTGGCATCTGATTCTGATTCTAACAAGTAGGTTCTTATACACTGGCTGAGATATCTGCAGCCTGTGAGCAATACAGTTCATGTCAGTGTCAATCAGCAAGGACAGTGAGCTGAACATAGACACTTTCCCAGGTGAGAGAGAGAAGCAATGCAGAATGCTGAACTTAAAGACCTGGTAAGCCAAGGAAAGCATGGGGCCTCTCTCTCCAGGCCGGGGCCCTAAAAGCTAGTCTGTCTGTGTCATTCTGGCCTATGAAAAAAAGAGAGAGGGAGAGAAAGAGAGTAAATAATTTTTAAAGAAGAATCAAAAACTTCTGAGGGTAATAAGAGTAAGGTCAGAGAAATAAGATTTTAGAGTATGCGAAGGTTAATTACTGCTTTCTCTGTGGTGTGTGGCTAACCTCCTTCAAGATGGTACTGGGGTGGGTGGCTTAGTTGGCTGAGCATTTGACTCTTGGTTTTGGCTCAGGTCACGATCTCATGGTTTGTGAGTTCAAGCCCCACGTCGGGCTCTGTGCTGCCAATGTGGGACCTGCTTGGGATTCTCCCTCCTCTCTCTCAAAATAGTACAACAGAGAAGGACAGCTTCTGTCAAGTTTCTGCTTTCCAGGTACTTCTCTGAGCCTAACCTGCAGGGTAGAGAAATGTTGTCTTTATTGCCTTCCCCCCAGTACCTCATTTATACCAAAGATAACATATGTACAATCAGAACAGAATTAAGCTAAAGATAAAATGCTGGTAAGCAGGAATATTTAAGAAAGTGGAAGAAAAAAACAAGAAACACATATGTACACAGACCTTTATGTCATTCAGTAATCAATACAGGACAAATCACAGCTTCACTCAATCTGACTGTATCTTAAAGATAGAACACTGAGCAAAGCTAGACACTAAAGAATATCTGTTATTGTGTTTACAAAAAGTTCAAAAATAGACAAAGCTAAAATGTGATCTTTAGAGACACATACACAGGTGATATAACTATTTCAAAAAGGGAACTTATTAGTATAAAAGTCAGAAAAGTATTTAGAGAAAGTTACAGGGGTGTTTGTTAACCATTTGGTAAAATACGAATGTGTGTGTGTATAACAAAGCACTTTTCCATGTATGAGTTATATTCTGCAATAAAGCAGTCTAAAGAGTCATCCTATTCTTGCAAAGACATAAGGAAATGACAGAAATTGAGCTTAGGAATGTATAGGTCATTATAAAAAGGGTAATCAATAAGACATTTGGCAGAAGATTCAGGCCTTCACCACATTCAATAATGGGTTTTCTGGTGATGTGATACTGAGTTTTGTTCTGATGAGGGAATAAAAACAAGAATCCTGCCTAGGAGTAGAATCAAGTAGGAAACCATATGGGAAAAAAAACATGTGTATGTTAGAAGTTTAGGGGCATGTTCTTTTGGATACCTCAAACATAGTTTGCTCACGGTGTGAATCTAGAATTTTGGCAGGTATAGTGCTATTTCACCTAGATACTCTATTGCTCCTTCCCCACCTCACAGAGAACAGCAGCAACTGGCAATCTGTTTATAGCTGGACTGTGGTCTGGCTGTTTCCAAGAGCCTATCTATCTTTTAATTAGCACTCCCTGTGTATAGTCCCTTACACTTTGACAGATGAGAAAACATAAGAAAGAAAATGATGATTATAGGAAAGGAAGTAATGGTGGCTTCTCTAAAGTATCAATAACTTTTAAACATTGAGGATGCAACAAAGACAGAGTCTGGGATCAGAGGCTCTGCAGTGTGTGAAGGTACTCGGTAGAGAATGGCCTGGGAGGCCATGTCGGGAGAGTGGCACAGAAATGCCTCAAGATGATTTCCTACGACTCCTGGGGCTTGATTTGATTTTGTTTCTCCTCCTCTGGGTCTTCACTTTTCTTTGGTTTATGGGCTGATTTCTATGGAGCTGAGGCAGATTTATTGTCCATCAGAGGCCAAAACTAATTTCCAAATGTGCCCTCACTATATACAGCACTGGCTAGGAGCCCTTTAGGGCGTCTCCTTAATACCTTTTATGTCACTTCTGTTGAACACTTGAAGTATGGAGCTAATATTTTATGACCAAGATGTTTTTATTAACAAAAAAGGGCTACTGATTCTTTTCTTATTGACACTTTAGATGAGGCAGTTCTCTTTTTCTTACTTATGAAAGAAGTTTGCTTTGTTTTGCCCTTCATTTCCACTTATTCTAGACTAACAGCGTATCACTTATTCCTTTTCCTTCTTAAAGTTCCTATAATTGATCTTGCTGTTTTATTCTAGGTAGCCTCAGTTTTGTTTTCTCTTTCTCACCCATACTTAGCAATGTGTTTTGTTATTCTCCCTTCTGTAGACACTTAGCTGTAAATACAACATAAACAATCTAAGTATCTGAACATGTAACTTGCCTACATGTTTCAAATGTCTACTGGACTGGCTTTTTATTGATTCTAAGTATATATTTTAAATAATTATTATTAGTAGTAAACATTTAAACTATTACCAGCAGTTTTTGAGCTTAAAGTTGATCATTTCAAAACTGACCCACACCTACCACAGTCCAATTTGATTCTGTGAAATATACTAAGTCAGGGGCACCTGGGTGGCTCTGTTGGTTGAGGGTCTGACTTCAGCTCAGTGCATGAGTCATGAGATCATTGTCATGATCTCACAGTGCATGAGTTCAAGCCCCACGTTGGGCTCTGTGCTGACAGCTGAGAGCCTGGAGCCTCCTTCAGATTCTGTGTCTCCCTCTCTCTCTGCCCCTCCCCCACTTGAGCCCTCTCGGTCTCTCAAAAATGAATAAACATTAATAAAAAATTTAAACAAATACTAGTAAAAGCTTCAGATCAAATAAGAGCCAAAGATAGATTGCTAATGTACGTACTCTAACTTGACTTTACGTAAACATTTGAGGTTTACTCCCTAAATGATGCTCTGAGCTATAAGCTTATTATAATTGTGAATCCACTGTTTGGAATACTCTTTGGTTTAATGTTCACTTCCAACTTGGCCTGAGAAAATTCTTTCCATCACCTGAATGCCACCTTCATTGTATTTACCTTTTAAACACTGTATTTGCTTACCCTTTCAGGCAATAATTCATATTCTAATCCTTTTTCATACAAAATCAAGGACACAATTTATCACCTGGCTAGAGACTACAGAGAGTAAACAATAAATATTAACTTGTTATTCAATGTAAATCTCTAGGCACCATTACACTTCTTGGCATTATTTTATGAATATAAAAGAGTGTAATGATGAAGAATTCTGGGGCAGAAACTTCCTACCTGCCCACCATATCCCTTTTCTTCTTCTCCAAGCACAGAGTTAGACCACATTTGCCAACTTCCTCTACAGTGGGGATGCTCTGGCCCATCAAACACGCCATGCATCTGTCCATCGCCTTCTGGCTGTGTGCAGAGAATCTGGCAGACAGCTCCGAGAATTGAGGGGATGTGAAGCCACAACAAAGAAGGCCAGGTTCCTAAAGAACCATCTGTAAATTTGCTCAAAAACACCTGCTTAGAATGTGTAGACACAAAGAACAGTCTTGAATTGCACTAAGCCGCCAAGAGTTGGGGTTTATCACACTAGTCAACCTATCCTAATGTGAATCTTATCACATTTTCTCCACTCTGTTAGGAAGAACTCTAACCAGATTCTTATGGGTCTTTTTTTAATTGTTTTAAGTTACTGAAGATTGTATTTGAATTTTAATTACCTCATTGAATTGACAGACTTCCACAATAACTGTATTTTTGCAGCCTTTCACTTGAAATACAGATCATAACACAAGTAAAGGCTGACAGTCCTGCAGGTGCGCAACTATCTAATTGCTGACAAGGATCTGCACCAAATTGGAAGGTTGAGGTGTCCTAAATGACCTTATCTGTTAAAACCGATGAGTGTTTTCACTGGTACTAGTCTTTGCCTTAACACTAGTAGCTAAGCAAAGGTAACCAAAACAGATACTGATCCATCAAATGCTTTTAGACTGATCTACATCTGCCAGAATAATGTCTAATATTTGTACTCAGCGATACCACTCAAAATTAATGCTCAGCAAGGCTGACTATACCAGGGTTTTGGTATCAAGTCTGTTACTTATTTAAGAATATAAAGGGCCTAGTAACATGCTATACTATCCATAAATGTAGAGTTAAAATAAGGGGATAAGGGAGACAATAAAAAAAGGTTCGGCCAGTGACTGCTGTTAAATTCTCTTTATTCATTCTTATGCATCCATAGTTGAAAAGGTTCTAAGTGTGAGCCTCTTCCAGTTCCCAAGGAATTAACCCATGTTAAACATTATGACGTAACCCCATCCACCAACTTGCCTTAATAATTGCTAGAATTGCACAGAATTGTGGAGGTTTAAAAGATGGCCCCAAATTCCCTGAAATTCCTCCCAGAGAGGTCAGAGGAGGAATTCTGTGTCCCTTCCTCTTGAAACTGGGTAGGCTGTGTCTAGCCAGTCAGTAAAGATAGCAATGCTTTGTGAGTCCCAAGGATAGATTATAAAACACCATGTAGCTTCCGCTTTGCTCACTGGGATACTTAATTTTGAAACCTTTGGCTACCATGTAAACAGTCCAACTGCCATTAAACCACAATGCTGTGAGAACACCCAAGTGAGACTACATATAGAATCCATATGCAAATACTCAAGACAACATGAAAAAAGAGACCCCAAGATTACATGAAGAGCTGGTAACCATCTGTTCCAGATCCACATTATGTCTGATTGCAATTTCATGGAAGATCTCAAGCTAAGACCTTCCTAAATTATTTACCAACAGAAACTGTGTAAGACAGTTGTAAGCCACAAAGCTATTATAGGGTGATTTGTTAAGCAGCAATCATAACAGAAATAAGAATATCTAGTCACTGAGAAGAAAATATCTACTGAATGCCAGCAATCAGCCACTAAGAACTCTCTTTAAACTTGATAACCATCTTAAAAAATTTTTTTTGATACTATCTTTTTAACACCTTAGTTTTAGGAATTTTGATATATTTTATACAAAACCAGTTGTTTTTAAACATAACCACTAATGATAACTAAGTAGAGTTTCATTTCACCATGAAAAAAACTAACCACACAAAAGTATGGGGTTCTGGTTCAAGATGGCAACACAGGAAGATCCTGAACGTTCCTTCTCCCTTTGACACGCTGAATCTACAGCTATCTAGGGAAGAACTTCCTCAAAAATTTTGAAAAAAACAAAACACCCTAAAGCAGGTGAAGTGACCCCTTCACATCAGGTAAGTAAGAAGGAAACCGTATTGAAACAGTAGGAAGGGGGGGGTGACAATCTCACCATAAACCCCACACCTGGAACCACAATCAGAAGAGAACTCAAAACCTGGAGCTCCTCCCTGAAGAACAAAGGGTTCCTATCCTCAACACCTCAACTTTTAAGGCTGTCATCCGAGAAATAAGCCCCAAAAACATCCAGCTCTGAAGACCCGTGGGACTCCTGCTTACAACACCCACAGGGCTGTGGAGAACTGAGAAACAGGTTGTAAAGGACATGTAGAAGGACTCATTGGCTCCAGGGCCCAATGCAGAAGCAGCCCTTTGGAAAGTACCCAGACTTTATGTGACAGAGACTCATTTTCTAACCTGAAAGCACAGGTCTGAGGAACTAGGGCTTTCTGAGATATTCTCTGTGGATGGAGGCTAGTTGGTGCCGTCTTCCTGCTCTCCCTCTGCCTTGCTTAAGGCCAGTGAATTGTCTTTTTTCCCCCTTTCCTTTTCCCTCCTTTTTTTCAGTGAGTGTCATTTTTGCAAACCCTTTCTGCCACATTCCAGAACACTAGTACCTCCTAGGGGGAGCTTCTACACACATGTGGTGCCCCAGTATTTATATCTGGTGAGCTGGTCTTTGTGGCTGCCACCCAGAACATGTCCCTTCACCATCTGGTTCTGGGTACATGGGGCTATAACAATCGGAAATTCAGCTCCTGGCAGACTACCACTCACTGGATACTGTACAGATAACAGACTGAAACACACCTCCAGCCTTTCTTAGAAAGAGGTCTATTTGCTACTTGTTCAGGACCTTTGGCTTGAGAGCAGGTTTCTGGCTTGGCACACGTGTAGGGGCCCATGAACATGCTTTCTGAAAATGGAGCCCAATGGACACCATCTTTGTGGTGTCTGTATTCTTCACTCCAGCTTTCTGGTATCTTCTGGAAGGGATCTTGCATCCATTTCTGGTGCCCTGATTCTAGCAGCTGCTGCCTGGAGAAACCTCTGCATCATCTGCCTCTTGGTGGACAGTGAGGCTTATGCTCACAGGTCCCATAGGACTATAACCAATAGAGAAAGAGTTACCACACTCTGAGCATTGCAAGAGGCAACAGACCCAGGTGCTTAATCTTTCAGTGAAAGAGGCCTATTAGGTTATCTTTAATAGTTGCAGCCTAAGGGATAGGCTTCTAATTTAACACACCTCTAAGAGCTGACTGAGACCCTTAGAGGGCAGGAACTGTTTTCACACTCTCCCTCTGCTGTGTGCCAAAGCGATAGCATCTCCCAGAGGGGAGTTCTTACATATGTCTGGACCCAAGTTTTTATGTCTGCTGCCAGGAAATACCCCCTGACTGCCTTGCTCTGGTGGCCAGGAGGGCTGGCATTCCTGGGTTTTCTAGGACTACAATGATCAGAAAGATGGTCCTTAGCAAATACCAACTCCAGGGCACTAACAGCAGGCTGAAACACCATCAGTCTTTCTGTTTTAAAAACAAACAGACATAAACAAAGAGAAACAGACTCTGCTGGATCTATGAGTAGAAATGTTTAATGTCAACTGTGGTTAGAAAGAGACAGCAGAAAGAAAAAAACATTTTCAATACTCAAAATCAACCACTGTTAGGTCCAGTTCAAAGGAAAGGGTTCTTGGGGAACAAAGAAGGTTACCCTGGTCATAAAGGTTCCTGCATATTTTGATGACATATGTGTGGAAAAGAATTAGGATTCAAGTGCCCTGTATGGTTTCAGAATAGGTGGCCCCATAAGAATGTCCTGAAGAAAGTATTGGGCCAACAACCTGGGGAGAATTAAGAGACAAAAAAAAAAAAAAAAAAAAGGAAGGAGGGAAGAGTACAGTTATTTTGTTTATTTGTTTGTCTTGGGGGCAGGTTTGTATCCGTATGTGAATTTAAGCCAGCAAATGCAAGGAAACTCATCTCTAGGTCGATGTGGAAAGCTAGGACCAAGGGTTGAGCAGTACTGGAATCAGGCACAACTTCCCGGCCCTATGCTAGACAACATGGTTACAAAGACTTCTTTTCTGTCCCTATATAAAACAAAAAACAAAAAAACAACCAAGTTCACTTATTTGAAAACTTAACTCCTTGCTCCAGAAAATAATTGCTTCTAGAAGATAAGACTGTGATCAATCAAAATAATTTGCTTGAGAACACTTGCTTTAAGTTCCTCACCTATCTTTGCCCATCAATCTAAAACTATTACATCACAGATTCTTTCCAGTCCAATCAGTTCCCCACTTGGCCAAGACCCACCAGAATGTCACTGACTCAGGCTCTAAAGTTCTATAAGTAACCTTCCTTAATTTTCCCATGTGGAAATACTACTATGACTGTAAAGAGGGTGTCAATAAAACTTAGCTTTATCAACAGTTTCATTCTGGTGGTCTTTTAGGGGATTGAGAATCAATAGCCCATGTGACTTGACCTGCTCTCCTAATGAGTAGACACCATTGCATGGAAAGATCCACAGACTAGGAAACACAAAGGCTCTCTTTTGCTGTGCTCTGAGGAAATTACCAGAGATCTGCTCAGTCTAGGCATCCTGATGTTTACACCTTGAGAACCCAACTCACCCTCCACCTCCAGAGAGTCAAACTTTGTGTCACCACTAGATGCCCTACTTCAATAACAGGTCATTTCTGCCTCTTTTGACTGCAGGAGAAATCAAGGGCAGCAGTTTGCCACAATGCCCTACAGCATAATCTATGCAGACACTTTAGTATAGCTATTTATTGTCTCCTCCACAAGTCCTACCTGCTTAATCTTTCTCTTTCCAAAATTAATATATTAATAATCACTGGGTGTTGTATGTAAGTGATAATCACTGAATTCTACTCCTGAAACCAATACTGCACTGTATGTTAACTATAAATATAAATCACTGAACAATATGAACTACATACTCAAAATAAATATTTAGTATTTTGCATAAACTTGTGATAGTTAAGGAATATAGGATATGTTTCTTTGTGGCTTCCCTAAAGAATAGTAATTGATATGAGTTCATGACAGTTTTTATACATTCTAGTGTTGAGCTTTTCAAGAAGCATTCATGAACATGAACCCCAAATTAAAAAGCAACTACTCAGGAAAAAAATAAACAAAATAAAAGCATTAGATTTTAGCTGTAACTTCATAGAAAAAGACTGTTCATTACCATTATGTAAGTACCTTCATAAGACATATTTCGCAGGATCCTAAAAGACATAACTTCATATACTATGAATTTATTAATTTCCTGCAAAAGATCTTAGAAATCAAGTACACACACCAAAGAGTTATTGTGAATATCCAAAATTAGCAAAAAAAAAATATTAGCTAACTGTTGCATATCTTTATGTGTATACAAGTACCTTCCTATTATGTATCAAAATGTTAAAATGTATTATTAAGATATACTTCTAAGATGATTATTTCAAACGTTATTTTATGAACTATTTCAAAATTACCTCATCATTTATAGAAGCTATCAACCTTACCATAGTTTTATGAACAACAGATAATAACACCAAAGCATACTTTATAGTTGATTATGCTAGACAGCATTCTAAGTATTTTCTCTAGATTAACACTTAATTTTCACAACAACCTTAAAATGAGGCACTTTTATTCACCCTCTTTTAAAGATTAAGAAATTGAGGTTCAGGAGGGTGACGTGACTTTCCCAAGGTCACACAGCAAAGAAATGAGGAAGCCAAGACTAAAACTCAGACTGTTTCACAAGCTGATACAAGTCTGCATTCTTAACTACATGCCAAACCACCAAATACACATGTAGGCTTAAACAAATTTGTTTTCCAACACTGAGAGATGCATCTATAAACAATGGAATGATGTTTCTGATGTCTATTTACACAGTTTTAATCAATTGTTAAAAGAAAATTAGGGAACAACAGAGCTTTAATTAAATACTCTTGAATATCCAATCATGCAATCAGTTTCAATATAAGCAGTTCTGATTTTAAGTAGAATTTTTTTTCTTTCTCTTTCTTCTCCCAGCAAGAGATCTAATCAAGAAGATATATTCTATTGCATTAATCTGGAGACAGATCATGGATTCTTACAATATAAAAAGAAACCATTTATAACATCCAAAATACAAATAAGGATAGATACTGCTGCTTATGTAACAGAAAAAAAATGTAATTCATTTGTGGACACTTTCTTCAATATTCTGTGATCTATTTATGTATTAAACTTTGATTAAGAATTCAGGGTGTCTATGACATGTATTTTTCCTTTAGTAGCAGTAAGATCCTATTTATGTGGCCAAATACTAAAAAAGTTTCCAAAGCCTCAGTTTTAATTACTTTTTACATTATTAAAATAACAGCTTAGGGGCTTAATATAAGCTTTACACAAACACTGCCGTTACAACAAATGTTTGTGAAATGTATTTACAAATTTGTCTTCACCTTTTATTCTCTGACACCAGGCAAATGCCTTCTTTACCTCTTGTTAAGCTCACAAACAGTTCTACTTCCATGATCAAATTCTTAAAAATGCCTTCTCTGGACAGCAGCTGGCCTCGAGATCAGCGTCTTGTCATGGTGAACTGAGACAAATTGCTTCTGTTCCCTTTTTTCCAGAACATTTACCATTCTGAAGCCTAACCAGGCTTCCAGAGTCCCCAACAGGTGGCCTAGCAGAAGATTTGAAGATCCATTCGAGTGTTAACTACATATTTTTGCTGTTTGGCACTATAAAACTCTAGACCATCTGCCAGGCACACCTCTACACTCATTAAAACTATCTTGTCAGGTGTCTTCTCTATGTGGGAAGATTAGGGTGGATATTAATGAGGTTCCACATCTCATGGTGGGCAACATACACAACATATGCCAGACTTGTTCAGCATGTATTGATTTAGCTCACTTTAACTTACATTCATTTATTCATGCCCGTCAATACAGGTGTTGTATTTGGCAGGTCAGGTCTTACAGAGTGGTCAACTGCACATGCTATCAGGTTTGTTGTTGTTGTTGTTTTTGGGTTTGTTTGTTTTTTTGCACAAACTATAAAGGAAGCTGAAACTCCCTGTGTCATACAACTAGAGCTGCCAAACATAATAAATTAAAATACAGGAAATACAGTTGATTTCAATGTCAGATAAACAATGAATATGTTTTTTAGTATAAGCATGTTTTAGATATTTCATCTGGCAACTCTATATGCAACATTATGATGATTTAAATTCGATAAAAGGTATTTAAGCCCTCCTATTATTACCAACCATTCAGTTCACCTTCTTGCTGGAAAGACTAGGGAAAGATATAGAGAAAGATGTGATTCTTAGCCTCATTTCACTCCCTACCAGACTCTGGCTCTCAGTTTATTCCCTAGCTTCTTAGAAGTACTTCTTTCTACTACCATTACTTATAAAGTGAGGATAATGACACTTTCCCTGTCAACCTTATGGGGCTGACAATGAACTAAGTGAACAAAACTGTAAGAATCCTAAAAACTAAACAGAAGACCAATATTATCTGTGAGTCATTATTAATCAGTATATTTTTCATAAAGGAAGCTGATGCTATCTTTTCAAATAGAAAGAAATCACAACTTATGCATCTGAAAAATAACATTATTATATATCATTGCTCAAATCACTCTAGTCTGTGTCTACATAAGCCACTCTGCTAAACTACTATTGTAAAGGTCACAAAGTCCTCTTGAAATAAGTAATTCTCAACCCTATATTCTCAATTACTTAACTCTGTTCGTTTAGTTCACTACACATATTACAAGCTGTAACAGTTGTTTTATACATGTATCTAACAGCACTTAGTTCACTGCCTGGCACATTGTGATGTTCAATAAATATGTTGAGTAAGTAAGTAAGCAACTCTCACTCACTGGTTGTCATCTAGCTTTCCCTCTGTGGTAGACACTAGGATGGGCCACCCCAAGTCCCCGTCCAATGAAGCACGTGCGGCCCGAGCTGCTAGGAGTGCTGTCAGCAGGATAGCCTTCAAATGCCAGCTCCTTCAGACATTTCCTCAGCTGCAGAAAGCCACCTCAGTCCAGGTCATACCCTTCCTTAGCATGACCCACATGCCAGTGGAAATATAATGAGGGGGCCTTTGGTCCAACTCAGGACAGCTCCTAAGGGTCATTCTGGCTCCAGAGCCGCCTGGGGGGGGTCAGCCAATATTGCCGCTGGGCCTACACCACAGCCCCACTTCTGCTAATCCTCTCTCCAAACCTTTCTTCCACAGATGTTGATCCTAAACATCTTCTAGTAAACACCCTGTGTATTACATTTCTTCCAAGAAACTGCTTCCCAGGGAATTCAACCTATGACATCCTCATAACAGTATTTACTAGAGACGAAACTCCCTCTTTGAAAGTCTTCATCCTTTGCCACTCCTCTGCTTTCCTATTACAAACAGTAGATGCTAGACTGACTCAGAGTCAGCTCTGGTCCTCTTCTTTTTTTTACATTCCCTTAGTTGACTTCAGCCACGGCAGTATTTCTGGAAGCTAAGCATTCCCATGGTGACTGTTGATCCATCCTACTCTCTGAATTTCACACTTGAATAGCCAACAGTTCACTTGAATGGCATCCCCATTTGGTGCCATCATCTGGAAGTTGGGACACCGTTGTTGCCCTTCAATCAGTTCTTCATATCCTGGCCACTAATCTTTTATAATCATAAAATGAACCACATTAGTCTTCTGTCTCAGTGGCTTTCCATTGTTATTTTTAGACAAAAATTCAAATCATTTTCCATGATCTAAAAGTCCACTGAATATTCTTCATATTAGAGAATGTTCACTTTTCATATTCAATCATATCCATAATTACCCAAACTGGGATCCTTCTGAAAGTTAAACAGAGTGCTATTAAATACAATTACTCCAGGACAATGGACAATAACCAGAACTAGCCCAGGCAATTGGAGACCTGTGTTCATACCGTGTGTAAGGCATCCACTGCACTGTTTTCAAACTTTCTGAAGTTCCAGAAAGCCTACACATAGTCTAATGTTCTAATGCTCACAGCCTTAGTATTGACAGTTCCCAAAATGATGTAATAGTCAAAAACTTAGGCCCTACATTTTGTGAAACCCATAAAGACATCTCATTGAACTATGGTAATTGACTTACTTGGTGCTTCACAGCCTTTGGTGCTCATCAGCATTACCCCGGGGACATTTTCGAAATGCATGACGACAAGACTTTTCCAGAACCACAAAATCAGAATGTCTGGAGATAAGCCCAGGAATATGTATTTTAGAAGACCTTCCCACGATGAGAACCATTGTGCTATTCTATGAGAAGCACTGTTGCAGCTACATTTTAAGTTAAACGAGCAAATTAACATTGACTATGTACCCTTACCTGTAGAAAAAGTAGCAATAGCCTTAGCATTATGGATTGCCCTTAGATTAGTACTTATTTTTGACTTAGAATACTCCAGAAAAAAATAGTATTTTTTTAGGAGTGAGGATAGAAAAACATATTGGCAAATGTTGCTTACTGTTGAGACAAGAGAATCACCACATGGTCGTTCATCCCTACTTTTGGACATATTTAAAAATTTCGACAGAGGTGTCTGGGTAGCTCAGTTGGTTATGGGTCTAGCTTCAGGTCATGATCTATGGTTCATGAGTTTGAGCCCCACATCAGCTCTCTGCTTCAGATCCTCTGTCCTCTCTCTCTGTCCACACCCCCACTTGTTCTCTCTCTTTCTCCAAGTAAATAGATAAATGAAAACTTTAAACAATAATAAAAAATTTTTGACAACCATTAGATTAAAAAATAGGAGTCATTGGTAAAACAAATAAATGAATGATTTACCAAAATGATCAAGTCGTGTCTAGCTAATTCTATTTTTCAAATAACGTTCATTTAGAAAGTTATTTACTATTCTTCTTGCTACTCTCCTTATTTCAGAACTTTATTATTTCCCACCTGAAATCTGAATTTAATTTTGACTCACTGTGATATGCCCTAATAAATGTACTCATTCATTCTAAACAATATCTTTATGAAGTACATCTATTTGCAAAGAACTAAGATATGACAAGACACCAGTATCTTCTCTGTGCTGCCAAAGCCAGTTTTGTAAGTCATAAATCTGATCAGACCATTCCCTAGGGAAAACAAAACAAAATTATCAACTATGACAGAAGTGGCCAAACTTTTTCAGTAAAGGGTCATATAATAAATGTTAGGCTTTGTGGGCCATAAGGTTTTTGTTTCAACTACCCAATTCTGCCACTGTTGTGTAAAGTAGCCACAGATAATACATAAACAAATATGTGTAGGTACATTCTATTTACAAAAACAGGTGACAGGCTGGATATGACTACTTAGCACAGTTTTCCAACCACTGAGCTATATTAACAGCCAAATTCCTTTAAAATAGTAAACCAAAGTACTTAATATGACCCAAACCACCATTATTGCTGTATTTCTGACTGAAAAACCCATGCTCTGGAAGCTTCTGCATATTTTGTACATTGACACAGACTTGTTAAACCTTTGGCTGAGGACATATTAATACTCTAATACCAAGAACAAATATGACTGTAGGTGAAGCCTTCCCTATATTCTATGCTTACTCTGAATCTTGACAGCGTTAGCATTACCTCCTAGATACAAGTATAAAATACTATGAATGTACTTATCACATATCACAGATTTTCTAAGTTATATATCCCCACCATTACTGCCTCTGCTGATTTGTAATCAAATGGTCTACTGAGGGCATTTTTGGATCCTCCAAAACACCAAAAATGACAGTATTGTGAACAATGCCATTTCAGCCTCTCAGAGTAAAAACTGTACTTCTAGGGGGAAAAAAGTGAACAGTACTAATAAAATTGAAGCTTATTTCTTTTTGTTGAAGTCCAAAGCAATAAATATGCAGAATTAGGACTTCATAGAAAGTAACAATATGATTCATATGTATGTTAAGTACATGCTTTGTTCTAAACATTATTTCTTTAGTCTTTTTTTTTTTTTTTTTTTGTAAGACCCTAATGAGGTTTCTGACCATATTTTCTACTCACACACAGCAACCTGCATCAGGCCAGAAAAAACGGACTGTTAGAGGTCAAGTTATTCATCCCTCTTCTCTTAGGAAGAAGCATATCTAATATACCAAGAAAAGGAGAAATGATTCTATTTTTAGGGACCTCAGGGAAAGCGATTTTATAACCTCCCCTGGTATCTGTTCTAATGCTTAACAAATTTTGCTGTCAGAAAATAATTTTCATAAGTCCCTTATGCTATAGAATAAAATGATTTTTTCTTGTCCTGTTCTTAGGAGAGATGGAAAACAGCATACATTACCTGTGTAAGAGACATGAATATGTTTAAAAACTTCATAAAATTATCCCTAACCTATCTGCTCTCAGAATTTTCATTTCTTGAAGCATTAACCCCGGTTTCAAAACCTGCAAGGTATTTTAAACTTAATTCCAAATATTTATTTTTTTGATCTAACCTACTAGTGCTAAATAACTGCTTATACTGGCTTTCTTTCCCTACATTTTATAAAAATAAGGATTATTCATCAGAATGTAAAGTTCTAATTATTAAATAGAATTTTAAAAATTACAATTCAAAATTCAGCTATCTTTTGTTTAGCCCTTGAGCAAAAAGATTTCTCCAACAAAGTTTTTTTTAACCTGATCATACATAGAAGATTCTTCAAATATCCATTTTTATATAATAATATCTAATTGACAATAAATAAACATAATGCTATCTAAAGTAGGAGGTTTGAAAGCTCCTGAAATTGTAATGATTCACTTTGAATAAGAAAAACATATAGCAGGGAATGGTGATAGTTTGCAGAATACTATTTCATTCATATTCAAAGCACTACAGTTCAATTTAATCGGAAGGATGAGGTGATGACATGGAGAGAAGGAATTCTTATTTGTGGCTAGGCCTTCTCATTCTTCCCTTACTCTTTAAGTTTCCAACTGAGGAAATTTTCTCTTTAATAGAATAATCTTATCTTTCTCATCTCAGATCAAAATGTCTTCTATTATTTTATTGTACTTCACTGTATAAAAACAAAAGTTACAAATAACACACTTCTAAATTGGATTTCAAAGTGACTTTTTATAGTTAAAGTGCCATATGCTTAATAGCGATGCTGAAAGTACAGATAAAACCTGCTGACCAAAAATCAGTAACACATAAAATATATTTGCTTGGCATATTGTACTAAAATTAAAACATTGATAAGTGTACGTGTGAATAAAACTCTATTAAATAACATTAATAGATGACTTTTACCTTGGAAGACTAGAAAACTATCTATGCCTCTCAAAGATGCATATAATTCAGAATCATCTGGGAAGCTTTTAAAACTATACTGACACCTGAAGCTCATCACCCAGATATTTTTATTAGTTGGGTGTGTCCTAGACATCAGTATGTTCAAAAGTTGGCTAAATTCTAACACACAGCAAGTGATATGAACTACTGCTGGGACACGATAACAGAGAGAGAATTATATAAAACATACAAAAAAGAGAGGTTAGATTCAAGATGGTGCCACAGCAAGATCCTGAGCTCACCTCTTCCCATGGACACAACCAATCTACCACTACATACGGAATAAGTCCCTCTGAAAAGGACCTGAAAATCGAATGAAACAAAGCCTCCACAACAAAGAATAAGAGAAATAGCATTAACACAGGAAAAAGAGGCAGGGACACAGACCCACTAGGTGAAAAAAAATATCATTGGCAATGAGTCACGGTTGGGAATAATATCAAAGGCATGAAACTTTTCTTTGAGGAGCAAGGGATTCAAGTTCTAGACACCCCAAGCGTTAGATCCTGCAGAGGTGGGACAAGACCCCAAAACAATCAGGTTTGAATATCAATGGGGATTACATTCAAGAAAACTGTAAAACTGTATGGAATGGAAAACCACTCTTAAAGGGCTCATACACAAATTCCATCAACCCAGAAACCAACACAAACACAATGAAAAGCTCATAGATCATATATGATAGGCCTAAACTTAAAGCATCTGCCAGGGAGGCAGGAAACAGTAGGTACCCTCCCCAGGGATAGAGACACTGGCAGGAACCATAGTTGTAGTCTTAATCTACCTTACAAATATTGGGTTGGTGGGGCCTTTTTGAAATTCTCCCTTTAACCTACTAGCACCAGTAGGCAAGCCTATGGGGATCCCCATCCACCAAATCACCAAAGCACATGGGTCCAAGGATCTAGCTGGGGAAGGGACCAGCCCTCATTCCTAAAATGCCCTAATAACTGTGGCGGCACAGGGGCGCCAGGCCAGGACCCAGCCCTAACCATGACCCAGCCCCACTCACCAAGGCACTATAGCAGTAGCCTTGCCACAAGAGAGGGCACACAGAGTCCACATAAAGGATATTCCTGACCTCCTGGCTCTGGTGACAAGGGGAGATTCACTTCTGGGCACCACAAGACACCTACAAAAGGCCACTCCTTTAAGACTGAGAGAGGTAGCTGACTTGACTAATACATAAAAACAAATACAAAGAGTTAGACAAAATGAGCAGACAAAGAAATATGCTCCAAATGACAGAACAAGATAAAACTTAAGGAAAATAACTAAACAAAACAAAGATAAGCAATCTACTTGATAACAAATTCTAAGCAATGGTTATAAAGATGCTCATCGAACCCAGGAGAAGAAAGGATGAACACAGTGAGAACTTCAACAAAGAGATAACAAATATAATACATTCCCCAACAGAAGTGATAAATGAACTAGAAATAAATTAGAGGGGTTCAATAGCAGACTGGATAAAGCAGAAGATTAGATCAGCAAGCTGAGAAACATAGCAATGAATTCAGTCAAAGCAGCAAAATGAATATAGAATTAAGAAAAGTTAGGGGCACATGGATGGCTCAGTCGGTTGAGTGACTAAATTTCAGCCCGGGTCATGAACCCAGGGTCATGGGATCAAGCTCCACATCATGGAGCCTGCTTGGGATTCTGTCTCTTTCCCTCTGCTCCCTTCCCCGCTGAATACTCTCTCTAAAATATAAAGTAACAAATAAACAAACAAACAAATAAAAGCTCTCAGTTTAAAAATATATACATACATAGGGACTTCTGGGTGGTTCAGTAGGGTGAATGTCAGACTCTTGATTTCAGCTTATGTCATGATCTCATGGTTATGAGATCAAGCCCTATGTCAGGCTCCATCCTGAGAGTGGAGACAGCTTGGGATTCTCTCTTTTCCTCTCCCTCTGCCCCTCTTCTATTTGCATATTCATGCTCTCTTTCTTTCTCAAAAAAAGAAAGAAAGAAATATTTCAGGGGCACCTGGATGGCTCAGTCGGTTGAGCCTTTGACTCTCAGTTTCAGCTCAGGTCACAACCTAGGGTCATGGGATCAAGCTCTGTGTCGGGCTCTGTGCTGAGCATGGGGTTTGCTTAAGATTCTCTCTCTCTCTCTTTCTCTTTCCCTCTGCCCTTCTCCACTCACACACATACTCTCTCTCTAAAAAGTAAATAAATAAAAAGTAAAATAACAAAAAAGAAAACAAGGAAAAAAGAAAAGTGAAGATACCCTAAAAGACCTTTGAGATAACTTCAAGTGGAATAACATTCACATTATAGGGACCTCAGAAAAAGAAGAGAGAAAGAAAGAACCAGAAAAATTATTTCAAGAAATAATACATGAAAACTTCCCTAACCTAAGGAAGGAATCAGACATCCAGGTCCAGGAATCCCAGAGAGTTCCAAATAAGATGACTGAAATAACTCCTCACTAAGCAATATAATTAAAGATGTAAAATTTAAGGATAAAGAGGGAACTCTAAAGGTACCAAGAGAGTAAGAACTTATTATGAACAAGGAAAACCCCATAACGTCATCAAACAGATTTCTCAGCAGAAACTTTGGAGGTCAAGAGCAAGTAGTTTTGATATATTTAAAGTGATGAAAGTACTGCCTATGCTACACTATACAGCAAGGTTATCATTCAGAACTGAAGGAGAGATAAAGAACTTCCCTGATAAGAAAAAGCTAAAGGAGCTCATCACCACTAAATAGGCCATAGAAGGAATGTTAAAGGGACCTTCTTAAGTCATGAAGAAGTGGCATTAATTAAGAAAACATATGAAAGTAAAAATTGATAAATAAAAGTATCTATTTGTAGATAACATGATACTGTATATAGAAAACCCTTAAGAATCTACCAAAAACTGTTGGAAGTAATAAATGAATTCAGTAAAGTGACAGAGTACAAAATCAATACAAAAAAAATCAGTTGCATTCCTATACAATAACAAACTATCAGAAAAAGAAATTAAGAAAACAGTCCCATTTCTAATGACATCAAAAAGTAAAATACCTAGGAATAAATTTAACAAAGGAGGTAAAGACTTGTACACTGAAAACTGTGAAAGAAGCTGAAGAAACAAATAAATGGAAAGATACTCTGTGCTCATGGGGTAGAAGAATTAATGTTAAAGTATCTATAGTACCCAAACCAATCTACAGATTCGATGAAATTCCTATCAAAATACCAATGGTATACTTCACAGAACGAGAACAAATAATTCAAAAATTTGTATAAATTATATAAAACTGCAAATAATCCTGGATAGCCAAAGCAATCTTGACAAAGAACAGAGCTAGAGGTTACTGTGCTCCTTGATTTCTAACTATACCACAAAGCTATAGTAATCAACACAGTGCAGGATTAGAACAAAAACAGACACAGAGATCAGTATGGCAGAATTGAGACTCAGAAATAAACACAAACATAAGAGCAATTCATCTATGACAAAGGAGTTAAAAACATACAATGGAGACAGTATACTGGGAAAACTGGATAGTAACATACAAAAGAATGAAATTAAACCACTAGCTTACACTGTGCACAAAAATTAACTCAAAATGCATTAAAGACTCGAATATGAGACCTGACACCATAAAACTCTTTAAAGTAATTGGATGGTTAGCTCCTTGACATCAGTTTTAGTAACATCTATGTGGATCTGACTCCAGAGGCAAGGAAAACAAAAGCAAAAATAAACTAAAATCAAACTAAAATGCTTCTGCACAGCAATGAAAAACATCATCATAATGAAAAGGCCACCTACTGAATGAGAGAAGATATTTGCAAACGAAATGTCTGGCAAAGGCTTAATATTTAAATATATATATATATTAATACAAATAATAAAAAAAATCAATTAAAAAATGGGCCATGGATCCGAAGAGACATTTTTTCAACTAAGACATACAGACTGCCAACAGGCATATGAAAAGATACTCAACACTAATAATTTATTAGGGAAATGAAAATCAAAACCACAATGAGATATCACCTAACACCTGTTAGAATGGCTATTATCAAAAAGACAAGAAATGAGTGTTGGAAAAGATGTGGAGAAAAGTGGACCACTGTACTTTCTTGGTGGGAGTGTAAACTGATGCAGCCACTAAGGAAATTCATATAGAGATTCCTCAAAAAAATTGAGAATAGAATTACCATATTATCTAACTATTAGACTCTTGAGAACAGTGTGAAATATTCTCACATATTTTTAAATCTCATATATTTGAAAAGATATCTGCACCCTTATATTCATCACAACATTATTTACAATAGCCAAGATATGGAAACAACATAAGTGTCCATCAATAGAGGAAGGGATAAAGAAGATATATATATATACATAGAGTAGATGAACTGTTCAACCATGAAAAAGAATTAAATCTTGCCACTTGTGACATCATCAATGTACTTTGAGGAGGAAAATAAATCAGATGGAAGACAAATATTGTATGATTTCACTCAATTATATAATCTAAAAAAACAAAATGAACAAACAAAATAAAACAAAAACAAACTCATAGATATAGAGAACAGACAGACAGGCAAATGGTTATCAGATGGGAAATGGGTTGGGGAATGGGAGGAATGAGTGAAGGGGGAATTGTTTGGTGATGGATGGTAAATAGACTTCTGGTAAGGATCACTTTGTTCCATATATGGATGTTTAATTATAAAGCCACAACCTGAAACTTATTTAATAAAAAAAAATCTTGCTTTCTCAAAAAAATGCAGAAAAAAGGAAGGAAGGAAAAGTGAGAAAGAATAAAAAGTAGAAAGAAATGGTTTGATGAGAAAGGAATACATGTGTGGATAAGGGAAATGTGCTGAAGGAACAAACAGGCCATGAGAAATAAAGTCATCAATGGCAAGTTTCTCCATCTCTCTTGGGAACCACTTGTTTTTAACTGTTTCTACATTTCTATGCACTACATTGTCATCTCAAAAATCTGTATTCTATCATTTTCCCACAACCCAATATTTTGTTCAGTCCTTGGATTGTATAACTTGAAGCTCTAGTGTTCACCATCAGCAGACTCGAGCTCTTTTTAAACTATAAATTCCTATAAGAACAAATCTGTCTGTCTTGGCCTGAATTAAGCATCTTTCTCTGGTAAACTTATTATTTGTTTACCAGTAGGTACAAACATGGCCACCTAAACCCATCCTCCAGAATGACTGTGGATAGGGGAAAATTTTCTTAAATGATGTTAGAGAGACTAACTGGAATCTGAGGGTTGTTTCTAATTCTCAATATACTGGTTTAGTCAGAGTGGGTTTGTCTACTTCACCAAATGTTGGTATTTATGTTTGACTCTTTAATCATAGAGTACACAATATGTATAAGCACTTGGACTCTGCAAGCTCAAAGGGCAATATTTCAGGTGGGTCCATCCATGGTTAAGCATTCCCAAGTGTCAACCATCTCTTGCTTAATTCTTTGGCATTTATTTCTACTGCTTATGTTCTCAGTTATAACTCCTATTAACTGCATAAAATCTAGTCCAAGATGCTGGAAGGAAACCAGAATGGCTGTAACTCTGGTATACTAGTTACACTAAGGCTTATGTAGTCACAGCTCAAGCAAGGAACATTTCCATCACTGAAGAAAGTTCTATGGAACAGTGTTGGCATCCTATTCTATTAACCAGGCAGTGGTATCCAGGTTTTCCATCATGTGCTTAGGTATCCACATTCATTTTTATTTAGGTTACCATATCAGAACACAGTACAAATACAAAATGTGTGAAATGCCTGGTCTGGATATGATTAACTCCTGGTATTTTATGTGGGTATCCTAAGAGCTATGCCCAAATGATTGTCCAATCCATCAGTGCTATTCCTGATAGTACAAGTAACTATATGATGATCGCGTATCTTTGCATAAACAGTAGGAAATAAGCACTCATATTATTTAATAGTATTTCCTGTATTTGCTCTTCCCAGAGCATCACAGGCCACTGCTATATTTTTTCAACTAGAACCTAAATGGCAATTTGTTCTCTCAAGTCTCCAATAAAAATCAGATTTTTTTTACATTTGTCAAATAAGTAATATGACAGAGGCTAATGTCTCACTTTTAAGTTGAATTGTAGCTAAATGCACAGTCATAATTCCTTGAAAATGTGGCACAAAATTTTTGCCACCTCCATATTCCTTATATCGAAAACCATATAAGGAGCATATTCTGAATAATGTTCAGCCATTTGATTTCAGTATTAATACACCAACTTGATTTCATTAAAAAGTAAGTAGGATTACTCTGAATAAAAGCCAGTATCAAAATCTAAAGACCCCTAGTGAATAATCTTAAATTATGGAAAAGGTAACACCTAAGCCATATTTTTTTTTAATATTTTTTATTTATTTCTAGGAGAGAAAGAGAGAGAGACAGCGTGAGCAGGGGAGGGTCAGAGAGAGAGGGCGACACAGACTCTGAAATAGGCTCCAGGCTCAGAGCTGGCAGTCAGCACAGAGCCCGATGCGGGACTCGAACCCATGAACCACGAGATCATGACCTAAGCGAAAGTCGGACGCTTAACTGACTAAGCCACCCAGGTGCCCCTAAGCTATACATTTTAGAGTGGTTAAAAGAAACAAAGTTGGGAGATAAGTGAATTTGATTATTCCCTGTTAGTTAAAGAAATTTCTTCCAAAATACCTAAGAAATATTTTGAACCAGATTTTTTTTTCAATATGACTCATGTCTCCTTATTTTAAATTTGGAACATACCATTAACTATGACAGGAATAAAAATATGATAATACTATTAAAATAATAAATATTTGTACAAACCTGATCCAAAATTAAAAGCCATCAATATGGTGAAAAAACATAGTCAAATTTTTAAAACTATCTAAAGTTGGGGAAGGGTGTTAGAGTAATAAGATAGTAAGACTAAGCTCCGTTGATTTGAACCTTTAATAAATGACTATCGAAGACTTTTATAAAATCCATCACTCTTAGTATCCAAATGATCACTTCTATTCCAAATAATTCTGTTAAAGATATAAAGCATTTAATCCACACACCCCCACCAGCAGCCCCACTGATCTGCTTTCAGTCACTACAGTTTTGCCTTTTTCTAAAAATTTCATGTAAGTGGGATCATATAATATATAGTCTTTTTTTGTCTTTTTCACTTAACATGATGTCTTTAAAATTCAGCTTTGTTATAACACATGCAGGTAGCTTTCAATTTTTTATTAATAGTATTTCATTGTATGGATATACTATACTTTATTCATTCACAGGCAAATGTTCATTTGGGTTGTTTCTAATTTGGGGATATTATAAATGATGCTGTTATAAAAATTCTTCACAAGTAAGTACTTTCAGGGTCTAGTGTATAGCCTATGTTTATGAATGTTTCTTGTTTACTTATAAAAGAATGTGCATCTTGCTGCTGTTGGCTGATGTTTTCTATCTAAGTCATTAGATGAAGTTGGTTGACAGCATTTTATAAGCTTACTGAATGTCTACCTACTTAATCTATCATTTATTGCAGGAGGAGTATTAAATTGTCTGTTACTCCTATTCTTTCAGTTTTATGATTCTGTTGTTAGGTGCACATATATTTATATATATTATATCCTCCTAATAGATTGATACTTTTATACTTTTATCATTATGAAATGTCCTTTCTAGTATTATTCTTAAAGTGCATTTTGTCCGATATTAATGTACACACTTCAGCTCTTTAATGCTAACCATTAACATTGTATATCTTTCTTTCTTTTATTTAAATTCAAGTTAATTAACATAAGAATAGTTTCGGCTTCAGGAATAGAACCCAGTGATTCATCTCTTACATAAGAAACCCTGTGCTCATCCTGAAAAGTGTCCTCCTTAATGCCCATCACCCATTCAACCCATACCTCACTGCCCTGCCCTCCAACCCTGAATTTGTTCTCTGCATTTAAAAGTCTCCTATGGTTTGCCTCCCTCTCTGTTTTTATCTTGTTTTTCCTTCCCTTCCCCTATGTTCATCTGTTGTGTTTCTCGAATTCCACATGAGTGAAAACATATGATATGTCTTTCACTGACATATTTCACTTAGCATAATACACTCTAGTTCCATCCATTCTGTTGCAAAAAGGTAAGATTTCATTCTTCTTCACTGCTAAGTAGTATTCCACTGTATTCCATAGTATTCCACACCACATCTACTTTATCCATTCATCAGTAAATGGACATTGGGCTTTTTCTATAATTTGGCTATTGTTGATAGCACAGCTATAAACACTGGGGTGCATGTTCCCTTTCAAATCAGCCCCCTCCATACTGTTCTCCAGAGTGGCTGTACCAGTTTGCTTTTCCACCAAAAGTGCAAAAGGGTCCTCTTTCTCTGTATCCTCACCAACATCTGTTGTGTATCTTTTCTGAAGATACTTTAAAAAAGTGTTACTTTCCACACATTTTTGTCCTTGAATTTAAAGTACCTCACTTCTAGAAGTATACAGTTACATCGTACATATTTGTCCAGTGTGATCATCTCTGTATTTTAATTACAATGCTTAGTCCTTCAAATGTAATAAATTTTAACTATTTATTAACTAATATTCAACTGTTTTACTGATTAGGTAACTAATATACAACATATAAAAATAATTATTTAACTGATTATTTATATGTTGGGATTTAGGTTTGCCATTTTGGTTTTTGGTTTATATCTGTCTCCTTTTTGTTCTTCTATTCCATTTCACTGTCTTATTTGTGTCAAATGTATATATATATTTATTTATTTGTGAATTTTTAGTGATATTTATTTGAGTTAGTTTAGCATTGTGGTGGGTATTACAATATGCATTTCTAGTTTCTCATAATCTCCAAGTTACTACTGCTGTATCTCCAGTAAAATACAGTAAACTTCCTTTAGTTTAGCTTCTTTACCCTTCTTCCATTATTAAAATATGTGTTATATTTATTTATATTATGAACCCACAACATAGTATTTTGTGCATCGTGTATCTATAATTTTTACCATAGAGAGTAATTTTTCTTACACACTTGCCACTTCCAGTATCTTCACTTCCCTTGGATCCAAGTTACCAGCTGCTGCCATTTCCTTTGAGTCTGAAGAATTTGCAGTGTAAGTGAGCTACCAACAAATTTTCTCCCTTTTACTTTATCTGGAAATGTCTCTATTTTGCCCGTTTTAAAAAAGGTAAATCTGTAGGATATAGAATTTTGGTTGTCGGTTTTTCTCTCTCAACACTTTGACTATGTCACTCTAGAGCCTTCTTGCCTTGGTTGTTTTTGATAGAAAGCTAGATGTTCATCTTACCTAGTGTTTTACTTCTCTTTGCTTTAAATATTTTTCTCTTTGATTTTGATCTCAGTAGTTTCACTATATTGTCTCTAGGCATATCTCTCTTGTATTTATCTTATTTAAAGTTTACTCATCTTCCTCAATGTGTAAGTTAATTTTTTTTCATCAAATCTAGATGTTTTATGCAGAGTATAGAAAAGCTGCATTACCAGAAGTAGGAAGCAACCCCCAACATTATGGCTGAAATCTTTTATAAATTAATCTATTTCATAGAACATAAATCTTCACTATTTTCACTATATATATTGTATAAAGTATACTATATATATACACACACACACAAACTCACACATAGATATATATATACATAGAGAGAGGGAGGGAGAGAAAGAGAGAGAGGGAGAGATCAATTTGGAGAGATCTGACATCCTTACCCTATTGCTTTTTCTTTGTTAATGTTTAGGGGTTTTTTTCCCTAGAGATCTTACATATCTATTCTAGGTTTATCCCTGTATGTTTCTTATCGCTATTGTAAGTAAACCTTGAATTAAAGAAACACTCTAACCAAATAATTTCCATGCAATTCCTTTTACGTTTTTAATTCTTTTTCCTTTGAAACAGAAATAGTGGACATTTCTGCCCTAAATGTCCAAATAAAGACATTTAGGTATGTTAAGTCAGAGATCCGTCAAAGGTAAAAACAAGATTAAACACTAGCTATGCCTCAGATGTCTTTATGCTACTCATTCAAAATGAAACATATCACAGGTCCCGTCTAAGATTCTAACACTGTAAATCTAACAGGAGCTATCTGGGCAATTCTGATGTCCGGTGAGAACTGAGGCTCTCTGGATCAAGGAACAAAGCTGATGACTACCTGCAAACACGCAACTATGATAAGGAGAATGGCAGCTCCTTGCTCAGTTCCTTGTTTCTATCTAGCTGCTTCTTTCTCTACTTTTTCCTAATCCATTTCCTCCAAGCTCTTTTTGCTAGATTATTCTTACCCTGGGGACCAAGGCCTTCCTTATAAAGAAAAGTGAATTCAAAGCTCTACTCACCTCTCCCTCTCCCAAAATATAATGCTGGCAATTTCTCCACATTCTCACACAAATAAGTTAGTAAACGTCCAGCGGCACATGCATACACAATCCCCTACAAAATGTCTTGCTTTTGCTTGTTCATTCCAGCTAACTCCTTTATAGAATCATGCAGCAGAGTCATAGGAGAATAAATGAAGGAAGAAGTGAAATGTGAGAAATTTCTAGTCAATGTCCTACCATTTTCCTTCTCAGTGGCCTCTTACTCTCCTACTATGCCTTCTCTCATTCCCTAGTGTTTACTGCAAATATGTAAAATATGATACCTCTGGATACCAATCTAGGCCTATTATCTCCAAGCTATGATCTGTAGTTGGGATTTTAATGATGAAGGTGGCCTTTATATATCCTTTCTCACTTCAGAAAGAGATGAATTTAATAATAAGATAATAGTATTTGCATACAGCTTCAAATATTTACAGTGCTTCCATAAACATTTGTTCTCTCTAATCCATTTTCTTTTTTTCTTTTTTATTTCTTTTTTATTTCTTTTAATTTTTTAAATGTTTTATTTATTTCTGAGAGAGAGAAACAGCGTGAGCAGGGGAGGGTCAGATAGGGAGGGAGACACAGAATCTGAAGCAGGCTCCAGGCTCTGAGCTGTCAGCACAGAGCCCGACACGGGGCTTGAACCCATGAACTGTGAGATCATGACCTGAGCTGAAGTCGTATGCTTAACTGACTGAGCCACCCAGATGCCCCCATTTTCTTATTTTAAAGTTTATTTATTTATTTTAGCATGAGCAGGAGAGAGGCAGAGAGAGAAGGAGAGAGAAAGAATCCCAAGAGGGACTCAAACTCATGAACCTCAAGATCATGACCTGAGCAGAAACAAAGAGTCAGATGCTTAACTGACTGAGCCACCCAGGCACCCCATCCCTAATCCATTTTCAAATGACAAAATACAATTGCACAGAGATTATGTGACTTGCTAGTAAGTGAAACATTCTCAGTCCCCACTCTAAATCCCTAGTGATTTCTTGTATTCTATATCAGCTCAACTCAAATGTTTACCTGACAAACTTTAGTGCCAGTGTATTATTCATAAAAGTACTTGGGATTGGGAGGAAGAAATATGGACAACTCCTAATAAGCCCCAATCCCTGAGTAAGTCCTGTGCCTTTTAGCTGATTTCTTGGAAACTCTGGATGAGTAGCTCATTAGAATGTAAGAAGGAGAAATAGGATTAATAAGGGCTGCCTAGGGTGGCAACTGAACAGAACCCAGTTGGTTGGTTATATTTTCTTCTTTATTTGTCATGGGGTATAAAAGGAGAAATTATGCAAGTAAACATGACACTCTGAGAAACCAACCCAGGGCAAGTCCATTTAATTTGACATTTACATTTAACAGTGATCAGCATCTAACCATTTGCTGTTACTCATCAGAATGCAAACTTTCCAAGAGCTTCTTAATAACCCCTGTGATTGACTGTCGTTCTGCCAGCTTTAATTGACACTCTTGTACCTAAGAATGTGCAGTATTCTTCAGTATTAATTCCCTTGGTATTTAATTAATTCATAGAGATGAAAACTTCACGTCCTTAAATTAAAAATGCATCAAGGAGATACAGTAATCTATTTTTAAACAGCATTTGTCCATAAACAGAAAATCTCCCCTGGTTGCTGAATCACGTTATGTCAACCCCAAAGTTGCCAAAACAACCAGCATGAGATGGGCTACTCAGCTCACGGTGTTTCCTCAGTAACAGCTTAAGCTGGATGACACATAAACATCACACTGTAAGTTTAGTGCTCATTCCAGCACCTAAAAACTTCAGGACCCACACTAAGTCACCTAAAAATATATATTTTGGTGTTTCAGTTACTAAATGGTATGTCTGTGTGTTGCTTTTTAAATATACTGCCCCTCTAATTTAGTGGTTCTCCATCATATTAAGCATTAGAATCACCTATGAAACTTTTAAAAGTATCAGATGCCTAAAGATTCCATTTCAGTAGGCCTAGCGGGGAATTCAGGCACAAGATTTTTTTTAAAAAATAGGCTAAGGACTACTTCTAACTTCATGTCAGTTAGTAGAAATTATTTGAAGACAAATTCTACATTGAAGTTGTCTATCACTTTATCCAACTTGATTTCTCTTCATTCAATTATTTAAGATTAGCTCGCTATAAAAAGGAAGTTTCAGTACTGCTTTCTAGGGAATTCATCATCTAGAAGAAGACTGAAACCAAGTACACATCAGTAAACATATATTTACAACTAACTACATACAAATCTTGGTGTAAAAGTAGCAGGTAATAGTGTTTAAGTATTCTGATTTTATTATTTGAATTTACTTAGAAGCAATGAAAAGATCAGACTGGCAACATCTACTTCCTAGTATTTTGTTCAATCTGATGAGTCTCAAGAAAAATTGCTTATCATAAACTAACAGAAATATTCATGAAAATGGCTAAAATAAAAGAAACCTTTTACTTTGAATGAAAATTGATCTCATATTTCAGAATAACTTGCTTTCACAGTACAAGGTAAAACTCCCAGTGAAGGAAATTAAGAGACCTTTCCAAGCCTATTCTGGTTTCAATTATTTACAAGGCCAGAAATGGAATATATATTATTGTTATATTTCCCATATTCTTTAGCGTCTGAAATTATTATAGTCATGTAGAGAGATCAGCCTCATCAGATTCATCATGGTTTTTATTAAAACTCATGGAAAGAAAATGAACACATCTGAAAAATAAAACAAGCTATATATAATAAAGTAAGGTAGGTTGTTAAAAATCATTTTGCCATTTGTCCCTCTTCTGCCCTTATGTGTTCACCTGTCACGACTAAGTATATATTACTATATATATATATGCTCAACTGCACCCCAGCTCTTACTACGAATTCTTTCTCTTAGATAAACCTAAATTCAATGTGTTTTCTGATTGCTAGGGAATCAGGAGAAGAAAAACCCACCATCGTTGAGATGGTATTCACTGGAATCTACAGAAAAGCTCATTTTTTTTTCTGTTTCCCAGACAAATGCATTTCAGAAGGCTACACAAAGTTGCAGCTGACCACAACATAAGTGTGGGGGACAGATTTACAAAGAAATTTAATAGCCCCTTCTGAATTTCAGGTGAATTCCCTAAGGAGTTTTACCTCAACTTAAATGGTAGCCTACTACAGCACTGCATGTGCTATACCTACTCAGCCACAGAGTGCTATAAATATGAAGTTTCTAGGCCCTTGATTAAAAATAGTGGGAAATTTTACATATCTTCACAAAGTTATTCATTCAAAACTCATGTTCAATTTGCTAACTTTCTGGGCAATGCATATAGGAACAATGATGACAGATCGGTTCAATCATAGCTATATGCAACAACCATTTGGACTACAGATGATAATAAAGAGGCTGAAACAGTGAAATTAGAGTAGTTGCTCCAATCTTCCTTTATTTAAATCTCAGCTACATACTTCCCTTTCCCCATAAAGGCCATCTATGACTTCTCCCTTCTAGGCCTCTTCCCTTATCAAAACAGGTAGGAGGTTTTCAGGTAGGAGGGTTCAAGACGGTGGTACAGGAAGATCCTAAGCTCACTTTGTCTGCTGGACACATCAAATATACATCTACATATGGAATGATTTTCTTAGAAAAAGTTCTGAAAATTGGATGAATAGCTTCCACAACAAAGGATAAAAGGATATCACTGAGCCAGGTAGGAGTTTCAGAGACAAGGCCTAACCAGAAAAGAAAAACCCCACCCCAGCAGTGTCCATTCATAATTGGAAAGGATCTCAAAAACATGGAACATCCCCCTGAGGAGCAAGGGTTGAAACTCCATAACACATATTCCAACCCTTAGATCATGAACAGGAAAGACAAGGCTCCAAAATGTCAGGCTTTGAAAACTAACAGGGATTGCATTCAAGAAAACCACAGAGCTTTACGGAATGGAGAACTTTGTCTTAAAGGGCTTGTACAAGGTCTCATTTGCCCCAGAACCAAGTGATAACTGCCAGCTGGAAAAACACCTGGAAACAGGTAAAGGAGACCTTTACCTTTACACTAAAAGGAGGCCCACTAAATAACTCTGGGGCATCTGCAGTAGAGGCAGGGAACTGCTGAAGACACTCTCTGGGGACAATGACACTGTTGGGTGCCAGTTTTGCACCAACTCTGCTAGGGCTGATGCTGGTGGGCAACAACTTGGAACTCTCATTCTAACCTGCTGATGCTGGCAGGCATGTCCCCACTGAGAGGCCTGCCCCATGCCACAACCCTAGCCAGCCAGGTGGGGGGAGAGTCCTGACCACTGTCACAGCTGCAAAGGTGGCTGTGGCACCCCACAGAACTAGGCAGCAGACAGAGACCTGTCCACCTCCACAATGACAGCAGCAGCCATGGTACTCCAGAAAGCCAAACTGTAGAAAGAGCCCTACCCAGCACCATGCCACAACAGGCAGGTACACACAGCTCACACAGGGGACAATCCCTGAGCACAAAGCTTGGTGGCCAGGAGGTACTGTGCTTCTGGGCTCCAGAGGTCATCTCCTACACAAAGCTACTTCTTTAAGACAGGGGGAGGTAGTCAATTTGCTTAATACCTAGGAAAAAACCCAGAGTCAGGCAAAATGAAGTCCCAGAGGAATATATTCCAAACAAAAGAGAAAGACAAAGCCTCAATAAAGAACTTAATGAGATGGAAATAAGCAATCTAACTGAAAAGGAGTTCAGAATAAGGATCATAAAGATGCTTATAAAACTTGAGAGAAGAGGGGTGCCTGGGCGGCTCAGTTGGTTTAGCGTTCGACTTCAGCTCAGGTCATGATCTCATGGTTCGTGGGTTCAAGCCCCACGTCGGGCCCTGTGCTAACAGCCAGCTCAGAGCCTGGAGCCTCCTTCAGATTCTGTATCTCCCTCTCTCTCTGACCCTCCCCTGCTCACGCTGTCTCTTTCTCTCAAAAATAAATAAAAACATAAAAAAAAAAAAACCTTGAGAGAAGAATAAATGAACACAGAGAAATTTCAACTAAGAGATAGAAAATATAAGACATCATCAATCTGAAGAATTGAGCTGAAGAATACAATAAATGAAATGAAAAATACACCAGAGTGAATCAACAGCAGATTAGAGGATACAGAAGAAATGGATCGGCAATCTGGCAGACACAGTAGCGGATATCACCCCATCAGAACAGCCAAAAGAAAAAATATACAATTAAAAAAATGAAGAGAGTTTAAAGGACCTATGGACACACAAAGTGTACCAATATTCATATTACAGGGGTCTTGGGAGGAGAAGAGAGAGAGAAAGGGGCACAAAACTGACTTGAAGAAATGATAGCTGAAAACTTCCCTACCCTGGAAAAGGAAACACACATTCATGTCCAGGAAGGCCAGAGAATCCCAAATACGATGAACCCAAAAATATCCACACTAGAAAAGGAAACATATATTCATGTCCAGGAAGGCCAGAGATTCCCAAATAAGATGAACCCAAAAAGATCCACACCAAGACATTTTATAATTAAATGTTAAAAGTTAAAGATAAAAAGAGAATCTTACACAACAAAGAGAGAGAAAAATGACTACTTATGTACAAGGAAACCCCTATAAGGCTGTCAGCTGATTTTTCAGCAAAAACATTGCAGGCCAGAACTGAATGGCAGGATATATTCAAAATACTGAAGGATAAAACTTACAACCTAGGATACTCTAACTGTCAAGGTTATAACTCAGAATTTGAGAGACTTTCTCAGACAAAGGCTAAAGGAGTTCATCACCAATAAATTGGCCTTATGGTAAATGTTAAAGGGACTTTTTTAAGTGTAAAAAAAAAACACCGTAACTAGAAATAAGAAAATATATCAAAGGAAAAAATCTAACTGGTAAAGGCAATTAAATAATAAAGATAATGAATCAACAACTTATAAAACCAATATGAAGGTTAAAAGACAAAAGTAGTAAAAGTAATTATAACTATAATAATTAGGGATATACAAATAATATGGAATATGTGATATAAAAAACATAAAACTAAAGGAGGTGTGTAGGGAAAATGCTTTTAGAATACATTCACACTTAAATCACCATCAAGCTTAAAACAGACTGTCATATATGTTGTTATATATGTAGTTCATAGTAAACACAAACAAAAATCTGTAATAGACACACAAATACAGCAAAAGAAATCAAAACATAACAATAAAGAAAGGCATCAAACCACAAGAGAGCAAGATAAGAAAGGAATAGAGAACAAAAACAACCAGAAAACAGTTAACGAAATGGCAAAGTACATACCCATCAATAATTATTTTAATGTACGTTGACCAAAGTCTCTAATCAAAATATAGGATGGCTGAATGAAATAACAAACAAGACTCTTCTATATGATGACTATAAGAGACTTACTTCAGACCTAAAGATGAACACAGACCATAAAGATATGGAACAGATATTCCATGCAAACAGAATCCAAAAGAAAGTTGGGGTAACAATACTTACATAAAACCAAATGGACTTTGAAATAAAAGACAAAGTAGGCATTATATAATGACTAATGGTCAATTTAATAAGACAACATAATAGATGGCCAACAGGCATATAAAAAAGATGCTCAACATCACTAATCATTGGCAAAATGCAAATCAAAACCACAATGGGATTATCACCTCAAACCTGTCAGAATGTCTATTATCACAAAGACAAGAAGTAATAATTGTTGGCAAGGACATGGAGAAAAGAGAACCCTTCTGCCCTGTTGGTAGGAATGTAAGTTGAGGCAACCTCTATGGAAAACATTCTGGGGGGTTTACTTTAAAAATCAGAAATAGAACTACCATATAATCCAGCAATACCACTTCTGGGTATGTATACAACTAAAACAAAACAATAGAAAGTAATTTTAAAAGATATATGCACCCCTCTGTTTATTGCAACATTTTTCACAATAATCAAGATATGGAAGCAACCTAAGTGTCCACTGATAGATGAATAAAAATGTGGTATATATAAGGAATATTACCTAGTCTTAAAAAAGAATGAAGTGTTGCCATTTGCAATACAGTAGACCTAAGGGTATTATGATAAGTGAAATGAGTCAGACAGAGACAAGTATAGTATGCTTTCATTCAAATGTGGAATCTAAAAAGCAAAACAAAGAGACAAAACAGAAATAGGCTCATAGATACAGAGAACAAACTAATGGTTGCCAGAAGGGAGGGAATGGATGAAATAGGTAAGGTGATTAAAAAGTACAATCTTTCAGTTTTAAAATTAAATAAGATATGGTGATGTAATGTGCACCACTGAGCATACATTCAGTGATACTGTTAAAACTATACATGGTGACAGACGGTGATGAGACCTATCGTTGTGCTTATTTTGTAATGTATATAAGTAACAGTACCAATGCTGACAATACAGACTCCATAGTTGGCCTCCACCTTGTTCATGTCCACTTGATGACTCCTCTTGGTGCTACACGTTCTGGGCCCCTTGGAGATTAATATACATACCTTGTATCATAAATGTCTGCCAAGACCAGAATATGGAGGAGGGTTGCTTTGGCCTCCCATGACTCTGGTAGAGATAACATAGTCTTTCCCCCTCCTGATGCACAGAGAGTACCACCAGGTCTATTAAATGTTAGCTGTCAATTAGGTGCATGCAGACCCTTTGAAAAAGTGCATGTGAATGCTCTGATCTCATTACAATGCCCTCCTTCACATCCCCTCGCTCTATAGTCTGTAGAAAAAGATCTGGACTTTGCAGAGAATAGCTGTGGAGCTGTCTACATCATCCCCTACCAGATCCTCTCTGTTACTAAATTAACCATGAATTAAACTCTGTGTACACAGTATGGAGTTAGTGATTTCTTTCTCCATCTCAAAGTGCCTTCTTAGTTTGGAAGAAATCCTCACCTTCCAACAATATCAAATTACTATATTGAATACCTGAAACTAATATAATAGTGTATGCCAATTATACTTCAATTTAAAAAAGTTCCATTTCATTTGGCCAAAATCTCAATCACAGTGGTGTAAATCCTCCCACATAGTTTTGTCTTTGCATTCTGTAATATAAGGGTGTTTGCCTCCCCATGAAAAAAAAATCAGACAAAACTGGGTAGATGAAAATTTATCAAATTGTATTTTTTAAATATGTGCAGTGTATTTCATCACTCAATAAAGCTGTCTTAAAACCTGAGTAAATGAAGAAAATATTTTTCTCTGAGATGGAGATCTTTTTCTTATGTATAAATGCACATGATATCCTAAGCTGCTACTGAAGATTCACCTATCTTCATTGTTTAGGGTGCCTAGACCAAAAGGTAGGCTCTTCTCTAATCTTTCCCTTAATCCTCTCTGTTTGACTTTTATTTCCCAAAGGAATTCCAAATATCAAAATCCAGATTGCATTCAAACATCCTTGTCTTTCTATCCATTGTGAGTCTTCCTCAGTGGCCCATGCCTCCTCAGGGCTGACACACAACAGACACACAATCCATGCATGTGGCTCTAAACCCTGAAGTAACCCGGGCAGAGAGAAGGTAAATATTCTTCCAAGATATTTCTACAGTTAGGGTGTGGAGGAGAAAGAGATCCTCTGAGCTTAAAAGATAGATACTACTCAGTGGGAAACACAGGTTTGGGCTAGTAGGAGCTTGAGGAAAGGAAACCATAGCTTTGGGAAGGTAGCTACAGTCTTGCTGGAGAAGGGAGCCTATTGAGTAGAACTGCCTGTTAATTAGATCCAGGGTGTGCCTAGCTGTGCTCATGCAGAAGTGATTTTACCTCTTTATGTGTCAACTTCTCCCTCTGTGAAAGAAGGATAATAAAAATAAATACTTCTCTGGGTTGTTATAAGGATTAAGTGAATTGATCTATGCAAAACACTCAGCAAGAAATCAATAAATGTAGGCTTTAATTAGTGGGGAGCTAGAATAAAAATTTGTGTTTTAATGCAGCGTTCCTCAACTTTAATATGTATCTGAATTACTTTGGGATCTTGTTAAAATACAAAATCAGACTCTCTAGTTCTGGGATAGGGGCCTGAGATTTTGCATTTCTAACAAGCTCCCAGATGATGTCACATGGTATGACTGGTCCCTGGACCACATTTTGAGTAGCAAGGTTTATATACGTGTGTATACATATATGCATATATATATATATACACATATATGCATATATACACACACACACACACACATATATAGATATTAAACATCCATGTGCCGTAAGAGAGAATAGCACACAATATCTGGGAAATCTAACTACACCAATGTGCGCAAGTCATAGGCATTGAAAAAAAAATAAAGGAAGGCAAGGTCTGTTTAGCTTTATAAAAAAGCAATCTAGAATTATCATATGATACAGTGTCAGTATATACCTTTTATTATCAGATTAATTTATCAACACGTACCTTATTAAAAAAGTAAATTTTATGTAAAAATATTAATCTTCTTATGTGAGACTTAGATGAACATGTTTGGTGATTCTGGCATGATGATCAGGGTAAACATTTTTAACAGAGGGAACATTAGCTACTCACTCATTAATTCACTTATTCAATACAATAAGACTATATTAGAATCAGAATTATTTAATTCATTTAGACTATAATATACTAGGGGCTGTTCTAGGTCCTTAACTTAGTTTTAAGCATGAGGGGACTGAAAGGTCATGATACAAATAACAGACAAACAGTAAGCCAAAATTACAAGGTCACTAGAGAAGCTGATCAGTGGAGTAACAGCCATATAACGTAAAAAGAAAATCCATCAGAGAAGATGAGAAAGTACCCTGACTCCACAGCTACGTGTGGCCAGGCTGCCAACCCCGTCTGCATTCATCCTTATGATAACCTGCTTTTGGGGGGAGCCTGGGCAGCTCAGTCAGTTAAGTGTCTGACTTGACCTAACAATTCGTGAGTTTGAGTCCTGTATTGGGCTCTGTGCTGACAGCTCAGAGCCTGGAGCCTGCTTCAGAGTCTGTGTCTCCCTGTCTTTCTGGACCTCCTCCACTTGCCCTCATGTGCTCTCCTTCTCTCTTTCTCTCTCTCTCTCTTAAAAATAAACATTAAAAATTTTTTTTAAATCTGCATTTTTGTAAATAGATCTAAAGGAGTATCCAGTCCCTGCAACCTCCAAAGAATGACTATTCTTTTCCAGGCAACATCTCTACTGGGTGGTTGCTGCCTAACATTCTGATTCCCAGACACTCCCACATCATTTCAAATAGCTATCATGTACCAAAAGTGTCATAGGTGTTTCTTCATTACATTGAAACAGGGTTTGTCTGAAAGTGGTAAGACTTCCCCGTATATGAACATGAACTATAGCCATCTCAATGTCATGTTCATCTATTGTCTGTTTCTAAAAGTTTCTGAGCTAAACTGCAGAACTAAGGAATTAAAGTGTAGCGGTAAGGGGAATGAAAATAGCATTTTGAGAGAGTACTGGGAGATAGAAACCCAAGAAAGGAGCAACTTATGAACAACAAAAAGACAGCTATGGTAAAAATGAAGTAACATCCTTCCATACTCACCAGAGAAAGATCAAAAGGCTTATAAGTCCTAAGGAAAACCACCAAAAATTATATCCAAATATGTTAACAAAATATTATAAAAGAAGACACAATTTTAAATTATTACTTTGGATTATGTTTAGTGTTGCACAGCATTAACAAAAAAGTCTAGCTGGCACATTAAGATTGGAGAGTATCTTCTGCAAATTTGTGACAATAGAACTAAATTATCTTGTACCAGTTACATACTCACATTATGAAAAGTTTATGACTTGGGATACCTTTTAGGTCTCACCTTATTAAACTTCTGAGTAACACACAGCAAGATGGACTCTTCCCTTCTTTTTAAAATACTTTCTTCACGCTCATGATAGTACTTTGCAATTTTTCTCCTCCCTCTCAGTCTTCTAATTCTTCATGTCCTCTAGAGGGTCCTTCACCTGTACCTGACCACCCAGTGTGGATGCTCCTCAGGCCTGGGTCCTCCTCTCCTTCTGCCTGTGACCTGTGTTCTTGTAACTTTAATAAACCTCTATATGCCGGTAAGGACTAAATTTATCTCCACGCAGGTTCTCTCCTTTGAGAGTCGGTCCAATAAAACAACTGCCTTGCTTTGCATTTCCATCTTATAGTCATCTTACAGCCATCATAAAACTCCACAGGTCTGAAAGGGCACTTTGTCTCCCCTACCTTCCCTCAGCATGTCCCCCATCTAGTCTTCCTGAAATCTGGAAATGACACTTCTATTTACTCAGTTGTTAATGACCAGAAACATAGAATACTGTTAGATGTCTACCTTTCCTTCATCCCTCACATTGAATCCATACCTAAATACTAACTCCTTCTAACATTATTTTTTTTTCCAGTTTTCATTTTCATTACAGTTTCTCAGGCATATACTATCGGATTTACAACATTTTTCCCTACCCTACTTCCTTGCACCATCATTTCCATTTGAACCTCTTCTACTTGACTCTTCGGGTATTTACCTGAATTATTCTAAATAGCATACTTTTAAAAAATATATTAATTTTCCACCATGGAAGGTTTTTTTAATTTATCTTTCTTTGTCCTATACTATCTTCTCTGTCTGTCTGTCTCTCTCTCTCTCTCTCTCACACACACACACACACACACAGACACACTTGCCATCCATAAATTTGGGTAGATCATTACTCAGTGTTTATATTATTATAACTACATAATACTATGCACAGCCAAGCCTGTAAATTACTATATATTGTTTTCCTTTTCTACATATTTTTTTCTGTAACTAATAATGGTCTTGTTTCATTCATTGGCTTAACTTTCTATGCACTTAATAAAAATTCACCCCCAAACTCTTCATCAGCTGAGTCTGCTCTGAAGATGTCCATACATATTCTCTGTTCTATTTTATGTTCTTAAAGCATCTCTCCTAGCATCTTCTGACGTGCTCTATTCTACAATGGTTGCTCTCCAGGCTCTGTGCACAGCTGCCATCCCAAAATTTCCTTTCAGCATCTTTTTCCCTCATGTGTTGCTCCTCAGTTTCCTGTATCTCATGTCTTCTTTCTTGGTTTGCTGGCTTATTTGGTTGGAGAATAGTGTGAAGTAGGGTCCTAGCAAAGGTTACAGGAGAGGTGTATTTTGAGACCTAATATGCCTGAAAGTGTCTTCACTTATCTTTATACTTGATTAATAGTTTAATTAGGTACCAAATTCTGAATTGAAAATAAATTTCCTGAAAAATATGTGAGAAGTTTCCATTGTCTTCAACTCCATTGTTTAGCTTTTGAAAAATCTGAAATATTTGTATTCCTGATATTTTGCTTGTAAACTGTAATTTTTTCCCCCTCCTTTTCTCTGGAAGCATATAAATCTTTCTTTATCCAAGTAGCCTGAAATTTCACAGTGATGGCCTTAACATAAGTCTATTTTCAGCCAAGTACAGAGTACTTGGTAGGCTTTCCATCTAAAAACACTTTGAGGAAATTCCTTAAATTGTATCTTCAATTATTTCCTCTTATTTTTTCTGGTTCTCTTTTTTTTGGTAACTCCTATTATTCAGTAGTTGGGTTCCCCAAATTGGTCACCTACTTTTCTTTCTTTTGTTCTCATATTTTCTGTTTTCTGTTTTTTCTACTTTCTGGAAGATTTTCCTATCAAAATTTCCAAACTTTTTTTAAATGTCTATTTATTTTGAGAGAGAGACAGCATGTGCAGGGGAAAGGCAGAGAGAGAGAAAGAGGGAGAGAGAGAACCCCAAGCAGTCTCCACACTGTCAGTGCAGAGCCCAACATAGGGCTCAATCTCACAAACTGTGAGACCATTACCTGAGCTGAAACCAAGAGTTGGACACTTAACTGATGGAGCCACCCAGTGGCCCTCAAATCTTTTCTTAAAATGTTTTATTTATTTTGAGAAGGAGAGCAAGCATGAGCGGGGGAGGGGCAGAGAGAGGGAAAGAAGGAATCCCAAGCAGGCTCCATGCTGTCTCAGAGCCCAATGGGTGCTCAATCTCACCAATGGTGAGATCATGACCTGAGCCAAAATCAAGAGTCAGACGCTTAACCAACTGAGCCACCCAGGAGCCCCCCCAACCTTCATCTATGTTTTCACTGTCATATTTTTAATTTTAAAATAGTATTTTTTATTCCCAGAAAATTTTATTTTAAAGCACCATTTTCTTTGTTCATGGTTGCAAAACATGCACTTATCTAAGAATATTTATATGTGTGTAACTATTCATATACATATATATATTATATGTACATACATATATATTATATATGTGTGTGTATATAATATATATAATATACATATAATATATATATATACTTTTTTTTTTCATTTAAGCTTTGCATCTCTGCTTGCTCTCTGGCTCCACCAAGTCGTTTCCAGGATCTTTCATATCAAATGCTTTCCTCAACAGTCTGTTCATCCTGCAAGGTAAGAGTAAGGGCTGAAAGTTCTGTGAATATGATTGGTTTGTGGGTGGGGTCGGTGCATAGCAAGCTGTTGTATAGGAGACCTGGATGCTTTGTTTTCTCTAGAGAACCTTTGATATCAGTACATTCCTGTGTTTCCCCTTGAGGTATTCAGTTTTCCCAGAAAACACTTCCTGTCTGATTACAGTTAAAGGTTTTGTTGCCAGTGTCTGGAGCCAAATATAGGAAAACAGTTGGGAAAGTATTCAGCAACTATAGACATATGTTCATTTAACCTCCATTTTTAAAATATAGCACCTTCACCTTCAACTCTAATTTCCCCAATTAAGTACCTTAAAAAAAATTGTTACAAAAAATAAATCTCCAGTCTTCTTCCAGTTGTGGGAGGGGCATACCCCTGCCAGATGAGGGAGGGAGGGGATCCAGGGTTCTAAGTACATCCAAAGCGCACTTCTGACCAATCCTCCTTATTTTTACCTTCTAGCACCTGGCCTCCATTCCCTCTCTTGGAGGTAACAGTAAAGCTAGTTTCTGAATTTTTAACAAATTCTACTGTGTAAGTCAGGTTGCTTAATGGCTCTTCCAACTGTTCCTTTATGATTCTGTTTTCTTGGATCTGATGAGGTATTTACCGATTGTCCAAGTCCTTTCTTGTTTGTAGTATTTTGTTGCTGTTGTTTGGTCTCTCATTTTCCCCGTATGTCTATACCTTTCAAAAACAAGTCCTTTACTATTGTTTTAGTGATGGTAGGAGTCAAATTAGATGTCTCTTCTCAATCTATCAACTTTAATGAGAAATCTTCCAGTATGTATTTATACTGTTCTCTACTATGTATTTCAAATCTATGTACCCATTTCCATTTCTACTTCTCCCACTATTAGTGCAAGCCACCATCCACACTCAGCAGAACTGCTACATACATGGCTTAAGTGGTTTCTCTAATTCCACCTGTCTCTCTAATTAGTATCCCAATGGTATCCAAACTGAGGTTCTGCAACCTAAATCAATGACTTCCCATTACATATCACATAAAATCCAAACTCATTACCACAGCCTATCCAAAAGAAGTTTTGAGCTACAAGTTGCAGAATCTCCAACTCAAACCACTTTAAAGGCTTAATAAAATGTGCTGATCCCTCTGATCGAAAATCCAGAGATTGACTAGGCTACAGGGTTGACATAACCTGGCTTTGGCTCAGATTCATTGTGATTCTCTGGACTGTATTCTGCTTTATACTTGACCTTCTGATGACAGTAAGATGATGAGAAGAGTTTTTAGCTTTACACCTTCACCAGACTAGCCAGAGGAAAAGATAAAGAGTTGCCCCTGGAAATCTCCCAGAGAATGAGGAGAAACTTTTCCAGAAGCCCAGAGGAAGCCTCTCCTTGTGCCTCATTGGTCTGAAAGTCTATTCCTAGGCATGGTAAACAAAATTAGAATTATCCTTAGAGCAAGAGGTGATGAGAACAGATGCATGGCCTGTGTGGAGAAAGGGATAGAGACCTTAATAAAATCAAAGGGTAAGAGTGAAAATGAATGCTGTGAGGTGTGGTAGGCTGAAAGATAGTCCCCAGAACATATTCACATTGAGTCCCTGGAACCTGTGAATGTCACCACATTATTTAGAAAAAGGGTCTTTGCAGAGGCAGTTAGGATAAGGATATGGAAATGAAGAGATAATCCTGGATTATTTATATAATTCCTAAATGCCTTTGTAAATATGCTAAGACAAAGGCATAGGGAGACTAGACACACAGTGGAAGAGGCAGTGTGAAGAAGAAATACAGATGCAGCCACAAGCCAAGAAATGCCAGCAGCCACCAGAAGCTGAAAGAGGCAAGGAACCAATACTCTCCTAGCATCTCTGGAAGTGTATGGTCAGATCAACACCCATTTTTTTTTTTTTTTCATATTTCTGGCCACCAGAACTGTGGGAGAATAAATTTTTACTCTTTTAAAAGCCATCAAGTTCATGGTAATTTGTTTCAACAGCCCAAAGAAATTAACACAGCAGGCACCTTACCAATCCGTTGCAGTCTGTATTTTTCTACTCATTATGCAGTTCTCTGCCTTTCACTCTCAACTTGAGCACACTGCCTCCCTTCAAGAAATTACTCAAATACCTCCTGTCTCAGTAACACACATTATGACCACCGTCTTGAGGGCCCTTACTCCAAACCCCTGCTCCTTCTATTTTAAAGCTCCTGCCTCCATGAAACCTTACAAGTCTCACCAATCTAAATTATGTCTTCTCTTTCATTCCCTCCCACTGTACCCTGTTCGTTTCTCTTTTATGGCAGTTTACATCACTTGCTCATTTATTCAATGGCTATCTAGATTATTAGTTACCTGTGACAGGGACTCATCAGTCTACCAGACTATATCCAGCATCTATGACAGTACCCTGCACATGAGAAGAATCCCATGTTTCATTTTAGAGATCTAGCCCTGGAATAGCACCATGGAATAAAAGAGTAAGTGGGTTAATGGTTAATCTCTGTATGTTCAAAATGTTCTGCTTTGAAACCATTACACCTATAAATAAATGAGAAGCAATTTCATGTTCTCAGAAATGTTTGATTTTTCCAGGCCTCACATCAGATAGCTATGATTTAAGTTTTTCCAACTCTTATAAGTATTGATAACTATGAGGCAGAGCAGGGAGGGGAGTTACTTTAAGCAAATTCTGAACTCAATGGAAAAACTGAACTAAAAAATTATAGCTTCAAAATCTCATTTATAAAAGCTTCAAGAAAACTTAAAAGGTATTTCATGATATTGTTAAAGCAGAGAGAAACACATTTTTCTTTTTATGTAGACACAAGCAAACCTCAAAGTTTATATTCAGTTAGAAACTAGATCCTATATGCAGTTATAAAGTTTTCAACAGATTTGTTATTTATAGCCAATAAAGAAAATGAAAACAAGGAACAGGTGATCCTATAATGTAATACACAGTGGTGCTTTTTTTCTTTTATGCTTTCTGTAAACATAAATCTCTGAACCAAATAAAATGCAGCAACTTACCCAAACTATAAATATTCTCATTATAAAATTGTGAGACATACCGGTAAGGTCTTTGATTTCTAACATTTTTAACCCACAAATTGAAATCAATTCATTTCTTTTGCATTGGGACAAAAGTGTATGCAATTTTGTCTTGAAATAAGATGGAGGGGCACCTGGGTGGCTCAGTTAGTTAAATGTCTGACTCTTGATCTTGGTCACTATCTCATGGTTTGTGGGATTGAGCCCCATGTGGGGCTCCATGCTGACAGCGTAGAACCTGCCTGGATTCTTTCCTTCTCTCTCTGCCCTTCCCCTGCTAATGCTCGCTCGCTCGCTCTCTCTCTCTCTCCTCTCCATCCCCTCAAAATATATAAACATTAAAAAATAAATTAATATGGAAATAAGATATAGTAGAATGAGGGAAGTATTTGTGGTCATATATATAGGTTTGAGATCCAGATATTCCATGACTTGTTACTTAAGTACTTTAAGTGAGTCCTTTAACTTGCCTGCCCTCAATTTTTTCATCTATAAACTGAAAAGAGTAAAAACACCCATGACACAAAGTTGTTGTCCGAACAAATAATAAACTCCAGATGAAACTGCTTTAAAAACCATAAAGTATAATATGAAGGCAGACTGCTGTTAATTATCTCAGGAAGAGATACTGGATTGTAAAGTATACCTCGTAAGAACCAAGTTCTGTTCTATTGCTCCTCCCTCTGCATCAGCACTGAAAGGCAAACACTGTTCTGAAAATCCAAAAATGTTTGATTTATACACTGATGCAGTGATCAAATAAGTATTAAGACTTGAGTTTGAGTTTATGATACAACTTGTTTCTGTAAATGCTTATTAAAGTACAACTACAGGAACATTAGCCCAGATTTTTCCTTTTTTTTTTTTTTCTTAAATTTAAATACAGCTATGCACAAAGAGGAGATGGAGCATGGGGCCTTAACCTTCAATTTCCCTCTTATTTCCCCAGGAATATCTTAAAACGAAACAAACTGTGAGCAGCCTTAAAAATCCTTGAGGCAAACTGCAAGCAACTGATGAACACCTATGACAAAAACAAAAGCTGCAGAACATAAGACTCTTTGGAAGTTAGCACAGGAGCAAAAGCCTATGTCATTACTAAAATGATGTCCTAACTCACAGCAAAGAAATCGATAACAAACACTGCTACTGGAACAGAATTAAAAGTTAATATGTTCTACTGGTTGATACAATTATGACATGAATGAGCTTCGAGATACAACTGAGAGGTACACACTGCTGAAACAAGACATTTGATTTCATGAACTGTATCTTCCGATGTACCCATATACTTCCTGAAGGCCATATCATTGGTGATCTAAGCAAAAATGGCAGTCTAAGAGGGACTTGTCAACTACAAAATCCTATAAAATCAACTATGATGAGAGATGCAACCCAACCCAGTTCTATAGGAAGGGATTGGTGCAAAGGATAAGTGAAACCATGACACTCAAATAGTTCCTTTACAATGGATTTTCTATAATTAAAATAGAAAAAAAAAAAAAAGCCCTTGATGCCTACCAAGTTCATCAGTCAGTAGGCAGCTGTGATTGTGGATGGATAGTGACATCACAAGATGACATCAGCTATCAGGTACAAAGAGGTGCTTCAGGAATGCTATTAGAGTGCCAATAAGACAGAGCTGCCATAAGGAAAGTTCTATACACAAATATTTGACAAAAAGTCAGAAGATAGTATTTCAAGGTATAAGGGCATATGAAATATAACTTGTCATTTACTTTGTCTTATTTTCATTTCAAAAAATACCTTATTCTGGGAGTGCCTCTGATGAGGAAGCATGGGGCAAACTGAAGGCAAAATATAGCCTGGCACACACACACACAGGTGGAATATGGGTGATATTCCTTGGACACTCCTGGCTACCCAAGAACAAAGTGCTTGCCATGGTGATGTGGGAAACTAAGGCAAATGAAAAATTAAATTCCCTTAGTGCCTATAGCCCAATAACAAGTCCTTGAGATGCGCAGAATGACTTCCCTCTAGGAGCTTAGCTGCCTCAAGGAAGACACTTTCCTGGGGGCAAAAGAGAACCTTAGCTCAACATTATCCCAATCTTGAGGATTCTGTAAGTCTATTTCCTTTATCTCAACTGCCCCCAATGGCCCAGATATATATCTGAAGGGTCTCATGACTGAGATTTTATTAAACACTAATAAATGGTATTTCCCTAGCAACAGCTAGCCCCTGAGAGTCCTGGAAATCTTGCTTCCAAAATTCCTTAGAGACTTACTCTATCCCTGACCCCCTCCCAACCTGAGGGTATATAATGAGTTACCCTTCATTACCCCAGTGCAGCTCTACCCACCCATGAGTTCTGTCCCCATGCTTTAATAAAACTACCCTTTTTGCACCAAAGATGTCTTCAAGAATTCTTTCTTGGCCATTGGCTCTGGATCACCCCACCACCACCCCAAAACTTCATCACTAGGAGGTAGTCATATTTATTATCTCCATTTGTAGATGTGGAACTTGAGGTTGGTTAACTTTTCTAAGGTTATGGCTAATAAATAAGAGTTGGGGATTCTAACCTAAGCTCTTAATCTCTGTGATGAAAATATTCAAAAAGTAATATTTTAAAAATCCAAGCCATACTAGATAAGCCAAAATAAGACAGCATGTGGCAAATTGAAAAGTGAATAATGAAGATAAGAACCACTACAAAGTTTAGAAAAGGAGCCCGTTCTTGGATCATTTGATAAGAAATAATTTATGAGTAAAGAAAGATTTGAGCCATTTTTTGAAAATCAGGTAGAATTTGGATGAGAGGAAAGGATTTATTTGAGCAAGGTATGCCAATCACTCCAAATGATTTCCCAGATGTTTATTTTGAGGATCACAACTTCCTTTCAGAATCACTTAAAGCTATAAGCACCTTCCTAGGAAAAAGAGCACATGCTTCCACATGCAAAATTATGCATGCAATCCTAAATTGTACACCTAAGACACACAAGTATTTAACAAAACATATAAGAGCCTTAATGACCTGGTTCTTTTCCATCGCATTAAGCTGCTTCATTACTAAGTTCCACTCTTTCCCAAACCAAAAGTGTGGCTGTTCCAGGGCTCTCCCGGCTTCCTCTTGCCTCACTGCCTCTTCCCAAACAGCTTCCATACCACTCAACACACTTCTACGACTTACCTGTAAGGTGGCCATCTTACATCTAACCCATCTTTCCAGATCTGCTCAAGGCACCATAAAAACCTTAAAAATGAAAATTATATCAACTGAGGTGGAGAAATCAAGACCAGAAGAAAATAGAGGCAAAGCAGGGAGCAAAGAAACTATAAACATTTTATATCTTATTGATATAAAACAAGAACTAGGGGCCATAAAAAGGAACAATCAAGAGACTAAGACACATAGAAACAAAAATATTTCAGCAGAAATAAAAATTTCAGTGGTTGGCTAGAAGAAAAAGTGGAGGAAATCTCCCAGGATAAACAAAAAATAAAAAGAATAAACAGTATAAGAAAAGAGCAAAGAAATTTAGGGGATCAGATCAAGAGCTGTTCTAGAAAAAGGGAAGAGAGAAGAGAGAAGACAGAACTATACAAGAAAACCTAAAAAAAAAAACAACATTCAGAACCAAGGATAAAATCCAAGATTCAAGGACCCACTAAGGACTCAAGAAAAGGAATTTTAAAAGACCCACACTGAGGTACACCATTCTAGAGTTACAAAACAATAGGAATAAGAGAGATGCTGAGTGCTTCTAGGGGTACATGAAGGTCCAGACTAAATCACACTCAAGAAATTAATATCACAATTACACTGAAATTCTCATTAGCAACACTGGAATTTAAGTTAGTAGAAAAATGTCTTAAAATATATGGAAAAATGATTTTCAACCTGGAAATCCATCCTAATGCTTCAATAAAGTTTGAAGTTTGAATACAACATTTGAAGTAAACAAAGAGTTTAAAAGATTATATCCCACGAACCCATTCTAAGTTAGCTCATAAAGAATGTGCATCACCAAATGCAGTTACAAACCAAGAAAAGTAAAGTATGAGATCCAGGGACTATGAGACATGACCCAAGAAAGCAGCAGAGGAAATCCCAGGTGGTGAACAAAGAAAAAGGAGTCCCTGGAGTAATGCTGAGCAGTAGACACGAGCATGGGCCCAGATTAGAACCAGGAAGAGGGAGGGATTCAGAAGCTGTTTCTTTAAAAATAAAGATCAAATTGATAAATGGCTTACCTTGTTTGGCCATGCTAAGAAGATGTTTACAACCCTAGCAAAGTATTTGAAAGAAGAACCAATTATGGGTATTTAGAAAACAAAGCAAATGGGGTGGGGGGGGAATTAATCTAAGTAATTATCTTTAGAAACAAAAGTTGTACAAAAAGGAAATGACATCACTGTATTATATGTCTCAGTGCTAATAAAATTACATACTTAATATAAATATGTAATATTGATTTAATGAAAACTTACAGTAAAACCTATGTTTGGAGAGTAGGGAGAGGAGGGTACCTATATAAGACATAAACTTTTATCTTCCACAATTCAAAGTGAACAGGTAAAAAATAAAATAACCAGGGTGCCTGGCTGGCCCACTAGGTAGAGCATGTGATCCTTTTTTTTTTTTTAAATTTTTTTTCAACGTTTATTTATTTTTGAGAGAAAGAGAGTGTGAGCGGGAAAGAGGCAGAGAGAAAGGAAGACAGAATCTGAAACAGGCTCCAGGTTCTGAGCTGTCAGCAAAGAGCCTGACATGGGGCTTGAACTCCCGAATGGCAAGATCATAACCTAGGTAGAAATCAGATGCTTAACCAACTAAGCCACCAAGGAGCCCCGAGAGCATGTGATCCTTGATCTCAGGGTTGTGAGTTCGAGCCCCACAAAGGGTGTAGAGCTCACTAAAAAAATAAATTCAAATAAATGAATGGATGGGACCTGAGAAATAGCAAGTAAGACTTCAATTAAAAAAAAACGAAACAGGTGTATATGGTGGCAGAACAGAAGTAAAGATCTGGTAGTGCTGGTCTCTGAGGGGTGGCACTAGAGTGGGAATGGGGGACTGTACAAGCAATATCTGCATATATCCTAGAATCTGGAACAATTTTTACCAAATTTGAGGTTTTTGAGGAGAGAGAATGAAGAGGGAAAGCAGAGCCACATTCAACTCTCATACTAGGTGCTAGTGTTCACAGTGCTAACTAGCTTGGTGGCCTTGGGCAAATCTCGCTGAGCCTCATTTTTCTTATCTAACAAATGGCAACGATGCCCATCTCACAGAGTTATTGTATAAATATACAATGACATGATGGATGTAAAAACGTTGTAAAAATATTAAACCTTAGTGTACTATTTCCTATTGCTATTGTATCAAACTACCACAGTCTTAGTGCTTAATGCAACACAAATTTATTCAGCCATGGTTCTGGAGGTCAGAGGTCTGCAGTGTGTCTCACTGGGCAAAAATGAAGGTGTTGCCAGCCCTGCATTCCTATGGAGACTCTCAAGATGAATTCATTTCCTTGCCTCATCCAACCTGCATTATAGGCTCATGGCCCCTTGGCCCCTTCTGCCATCTTTAAAGTCAACATCTTCAAATTCCTATCTGACCTGGACAACTACTCTCCTGCCTCCCTCTTTCACTTACAAAAAGCCATGTAAGTATTTGGCACACATGGGTATCCAAGCTAATGTCATCCCAAGGTCAGCAACCTTAATCCCCCACCGCAACCCATCAGGCAACATAAAATATTCACAAATTCCAGGGCTTAGGATGTGGACATCTTTCGCAGGCCATTATTCTGTCCACCACACATAAAAAGGATTCTAATTTAATATCTACTTGGCAGTCAATTGTTTTATTTTTTTTCAATTTCACAATATGACCAAGAGTTGTATGGTTTAAGAAATAAGAACCTGAAGAAAAAATTTTCTAAGTAATTCACTATTATTATACCTCTAAGATTTAGCAACATAAGCTAAGTTCCTGAAAGCTCAAGTATAACTATAAATTTTGATATTTACCTTAATATAATCTTTCCCATCTTTCCAAACAAATGAAAATTTAAGACAAAGAGACTATTGCCAAATTTTAATAGAATTATAAGCATTCTGTTGTTAAACTTCTATGATAGTATCGTGGCCTGTGAAAAAATAAGTGGAAGAAATACCTACTCGCACAAATAAACACATTTTGGGGTCTGGAAATATAGGAAAGGTCAGGCTATCAGTCAAACAAAGGGCATGAAATACCTCAAAGGAAAACATTTCTTACCCCAAGGCAAGTAAGCAAGTGAGAGGTACTTGCCATACTGGGGCCTATAAGTAGAAAATAAGTCAAGACTGCTTCCCAGAACCCTAGAGCAAGCCCAGTACAGACCTCTGTAAGCCATCTGGTTTCAAGATACATATCTTCTGTGCCTGTCAAATATGTCATTGTGAATTACACCTTCTAGTCCCACACTAATGGCTATCCTGAAAATATGATATAGGCATAGCACTAAGATAACAATTCCTAAACATGTTATTAAATGAATATAGTGCATATTATAGCACAAAATAACAAAAATAAATAGGATTTACATCCTAATCTGAAAAATCACAAATCATACATATTTTCCCCAAACTTATTAGTAATTTCAACCAGGCTAAAATTAGGGAATTATTCAAGACAATTTCCATGGTATCTCATTTCAACCTCCTATCTCTTGCCCCGACATAGGTGACATTCACAGTAATAACCTCAAGAGTTTGAAAGATACCAACTGCTTTTGATCGTTAAAGAGAAACTAAGCTATGGTCAGAATAATTTTACTACTAAATGTATTGAAAACATGTAAAAGATACATATGTGATTTAAAACCTCGGTACTGATGAATTATAAATACATAATTCAGACTCAATTCATACCACAAGTTTTCCTATTTCCTATCACACTGCACAAACAGAAGTTTACTTTTAGAAAATCAATAGCAGGGCTCAAGTTTCCAAGCAATACAATTTAAACACTTCCAATCTATGGGAACAAGGTTTTTCCAAAGCAGCAAATTTTTTTCTAATTATAGGATTTTTTTGTTTTAATCAATCAAAAATAGTATCAATGAAAAAAAATGAAGTGATAGGAGCTACCCTAGATTTCACATCAGAATGTATTTTCTTGAAACTAAAAAATACAAAAAAAGCATTTATAAAGAGCAGTCGTGAAATAAAGATTTTTTTGAATAAAGAAACTCTGTGAACATATCTGGATGATAATGATGATGGCAATAATGACAACAAAAGTTTGAACGATGTCGTCTAAGAAACTTTTATTGGTAAGAAAAAAAACCCAGAGACAATGTCATTAAAACTTATTTATGAGTTATCATCCCAATTGCAAATGCAGTGAACAATTTTATGATTCTACTTTGTCTAAATGCAACAATTACCTCTCAAAAAAATAAAAAAGACCAAAGCCATTCATTCACTTAGACCCCCCACTGCAGACCAACTATTCAACAACAGCTTGCACCATGACAAATGGAATAGAAAACATATTTCAGATCCATCTGTACCATCACAAGATTCTTCATACTCCTTTTCTTCCATATCAGTCCCAAGGCTACTCTTGTATGGTCTAGTCTTTAAGTGAAAGACTAGCCTGAAAAAATATATGCATCATCTGGTAATTGATAAAGAATCAGCTCCTTCCAATATCTGGAAGATTCCAAGTCAATATAAAACCTGCTTAAAATAGTTTTAAAAGAATGCAAACATATATTGAGAATATTAAGTATGAGATATTTATTAATTGTTAAGAAACAGATTATATACCTCAGATACTACTATGAAAAATCTGATATCTAATTCCTGATTGACCATATCAGGTAGAAAAAACTTTCAGTCTGCCAAACAGAAAATTCAATATCTTTCACAAATGCCAAAAGCTTGTCAAGTTTTCTATAATATCAATCAAATCATACAGTAACAGAGAAGAAAAGAATAGATGTATGTGCAACAAATTAGGTGATTAGTTCAAATTTTACCAGAGTTTTAAAAATTCAGGTAAAGCCTACCCTGTAAAACAGTCAGATAATGGCACTGAGGACAAACACTTGACAATGATGCCAGAAGAAACAAGGTCTAACAACTTTCTTTCTACAGTGAAATACAGTTAATAAGTTAGACCTTTTAGTCTCCTCTTTGGTATTTTTAGTAGTCAATTAGAATGATTAAAATGCATTTGGAGTTTCCCAAACAAAGGATCAGATAGGAAGAAAGATAGGAAGTAATACAAAAAAGAAACTACCCATTATGTCTCAAGAGCCAAACCACAAAACGATGTCAGGTTACCTCAATGTCACTTGTAAAAAAAAGAATCCCTGAGTCAACCTTACTAAGCTTTGTTCAATACATAAGAAAAAACATAATAAAGCCATATATTATGTGTTCTTCAGCTGATTTACTCATTTAATCCACAACTGCAGAGGATCCATAGGGTATTATGCCACTTAACAATGAAAATTCTAAAAGAAGAGAAAAATATTCTTTGACCTCCAGGTATCTGCTAGTCAATGCCAGAAAAGAACAAATTCACATTACAGGTAATCCATTATGTGGGATTTAACCCTCAGAGAAGTTATAGATTGGAAAACCATAAATTCTAGTGTTGTTGTTGTTTTTTAATATTGAGACTTTTTGAGCAACAGGAAGTACATGTAGGCAAGGAGAAACAAAAGATAAGACCTCAAGGATACCAATAAAAAATAGGGCGGATAACTCAAGGTAGAGATGTATAAGCTGGAAGTAGGCATCTATATAGAGAATGATGTTGTAGCAATCAGAGGCCAGAGAAGGGGACAGGACCCTGGGGAAGAGCTGCACATGGCTGCAAAAGAAGGTCTTCACTGGAGACTCTGAGCCCCAAGTCTAAGGGACAGCAACTGATATTATCCATTGGGAATGTTCACAAAAAATACGAACATATTATTTCATGAATAGAAGAAATTTTATACTTACCCGATTTATATGGTTGCTCTGTAAAATAACCTGTAGTAGGGTTTTCTCAAATTCTTCCAACTTCTTGGAACACTTTTTAAGAATATGACTAGATAAGTTACAATCACTGATCAGTCCAGCTAAAGTGTCAACAGCATCCGCCCAAAAACTTGAAAAAGGAAATTTGGGTTTATGGTAAAAAGTGATCAGGCCATCCAGCAACTGACAAACAGAATAAGATACTGTGGAAAAGTCATTTTCAAAGTGGCTTAAGTCTGTTTTCAGACTCCCCGATTCTTTCAAATTCTTCAGTTCAAGTAAATGTTGCAAAAATTGCATGTGGGAAGACAGAGGGTTTTCCAGAGTGGCACAATGTCTTCTCACAATAGGCAGTGGTAGAGAGGGTGTGGGGGTGCAGCTCTCCACAAAATTCTGGGACACCTCTGAAGGTTCACTTGTCTGCTCATTTGATAAATCACACCCAGAATCTTCCAGCAGATTTAATGTATTTTCAGAACTGCTAGGTTCCTGAGCCTGCAATTGGGAAGACGGGTCTCCTGAAAACAGAAAAGAATAGAAATGTTATCTTTCTATCATTAAAATTTCTTCACATAAAAGCTAGACATTGATTTTTCTAACTTAAAATACTAAATGAAGCATGCAGATACATATTAAGCATTTAAAAACCAGTAGTATAAAAAATCGAAAGAAGAAAAACTGTGACAGAAATTGCTTAAGCTGACTGTAGAAAGATCCTTCTCTTTACTAGTAGAAAGCAAAGGTAATTCTCCCATATTTTCAGGTCACTATCTCTCGTTCAACTATGTGCCATGCTTGACAGATACAGAGAGGAAACCACAAGACCTGAAGGAGGTAACTACAAAGCAATACAGTGTATCTGGAGATAGAGATTTGCTCAGGGCCCTATGAAAACAGAGAGACCACTGAAAGCATGCCCCTGGTTGAATTAATGGATCCTGGAAGAGGCGATGGTGGAACTAATTTATAAAGCATAAGTAGGAGCTCAAAGTGAAAAGTTAGGGGACTGCAGCAAGAGAATTCCATATACCAAAAGGGTAAGAGCTAAAGGACAGACTTAAGAAGGAAAAGAAAAGCACTATGTATATAAGGACCCACAAGTGGGTCCTTGATGTTCATTTACAGAAAAATATAAAGCAAGATACTAAAATAAAGAAATACAGGGGTGCCTGGGAGGCTCAGTCCGTTAAGTATCCGACTTTGGCTCAGGTCATGATCTTGAGGTTTGTGAGTTTGAGCCCCACATCGGGCTCTGTGCTGATAGGTCAGAGCCTGGAGCCTGCTTCAGATTCTGTGTCTCCCTCTCTCTCTGTTCCTCCCCCACTTGATCTCTGCTTCTCTCTCTCTCTCTAAAATAAATAAACATTAAAAAATTAAAAAAAAAAAAGAAGTATGTAGAAGCCAGGTTATAAAATATCTTAAAAGACATATTAAGGACCTTAGAATTTATAGATAGAGTGTAATTCGAACTTGAATTATGTAAGACCCCTTTGGGAAAATTTTACATACATCTGATATACAAAAATAAGAACATCTATAAGCAACTACTATAAGTATATGTACTTATAATTATTCAAGCATACCCATATCTATATGGAGAGATAAACAGATGTATAGATAGAGCTAGATCTCATAGATCATCGAAAGTATGTCATAAACCACTAAAATCTTCTGATGTTGGCTGAGAAACACTGCAGTTAAAGCTAAGTTAGTAATTTTAGGCCATTCTTTGACAGAGATGTCATCATTAAGCACAAATAAGGTTATCATCTGTAAAATGATTATCAGTAAAATATACACGCAAAATTGAGAAATTCTCATTGAACATTCTAAAGGACATGCATATGTCTAGGAAACCAAGTCTGGGAAATACTGCTGTCAGCAAGGAAAGGAGGAATGGGAGCCTAAAGGGTGTAATGCAGGAAACTGAAATAGTCTTATTTTTCATTTCACAGATCACTCACTCTATTGGCTGTAGGCAGGGCAGATTTGAGGAGGACATAATGACACTGAAGAACCAGTTAAAAGGCATCTGTAGTAGTCCTAATATCAGATGATGAAAGAAATGAACTAGACAGTTGCTGTGGAAGAGAAAGGGAGGGACTGACCAGGGAAATAAATACAAAACGTCAAAATAGAGCCTAGAAGCCAGCGGATTGACTGGATATGCACAATGCAGTGGAAGTAATAATAAATGCACCCTTTGTTTCTGACCAGGTGACTGGGTAGATGACAGTGTTAGTAACTGAAATGGTAGAAATACAGACCCAAAAAAATGGTTAAGGAGAAATGATGAGAGTTCAGGTTTGGTCTGGTAAACTGTGAAGCAACTGAAGGAAATCTCGGCAAAAAGAGTCACCTGGAAATTGGCCACATGGGCCTATGGGTGGGGAACAGGTCTAGACTGAAAATACATTTGAGGAGTCATCAGTGTGTAGGTGATATCTGCAGTCATGAAAATGGTAATGATCACTTGGAGAACATATGAGCTGTGACTAGAACATAAGATCAAAGAAGGACCCTGAGGAGTATCAATATATGAGGGCTGAGTAGAGAAAAAACAAATTATTAAGGTGACGGAGAAGAAACAATTAAAAAGGTACAAAAGGAATAAAAAAGAATGTGTTATGAGGATGCCTGGGTGGCTCAGTTGCTTAAGCGTCCAACCTTTGATTTCTGTTCATGCCATGATCTCAGGGTTTATAGATTTTAGACCTGTATCAGGCTCTGTGCTGACAGTGTGGAGTCTGTTTGGGATTCTCTCTACCAGTTGCATTCTCGCTCTCTCAAAACTAAATAAATAGAGGCACCTGGGTGGCTCAGTGGGTTGAGCTTCCGACTTCAGCTCAGATCGTGATCTCATGGTTCATGGGTTCGAACCCCGCATCGGGCTCTGTGCTGACAGCTAGCTCAGAGCCTGGAGCCTGCTTCAGATTCTGTGTCTCTCTCTCTCTGACCCTCCCCTGTTCATGCTGTCTCTCTTTCTCTCTCAGAAATAAAAAACATTAAATAAATAAATAAATAAACATTAAAATGGTTGTGTTATGAAAGTCAAGGAAAATGTTTCAAGGAGAATTACATATCGTAGAGAAATCCATAAAACAAAAAGCTGAAAAAATATCCTGGAATCACTCCTTAGAAAATCACAAGTGCTTGTATCCACAGAAGCTTTGGCCAGTCAGGGTAGTGGACAGAGGCCAGAGTGCAATGGGAGTGACTGGGCAGGAAGTCCAAGACGACTAGCCAAGGCTTCTGAGGAGTTGGATCAGGAGAGTATAAAATTAGAGAGTAATTGGAGGCAAATGTTGCATATCAAATTGGGAGAAATTCAAGCAATTAACAGACTAAGAAAAAAAATAATAACACAGAAGCAATAGCCAGAGATATGAGAAAAAATTTAAAAGCCAGGTGGGGCGCTTGGGTGGCTCAGTTGGTTACGTGTCCAACTTTGGCTCAGGTCCTGATCTTGTGGTTTGTGAGTCTGAGCCCAGTGTCAGGCTCTGTGCTGACAGCTCAGAGCCTGGAGCCTCCTTCAGATTCTGTGTCTCCCTCTCTCTCTGCCCCTCCTCCACTTGTGCTCTGTCTCTCTCTCTCTCTCTCTCCCCCACTCAAAAATAAATAGACAAACATTAAAAAAAAAAAAGTGCCAGATGGGGCTTGGCCCTGGAAAAGGGAGGCAGAGAGACTGAATCAAGGACCCCAGTGAATGAGTTGTGCTTAGCAACACAGAAATATTTTTTTTCCTTTGAGGTTGAAGGAAAGAGAATGAGAATGTATAAGGATATGAAAGAAAGAGAGTCAGAGAGAGAGAGAGAGAAAGAAAAGAAAGAAAAGAGAAAAGAGAAAGAAAATACCCCTAGCATACAAGAAGTTAAAACATCTCACCTAATAGTCATCTTTTAAAGATAGAGACACAGGGAAACTCGTTGAGCAGGGCATGGGAAAAATAATGAAAGGAACATCTACTCTCCCCAACTTAGATTTGGAAATCTACCCGATTTGCTGTTCTTCTGTCCTTCAATACAATTAATACAATTGGAAGGTGAAGATGAAGTAAAATCAGAAGATCAGGCTTTAATTAAGACTTCATTCCGTTAACAAGTGCCTACTATAACCTCTATAAATGTGCAAATACATGCTTGTTAATTATCACAACAGTATCTGGACTCCATGCCAAGGGGATAATGTGGTAAATCCAAAAATGTGGCTGTAACCTAAACAGTAAACTACCAGCAAAACTTTAACTACGTGTGGCTATTTCTATACTAAAACAGGTACACAGCCTGTGCATTTCAAGCCAATAGCTTCTTTATCTTATGAGCAAGAATAAATATTTGAAATGACTTCTCACACTCCACAAAAGTAAAGGGTGGAGATGACAGTAATTATTTAGGTAGATTACATTTTTCTGAAATTCAGAATGGTTCTTTACTAAGAAAGTGAACACAAGTTTAAATATTTTATGAACCTACTCAATTTTCCATCAAGGTAAGCTGAACTTCATGGGTGAGGATTTCAGGGAAGACAGAGAATGAATTCAACCAATAACTACACTGGGAAGCATAACACTGCTTTCTTATTTCTGCTTTTTATTCCGCAGTGGTGCACCTTCTGGCAAGTCACAACCACTCCATCTCATCTCCTTCATGTGCTGATAGGTACATATTTGCAGGGAGTGGTTGTGCCATAGCATGTGCAGATGCTATGGGCATAGGAATGCATCAACTGACCATCATTCTTCCTGGATGTTCAGAAAAGGCTAATGAGGGCATATCTCAAAGACATCGATACAGAAAACCACAGAGAGGAATGTAGTCTCAGTGCCCTAAAGGAATGCACAAACTCCTCAAGAGAGGGCCATGCTGAGATTTTGTGCAATATGGACTTACAGTATTAAAGTCACTTGGTCAAAATGAACAGAAGAATCTTATATTCACATTTCACTTTACAGAGCAGTTGCATGAAATATTTCAATTGTTGTTCCCAACAACCCTTCAACATGTGTTATTATTATCCCTGATTTACCAGTAAGGAAACGCAGGCTCAACTTGATTAAGAGATCTAAGAAAAGCCACAGAGGGATAAGCAAAACCAATTACTCAGTTCCAAGTCCAATCACTTCTAACCACCACAAAAAGGCCTGGGTGTCCCCACACCAATTTCTGTACGTACCCCTGTCTCTTTAAATGAGCCCTACATAATTCATGCTACTCAGATGCTACTCATTTGCTTGGATGACATTTCTCAGAATAAATCTCAAAGGATGACTAACAAAGCATCAGACCCAAAGGAGAGAAGAGAAAATGAAGCCCTGCTGCTGCCACTTTCTGTAATTCCTGTTTTTTTCAGGAGGGACTAAGGTGAAGCAGCAGTCAAATAATGCTTCTCTCTTAATCTGTTACTAGGCTGAAGGGCTAGAGAACTGTAATTTCTCTCCAAGTCATTTGATATGATCTAACCAACATGCTTGTCATTAGATTTAAAGAGATAATAAAGTACGTGCACACACATCCTGATCAAGCAGACTCTAGCACATATTTAGTACTCAGAAATATTATCCATTGTTATTAAATAATAGACACCAAGATTCTAAATCATGCTACAGTGTGACATCAGATATAAAAATACATAAAGGAAGATACCAACTAAAACTACAGATCCTGTCCAAAATATCCTGTAGTCCCTCTTATATCCTGGACCTCATAGACTTTAAATTCCATTTCACTGGGCCCTTGTCTCTTCCATCTTCTTTCAGTTATTAAACTCCATCTTAATCACACTTACCATTTAAGAGTGGATCTCAGGCATGTTCAACCAAATAGATCTGGTACCCTCCTGCTCCACAGCCTGCCCCAGAAATGCCTACCCTGAATCAAATATATTTTCTGCTGCCTCCCAAATTTTCACATCCATATTAATTCTTGCATCACTCATAAAATTAGACCATAGATAGAGAGGTGCCTGCATGGCTCAGTCAGTTAAGTGTCTGACTCTTTGTTGCAGCTCAGGTCATGATCTCATGGTTTCTGAGTTCAAATCACTAAGAGTGCAGAGCCTGCTTGGGATTGTCTTTGCTCCTCCCCTGCTCCCAGTCTCTCTCTCTCTCTCTCCTCTCTCTCTCTCTCTCTCTGTCAAAATAAATAAAATAAAACTGTAAAAAATAAAATAAAATTAGACCCATAGAACCAACTGTCTAAAAGGCACATTTTTCTGTACACCTTGAAAATCCCATGAACTTCCTATTTATAAAGCTGTACAGATCATCTTCATACACTGCACACATAAACATACAATTCTTGTTTGTACCACATACTGCCAATCTCAGCTGATAGCAAGACTATTCCTCCAGCCATCAGGCCCAAATGAGGAATCACCCTTGGCAACTCTCTTCCACCCTCCAAACACAGTGAAATGCCATGTTATGTAGATCCTACCTTCTATACCTGTATTAGTCAGGACTCTCCAGAGAAATGGGACCAATAGGATTTATACACAAAGAGAAAGGGAGAGAAGAGATTTCTTATAAAGCATTGGCTCATGCAATTATGGAGCCTGAGAAGTCTCAAGATCTGCAGTCAGCCAGCTCGAGACCTAGGAGAGCAATGGTATTATAGTTCCAGTGCAACTACAAAGGCCTACAAAGGAGAGATGACAGTGTAAGTTCCAGTCTGAAAGCCAGCAGGCTCCGGCCCCAAGAAGAGTCAATGTTTCAGGTCAAGTTCAAAGGCAAGAAAGACCAATTCCCAGCACAAAGGCAATCAGGAAGAAGGAATACACTTTTACTCAGCCTTTTTGTTCTATTCATGAGTTCAACTGATTGGGTGAAGTCCATCCACACTAGGGTAGGTGGTCTGCTTTACTCAGTCTACTCACATGTTAAGCTCATCCAGAAACACCTGTACAGACACATCAAGAGTAATATGTGACCAAATATCTGGGCACTAGGTGACCCAGTAAAGTTGACACATAAAATTAACCATCATTTCACATGTGAACCTGTCCTTCCCTGGTCCTCTCCCCTGCTCTAGCTCACATCATCATCATCTCTTTCACTGCCTACTGAAATCCCCTTGCCTAAGTGATCTACCTACCTCTGGTTCTGTCCTTTTCTAGGCCATATTCTGAACCTGACAGTCACACTGCTGAAATACTAGTTTGACCACAGGATTGTCATCCTTAAAGCCTTCCAAAGGCTTCCTTTACCAGACAGAATCCTTCAAGATTTGGGGCACCTGGGTGTCTTAGGTGAGCACCTGACTCCTGACTTTGGCTCAGGCCATGATCCCAGGGTCGTGGGATTAAGTGCTATGAGTCTGCTTGACATTCTCTCTGTCTCTGTCTTTGTCTCTGTCTCTCTCTCTCTGTCTCAAATTAAAAAAAAAAAAAAAGATCTTCAGTTTGGCCCACAGAGTCTTTTACTGTGTGGGCCCTGCTTACTTTTCCAGTCTTGCCTCCATCCTCACTCTTAGTTATGTATATGTAAAACTGAACTCTTACAGTTTACCAAAACACACCATGCTAATTCATACGACCATACATTTCCAAAAGTTGTTCCCACTACATGATGTGTTCTTATGCTATAACCCAGAGATGGACTAATTCTTCAGAGCCTGATTCCAATCCTCTGTAAAACCTTCCCTGCTCTGCCTGGAACAGACGAAAATCACTCCCTTTCTGGGCTAATCATGTACCTTAAACATATTTCTATCACTGCACTCAGTAGCCTGTTCTGAATGAGTGACTCCCTGTTGGCAAGGAGAGATTCCTGAGGGCAGACACAGAGTTAACTAATCTGGGAATTTCCATTGCTTGATGCCTGCCCTCCTACATAGTTCGTGGTGTGAATACTTATTTAATATATATATATCAACAAAAATAGAAATCAAGGAATATCTCTTCAAATGCACTGAAATGTCATCACAGGCATATATGACTTGTCACTACCAACCAGGACTTCTTAGTATTAATAATAGTCACTCACATGTACTAATAAATCGGACAACTTAAAAGTAGTGTTTATGCCACCTGGTGGTCAAATAGAAAATGCTATTCTGAAATGACAGTGTTTCACTTATTATGATCACTGGATGTTGCATGTAAGTGATGAATCACTAAATTCTACTCCTGAAACCAATATTGTTCTATATTTTAACTAACTTGAATTAAAGTAAAAATTTAGAAGAAAAAAATGAAAACAACAACAACAAATGTCTTCTGCCTCTGGAAGTAGTATTTTAGAGAAGTATTTGTAGAATTTTGGCATACTACAAAGCATATTTGAGAAATGCTGACCAAAAAAAAAAAAGCTTGCAGTTTGGTTTCAGCCCACTGTAGCAGCTGGCATCATAATTCCAGTTTTGAATATACCAGGACAGATGACAATGTCAAATGCATGAAATGACAAGCTAATGGAATGACCTGGCTTAACAGAATTGTCTTCACTGCATTAGGCTCACAAAACAACAGTGTGTCTATAATGTCAGCTTGGTTCAGGGCTACTTGACAGTACATTGCCTCCCACGTTCAGTGCTCAGACCTGGAGCATCCCTCTCTCCCAAGCCATCCTCTCAGTTTGCCAATTTTAACCTTCCTCATTGTTGCCTTTGGCTTTCTCTGCCTGTTCTAACTTCCTGGATGTCCCCATCTTTCCTAGAGCCTCAAACAACTCTCTTAGACAGATGATTCTCAAATTTCTATCTCTAATCCTACCTCTTCTCCCAAGCTCAAGTCCCTAGGTATCTCAACATGACTTGGTCTCAGCACTTTAAAACACATATGCCCAAAATGAACCACGTTCTTCACTTACACTTGATCCAATTCTCTGATAACACTGCCACCATGCTCTATCTCCAACATTTGAAACCTAAGGGTCAACTTTGACTTCTTCCTTGATCCCCCCCCATATATAGTCCACTGACAAATAATATAACTCTGCCTCACCCTTCTTTTCCTTAAATTAACTAAGTTTGTTTCCCTTTAAGGGCCTCTGTATTAAACATTCCCTCTGCCTGGGATGCTCTCCCCTAACTGAACCCCAATTTTCTCAAGGCTGCTTCCTCTCTATCACTCAAAGGTCTGTTAAAAATGTCACTTCTGGTGCACCTGGGTGGCTCAGTTGGTTAGGCATCCGACTTCAGCTCAGGTCATGATCTCACGGTTCATGGGTTCGAGCCCCACATCAGGCTCTGTGCTGACAGCTAACTCGGAGCCTGGAGCCTGCTCCGGATTCTGTGTCTCCCTCTCTCTGACCTTCCCCTGCTCATGCTGTCTCTCTCTCTCTCTCAGAAATAAATTTTTTAAAAAAATTAAAAAAAATTTTTTTAATGTCACTTCTTCAGAGCACCTGGGTGGCTCAGTTAGTTAAGCCTCCTACTTTGGCCCAGGTCATGATCCCACAGCTTGTGGGTTAGAGCCCCGTGTCGGGCTCTGTGCGGATACCTCAGAGCCTGGAGCCTGCTTCGGATTCTGTGTCTCCCTCTCTCTCTCTGCCCCTCCCCAACTCACACTCTGTCTGTCTCTCAAAAATAAATAAACATTAAAACAATTTTTTTAAATGTCACTTCTTCAGAGAAGGCTTACATGATGACCCAATCTAAAGAAGCCACCAGAGCAGTGTCTGTCACATCTCTCTGTTTTAATTCTCTAAATCTCACTTGCCACTGCCTGATCATTTCCTGCCAGTATAATCTGTCCCACCCACAAGAATGTACACTGCACCACAGTCTTGGATTGTTTTATCGCCATAGCCTGCAGCCTGGAGTACTGAGTGACAGCTCAATAGATATTTACTCAGTCAATAAAACCCTTTTTTATATCACCTCTTGTTTCCCATGCCAAAATAATTATATGTAAGATGTGGGCTAGGACTGTGACGTTCCTGTCCCCAACTCCTCCCTCTTCCAAACAATTCTAAACACAATGCCCAATTGCTGTGCCCAAATAACCTATGCCTCACATCACCTGAATGCAACACTTTCAGAAAGCATACTGTTTGGCACATGCAAAGCACACACCCAGTAAATGCTGGTTCCCCTTCTCTTCTCCTGCTGGAAAATCTCCAAAGGCTCCTTGCTGCCTACAGAACAAAGCATGTTTTCCGCTGGCTGTCACACCTCTTCTTAATAGGCTCCAACCTAGTTTTTCATCTTATTTTCCAGAATACCTCTTCATGCTCTGTATGCCATAGTCAAATTAGACCATTTGCCAGCAATTCCTGCATCTGTGCTTTACACTGTTCCCTCTTGCCTGAAATACCCTCATATCCATAGCTTTCTAAATCTGACCCATCCTTCAAAGTCAGCAATCCCCTCAAAAAAGACGTTAAAAGTGCTATTCTCTAAGGCAAACACTCCCTCTTCTATACATTAGTATCTTTCTCTGGACTACAGTCTCCTTGGGTATCACTAGTGATGTGATCTTGCTCCCATTAGACTGTGTGATCCTATGAACAGGGTATAGACCTTATCTCTCTTCACATTCTCCACATTGTTTGTGCTGAATAGCTACAGAATAAAATGGGGCTGAATAAATGAACAACAGAATTTCTCTAACAGAACAGAGTTTTTAGGACAAAATTAGAAGCTGATAAGAAGAGCAATTTCTTCTTGGAGTCAGTCATTTGGGGGCAAAGATACGCAATACAGGTAAAAAACATAGTCCTAATTTCATTTTCTGACAAACAGGAAATACCATGGTGAGTGACAATGAATACATATGTAGCAGTCCTACAGAATAACATCAAACCCATGAAAACACAACCTTCTACCAAATGAACCAATGTATCCCCCTGTATAACTTCCATCCATCAGTGTGAGAATGTCACGAGTGTCATGCAGAATTGGTAAAAACAATACAATCACTGACATCAGCACTACACCACATTCATTGGCCTCCCAATGCTGTGAATGCCCAATGATTCAACTCTCTACAATCTAGCCCTAATTACCTTTCCTGCTAAGATCACACACACCTCCAATCTCTCCTTGACCAACTCTCTTTCCAAACGAGTTTGCCTGAATCTGTTTTCCACCAAGGCCTTGATGCCACTGCTTTGACTTCGGCTCTTCACCACAGTCCCAACAGCTCACATCTGTACTGCTGAGATGTTACCTTCAAGCTGGTTTGGTCACCCAAGCTTACCTTGCTAGGCAACTGAGGTTGGCATTCATTTCCAGTGATGTGCCCACTTCACTCTCTTTATCAAAAATCAGAAGTACTGAGATCTTTTACCCAGTATAATTTTTCCTAACCTGTACCACCGTAAGGGAAACATATTAAAATTAAGTATTCCTAGGCACAATTAATCAGTGTTTCCAGGAGAGGACTCCAGGAACTTGTAGTTTAAATAAACATCTCAAGGGAGCTTTATAATTGGGTAAGTCTCAAAAGCACTGTTCTGCACTACTCCCAAACTTATGCACTTAGCCTGCTTCACAAGCTTCTTGCTGGGTTACAGTTCTCCTACTTCAGAGATCTTACACTGGTGGTTTTCAACCTTACCTGCACATTAAAGTGACTTTGGGAACACTTCAAAACTCCAGTGCCAGACCACACACCATGCTAAGTACCACGCCAGAATCTCAAGGGTCGAACCCAGATATCAATTTTTTTTTTAAAGCTCCCCAGATGATTGCAGTGTGAGAACCACTATCTTACATTAATTTATATTTCTTCTGCTTTCTCTGGATAGCAGAGAAGTGGACTGTGGCCCATTCATTCATGCCATTGCCATTACCAACTTCATATCTCCCAGAAATACCCATTTCCTCTTTAAATGTGAATTAAACATAAACATGAACATAATCTTTCAGAGCTCAGCTGGAACCCCACTCCCTTTTCAGGGTCATCTTTACCACTTCGTCTTCTCTTTTACAAAAGTAGAGCCTTTTATGTTCCAGCTATCTCCTTCCTACCTTATCTAAGCCAGCATCACGTCCCTTCCGGACCACAGCCTTGGACTCCTCCCCAGCAGTCTGCCTCTCCTCCCACTTACATTCTCTGCACAGCTACCACAGCAAAAAGTTCAAAGCTCCTGCCTCATGGTCACCAAGGAATTCCCACCGTGCTTCCTACCCACCGGAGCAAGCCCTGCGTCGTCCACGCTCCTGCCCTCTCTCTGGTCCCATCTCACTCACTCTGCTCCTCATTCTGCTCTCTTTCTGCTCGCTAAACAGACAAGCTAGTTCCTGCCTCGGGGCCACTCGGATGACGCAGCTCCTTCAGGAGTCAGCTCAAATGCCTCCTTCTCCACAGGTCCCTCTGACCACCCAGGCTGTTAGCAGCCCTGACCATCCCCAGGCGCTCCACCGCTCCAACCTGCTTTTTTATTCCACAGCTTTTAACACCCCCCACACTTTTCCTGCTTATCAGCTTGCCTGTTACTGTCTGCTGACTCCACAGGAGTATCGATTCTCTTTCTTCATTCCTTTTCACCACAACCTCCAGAAATCACAGCTTTTGAGGAAATGAATCAACTAATGAATGAATGACTATGAATAAATATAACTCAAAATGAAACGGTATACATCATATGTGGTTCTTTATGTGTCCATCTCAGAAGATCTTGCCTCTCTAACCAGATAATAAACTCATAATAGGTAGCAAGTAAACGTCTTTTTTTCCCAACCTTGAAAGTCAAGCACAGTACTGAGCAAATATCATGCATTTAAGTACTTACTTGTTGATTATTCTGGGATATTTTATAAGATCCTCAATATTGGATTGAAAAAGATAAGTGTGTTTATAAACTGTCTCAGTTTCCTGTAATCTTTTGACCCATAGGCATCCACACCTAAATGATAATGTTTACTATATCACACCTGAACAAGCATCATATGAAGTCTCTCACTGTAATTTGCCTTCCAATTTTTTCAGGTTTCAATTCCATTCTCTAAATTACATCCATCTTACAAAGTACCATCCAACTTGTAAATCCATGATTGTAGGCTTTGCCTGTATGTGGCCACTGTATTGACTGCTACAGAGTCAAGCACATTTCTGTCTGACTGATGTATATCTGTGCAGATCAAGCAGAGAGAGACCTCACGTTAACTGCTACAGGGATTGTCCAAGCTTCAGCCGCATCTCTAGAAATAAGGCCTTCCTCTGACTAGAACATTTTTTTAAAGCTTGCCTTGTAAAGGCCTGTGGTTATAGGTTTTGGTTTCAAGATTTTGTTATTACTATTGTTTACATTTGACATATCAAAACCAGTTCTTGAAATCTAGGCTTTGTTAAAAAGCTATCAAAAAGTTGAGGCACCTGGGTGGCTCAGTTGATTAAGCCTCTGATTTCTGCTCAGGTCATGATCTGATAGACCATGAGTTTGAGCCTCGCATCAGGCTCTGGGCTTACAGCTTGGAACCTGAAGCCTGCTTTGGATTCTGTCTCTCTCTCTCTCTCTGCTTCTCCCATGCTCATGAACATGAGAGCAGGAGAGAACTCTCTCTCTCTCTGCAAAAAATACAAACATTCAAAAAAAAGCTATCAAAAAGTTACTCTGCACAACTAAAACCAATGTTTCATTCTAAAGCCTTACTGACAATCACAAATACTAAGGAAATTGCTTTCTATGAATCAGAGGAAAAGAAAACAAAATTTAGGTAATCATAGTTATTTTGCTAGTTATCACTTAAAATATTATTTTATTTATACCCAATGTGGGGCAATACTACCTTCCAACACTGCTTTCCTATTTATTTCAGAATCAAGGACAATTCAGTCTGTCCCCAGATAAATGCTAAACATACATCTTCAAATAACTTTGAGTCTTAGGATACACACAACATTTACAAAATCCTTTTTAATCTTCAGTTCTGGTGACTAAAGGTAATGTTTCTCCCAAGTGCTGAAGATTATAATACAAGCCATAGTACACACCCATCATCTGCCTTTCAAAGCCTTGATGTATTTACCTATTCTCTCCCCAGGGTGCTAGTGGTTCCCATAAAGTCTTTTGTTGTTGCTATTGTTTATTTGTTTTTGAGAGACAGAGAGTGAGCTGGGGAGGGCCAGAGAAAGAGGAAAACAGAATCTGAAACAAGCTCCAGGCTCTGAGCTGGCTGTCAGCACAGAGCCCGATGTGAGACTCGAACTCATGTACCGTGAGATCAAGACCTGAGCAGGATGCTTAACCTACTGAGCCACCCAGGCGCCCCTAAAGTCTTTTGACCCAGGTGCGGGGATCCTGCTCCAAGACCCTCACTGACCCTTTCAGGGCTCAGAAATCACCACTGCTTTTCAAACAGGAATGTCACTCCAAAGGGAATCTGATAACAGATCTTGCAGGTACCAAAAGAAAATGATAAAATGTTCGTTCATTAAATGCACATTCCCTTTCTCTCCCAAAATGGCAAAATACTTTTTGACCTCATCATCAGCAATTTCTGCGATATGAACGTTATAACAGCCTTATAAGAAAAGCATTGTAAAAGTTCAGAGGTGAAAATATTATTCCATTGTAGAACCACATAAATGACCCTGTTCTCTAAAAACTCACAAGACTTGAAAATATTGAGAATACCTTTAGACTGACAGACAATCCAGAGATAGAAAAACACTGTAATTGGCCAATTCTGAATCCAGGAATTAGATGCCTTTCATTTCGCCACGGAATACATCTGATGGATGACATAATAGCTCCTCATATGCCATAAGTACGTGAACTAATGACGAGCCTGTTATGAAGCCGAGAATCAGTCACATGGCACTGTCTGCAGACACATGCATTTCCACAGCTAACATTCTTTTTCTTTTTTAAGTATAGTCTATCTGTCAGTAAGTCCCCAAATGACAACTTTGTAAGAACATACAGATGTAACCAAAGTCATATACTTAATTCCATAGAGTCTGTTCTTCAGCGTAAGGAGACAAAGCAAAAATATTCTTAATTCTGAAAAAAGAGGCATAGCCAGAAACAGGTCAGTAGTCAATTAATGTACTGTCAATTATGATTAAAATATATTCTTGTGAGTAGTAAAAAGGGGAGCTCAGAGTCAATTTTATGAAGACACCACATTGCTAACCAAGCAGAACTCATTTCCACTGGTTTTTACTATTGTGACAGTCCCAAAAGTAAAATCCTTTCTCAGGGGTTCCGGTTTTCCTAACTTGTGAGGCCGAGCTATAAAGCAGCATAACACAGCTTTAGTATTATGGTCCATTCATCCATCACTCATTGTAAAATTCAGTGGCCTAGGAAATTAAGTAAACTTGACCAAAGAGCAACATAATCTCTTAACATTAAAAATGAAATTAAGACACTTTTTTTTTTTTAGGGAGAAAATAAACCTAACTAAATACATTCTGCCTCGCCAGAATGGATGATTCTACAGAACATATGCTGCATTCAATGCTACAATATAAAGGGATTGGAATTAGGGCTGAGAGGACTCATATGGTAAATAAGAACATATGGATATAGCCAAATGTCATAGACCTGTCATGCCTCCTACCATCAAAGAACTAAGAAAAAGGCAAGCCAACAAATAACTCTACTACATGGCAAAAGGTATTAGTGTCAAGCAGAGGTACCGAGGTAGAGGGGATTTGGTACAGAAACACAAAGGAATTAGTTCAGACTCAAAGATTCCAGAGAGTATGAGTGTCAAAGGATCACGGTGCTTTCATTAAGGAGGCTTTTCATACCAGGAAGGTGCATGAACAAGGGTACAGAGGCAGAGCAATGGCTCAGAAAAAGTGTGGCTGGAGCAGAGGAAAAGCAGAGGCATCCAAGAGTATGATATGGGGCTGAGAAAAGATTCCAGATTCACAATGGCAAAGAACTTGAATGTAACCTGCTCCTAGACAACAGAAAGCTATCTACTGCTTAAAACATGATCTTAGCTATCTTAGAAAAAGTTACAGAGGCAAAAAAAAAAAAGGGGGGGGGGCTGTGTGTGACAGATAACCTATAAAAACCTCTTGAAACAGTCAAGGAAGGAGTGATGACATTTTCCTTATGAAAGAAAAATCACAAGGTCCACTGTGGAAGGAGGAGACAACAAATTATATGACTGAGACATCAAAACAGGACAGCAATCAGATTAAAACTTTTTGTAACAATATAGAGACAGAGTAAAGAATGAAAATCAAGTTCCATTAATGTATCTCTCAAAATAATTAAAGAGAATAACAGCTGAATTCCTACACAATTTTCTAAGCAGTTTACTCCCGAAAGAAATCAGACTACCAGGCCTGAGGACCTTCCACGTTTGCTACTGGACTGAAACTGAGAACAGTTTTACCTACTAGAAAGAAAAAACTTTTACACAGTCTTAAACCTTTGTTCTTTTCTTTCCTACTGGTATAATCTGCTAAACCAGATAGATCCAGGTCTTTGCAAGACAGATTTAAATAATAAAATTCTCATGTCCAAATTAAAAAAAAAAAAAAAAAAGGCTCTCCTGCTGCTAAGCAATCAGAAACAATTCCCAGTAAACTATCAAGGACAAAGGAGGAAGGAAACATTTATTTTCTGTCCTTGAATCAGGAAGCTTGGTGCCAAGCATTCCCCGTTAGCCTCAATTGTGCATCTTTATCCTTCTCGTCATCATCCTCATTTTATACAGGAGAAAAATGTGTTTCATTAGAGATCTGTGATTTGCCTAAAAGAACTTAGCTAATGTTGGTGGACCTGAGATGCAACCCAGATCCATCTAACTCCAACCCTCTTGCTCTTTCCAATGAGCAATTTACCTCCAGAGTTTGCCCTCAGCAACCCTTCCCACCTACCAATAACACCTCCACTCCCGTGGCCGGATCTTTCTTCATTTATGATTATGCATTCTTAAAATGATCATTGAGCATCTCCTGTGTGCTTGACCTGGATGACGAGCATTCATTAGTGCATTAAATTGTTTTATGTTAAGCATGGCACTCTAGGCATCACCCTTTCTTTATTCAAACATGTGTCAGTATGGATGTTACAATCACATCATTTCTATCTGCTTCCAAGATGCCTTCTGGTAAACAAATAAATCCATGATATTCATGCCATAAAAACTGTACTACTTCCCAATAAGTGTAGAAAATTTTAAATAGTTGGAGAAAAAAGAGTATTTACTATGGAACAATTTAAAATTTTCTTAGTTATTTAAGTAATTTTAATAGCTGAGAATTCTTGGTAAAGTTGTTAACACTGTTAATAGAATTCTAAATTACGACCATACTGCCACAAGGCTTACAGTATAACAACTAAGGAGTGTGTGTGTGTGTGTGTGTGTGTGTGTGTGTGTAAAACTAAGTACCCTCTTACTTAAATATTTACTGACGAATCACACAGTAGAAAACATCTCTGCATCAATGGATATAGGATTTCTCAGAAATGTCTCAAAGCCAACTTATACGAGAAGTCACTTACTACACAAGTTGACCTTTCTCTAGAGGCTTTTTGACTCATCAAGAGCTGCTGAGTATTACTACTAACTCAAGGACTCTAAACACTACCCAAATAATGGCAATCACATAAAGAGATCCATTTTAAAAGTGCACCACAAACTGTTCAATAAATTCCCTATTATAGTAAATACATAATACTGAAGGAAGAACAGAGGTACAACTATTCCCTAATTTTTCAAAACAAATGCCTTAGGATATTGCTTTTACCGGGTAAAAGGAGCTATCTGCTACTATTTACCCTTACAGAAGAAAAAAATGGATTGGAATAAATGGCAGTTTTCATTTTATAGTTGCTCACTATTCACACAAAAGGGCTTGAGATCCCCACCCAACTTCAAACCCATCCACGTTACCAGCACATCCAAACATGTATGAAGACAACTGAATGGTTCTTCCCCCAGCTGCCCACAGACCCACCGTTCCTTCTCACTGGTGTCATCCACAGTCTCAAATCTCATAATCTAAGGACATTACTGTAGATTAATTTTACAGTCAGATGTTTCCCCCCAAAGAGCCAAAAACAGTGTCTTCTACTCTTTCTAATAAAGATTTGCAGCATACCACAGAGAAAACCCTAGTGAAATAAGGGAATTAAAACTAGGTAGGATTAACCATAAAAACAGGTTATAAGAACATTTGAGTTAAATATAGAATATAAAAGTTTGCCTTAGAAAATGTCTGGGTGGTTTAGTCAGTTAGGTGTCCGACTCTCGATCTCGGCTCAGGTCATGATCTCACAACTCGTGAGTTCAAGCCCTGAACATTGACAGTGCAGAGTCTGCTTAGGATTCTCTCTCCGTCTCTGTCCCTCCACCACTCGCATGTGTGTGTTGTGGTGTGTGTGTGTGTGTGTGTGTGTGTGTGAGCGTGTGCTCGCTCTCTCAAAATAAATAAGCATTAAAATAATAATAATAAATAAAAGTTTGCCTAAACCAGTGGTTCTCAATCCTGACTGTACTTTAGAATAACCTAGAGATTATCAAAGAATACTGATGCTTCAGTCCAACCCCCAGAGATTGTGATAGAATTGGCCTGGGGGCAACCCAGGCATCAGGATTTTTAAAAGCCCCTCAGGTAATTCTCATCCCCAGGCAGGGTTCAAGGGCCACTGCCCGAAATTGTAGCCTAATGTCTACTAACACGAAGAAAGCAAAACCTTTCAGAAAAACATTTTAAAAATAAAAGTAAAAATTGAAATTTAAAGTTGCGAATCTGACTAACGGTCCCTTTCTTTTTCACATGGACCAATGAGTACAAAAGGCATAGAATTGTGCGACATTTGCTGTTAAAAACGTAAGTCTGTGCAGCTAAGTTTGTTATCGCTGTGTTCACCATCACGGACGTCTGTGAACGGACGAGGCACTTCTTTAAAGAAAGATTTCAGAGGAACTAGAAAAGTACAGATCACTGGAGCATACAGTTCTCCAAGCCCAGCTCCTGCTGTATCCATCACGCCATCAGACATCAGAGAGCTGCAAAGCCACACAAAGCAGCTCACCAGCGTGGACTTGGCCTACTTTGGACTGACTCCTGCTTGGAAATTACCGATATGATGAGACACCTTGCGTTTCACAGCATAAACACTTCATAAAGTACACAGGTAGAAATAACTTCAGTGTTATTAAAGCACAATTATTAGCAAAACTGTTTATTAAAAATATGTGAAATGCCATCTAATTTGTATGACCTGGGTTGAAGCATAAGGTCATTTTTTCCTGTTATTAGAGTATCAATGGAAAGGAGAAAGGGGCCTCAATTCTGTGTATTTTGCCTTATTGATGAATTAGAAAAACTTCAAATACAATAAAAAGTATGTAGAAGAATCAGAAGCATTGTTCAATTTTTATCAGTTACTCCTACACCACGTGGTTGTCAAACTGATACAAAATGTTGACATGTTGTATGTCATACACTGCATTTTACATAGAAAAGCTGGCCTTAGGTCAGGAAAACTATTTCTGCTACAAACATTTACAAGACTAGCCAGAAGTGATAAATCAAATATCAAGCCCAGAAACATCTTTGAAAAGCTACTGTGTGTAAGCTCTTGCTGAATCAAGCAACATGGGAGGGCACAAAAGCAACTGAGTCTTTGTTCTTCATGAGAGTTATTAATTAAAAGAGTAATGAAGAATTTTTACAGCTAGGTTTGTGCAAGCATGAAGAACCAGCTTTCTCTGGAAGCAATCTTTCCCTTGTTTATTTCAAAGCGTAAAACTTGGCAGACACGGTCTGAATGTATTAAAGACACAGGCAATCCTTCTCTCTGACTCGGAGAGAAATGGCAGAGACTGAAAACAAGAAAAATTATCACACTTACTATAAAATAATTGATGACAGGAAACAATGGATTCACTGAATGGTTGAGAGCGACTCACAACCTATGTCTCACTCACAGGATACATATCCCACAGCTGAGTACTCCCTGATGTATTTTTTCACATGAACTCTAAGAAATGCTTGCAAGCAGTTTAAATTTTAAAATTCACATACATGAGGTTTCCAAAACAGGAGAGTCTAGTGAAAAGACCACCATCTCCCTGCAGTATAAGGAAAGCCTAAGGATGCCCCTCCTAGTAAGGAGCCCTCCTACATAAATGATAGAAGAGCCAAGGGTGGTCCCCCCATGCCAGCACCTGCTCTACAGATATTCACTCCCAAGTGCGGTACTTTGTTGCTGGTTTTCTGCCAGTTTCACTAAGACCTTTGCTTTGTCTTCATATTCAATTTAGGAATTCATTCAAATTCATTTTGTACTGAAGTTAGCTATTTACTTCTCAGTGTGGCCCAGAATATAGTGCAAGTATGTGTGTTTATAGTTCCACAGACATGATACAGACTTTATTTATGAGTAAATGTGTTTTGTTTTATTGCCTGCAACATGCTAGCATTCATTTGTAGCAATATATTTCATTTTAGCTATGTTACTTTATGTACTTTTTAGGGATTGGTAAAATAGTATAATCAGAATTTAAGGTTTTCTGCTGAATTTTAGGATAAAGTATCCTGCATTTCTGATCCCCAAGTTTTTCCTCTACGAGATGTCTTTAAAATTACTTGAAACAGATATTAAATAGGGTACTTCCCCTGCAAAAAACGGGAGGGGCTGTCTTACAGAAATACACATCTTATATACCAGGAAACCTGTATTCAGAATCTTCTCTGATAGAACATATCAGTGCTTATGAGGATGGATGAGGGAGGTAAGGATGGAGGGAGGGAGAGAGGGGAAGAGGGATAAAGAAGGAAGAGAGAAGTTCTCTTACAACAGAAACCAACAGTATACATTCCTTGGATTCCTATTATATTTATATAGAGATTTCACTGAACAGTATGGAACAGTATGAAACACAGTTGTTAGAATGATGTCAATGTTACTGTTTGGTTTGTTCATTTTCTCTAATTTCTACTATCTGTCACAGCTCTATGAGGCTCTTAATGAATACTTTCTCAATTCTTTGGTGACCAGAGCCAAATATTTTACTGGTACTGAGAAATCTTTCAGAGGCTGGCCTACAAATCCCTCTTGATTTATCACTTACATGCCCTGAACACGGGATGAACAGGTTTCCACTGACCCATTTCCTAGAGAGGTCATATTATGTTCCCTAAACATAAATTTCACTTTTCTTTGTTTGAACCAGGGGTTCTCAAACTTCCTCTTTCATCACAATCACCTGGAGGGTCTGTTAAGCCACCAGTTGCCGGGCTCTCCCCCCAGAGTTTCTGATTATGGTAAGCAAAGAGTGGGACCTGAGAATCTGCATTTTAACAAGGCCTCACCTGATGCTGGTGCAGCTGGCCTATGGACCACACTTTGAGAATGACTGGTTTAAGAAAGCACCTTAAAGTATGAGAAAGGCATTGTTCTAAGATGTTATAAGAATTCCACTACCTCTACTATCTGTTTGACCTTGGGCAACTTAACTCTGCTTTCCTCATTTCATTTTCTACAACTGAGGTACCAGGTAGGGAGGCCTTAGACAAGAGTTGAAGCAGCAGGCAAAGAAATGAGAGAATGAAAATCCAAAGGGGCGCCTGGGTGGCTCAGTCGGTTAAGTGTCTGACCTCGGCTCAGGTCACGATCTCATGGTTCATGGGTTCGAGCCCCACGTTGGGCTCTGTGCTGACAGCCAGCTCAGAGCCTGGAGCCTGTTTCCGATTCTGTCTCCCTCTCTCTCTGACCCTCCCCTGCTCACACTGCCTCTGTCTCTCTCAGAAATAAAGTAAACATTAAAAAACTAAAAGAAAGAAAGAAAGAAAGAAAGAAAGAAAGAAAGAAAGAAAGAAAGAAAGAAAGAAAGAAAGAAAGAAAGAAAGAAAATCCAAAGGCAGTTTGAAACAGCAACAACAAAACAGTGAGTCAGATTTGAGACTAAGGGACTCTGGAGTGGAGTATAAGGGAAAAAGAATGAACTTTACATGACAGCTGCCGGGAACGCGAATTCAAGAAAAACACAAATAAAGGGGGACCTATTCCTACCTTTGAAAGAGTCTCAGAAGAACTGCTGGCCCCTTCTTGAGGGCCAGGGCCAGGCCCACCACTTGCACTCCATGTGAATTCTGGGTTTCAGGCCCCAAGTCCCTGTGGTTCCTTTACTGTCCTCTGTCTATCAAATCTTCCACTTTCCCCTCTCTGCTAATTCCTTCCTACCAAGGTATGAGCGAGCGTGCTGATGTCTCTTCTATCTTAATAACAAAAAACTTTCTCTCTACCTTGCCCCCTCTCCAACTGCCAACCTACCTCTTCTCCTTCCCTTCTCTTCACAAACCCCACCCCAAAATCATCCACAGTAATTTGCTACTCAACCTCTGGGCCTCAGACCAGCACTATCAACATCACCTGAGAGAGTTTCAAAACTGCAGAATCTCAAGCCTTCTCCTATTTACCCCATTTACCCAATTTCCTTCTTGCTTCAATAATGGAACTGATATTACTCCATTAATTTTTCTGGTCTAAACGATGACAGTCCACAGCTATCTAGCTGGATTCTACTCACCAAACACTGAATTTATTGTAAAAAAATAAATCTCAAGATATCTAGGATCAAAATTTAAATTCAGAATCCTTAATGATACCTTAAGATTTCTAACAGAATCTACAAAATTAAATCCAGACAAACAGCAGGGCATGTAAAAACACAGAAAAAACCTGCAAAAAATAAATATAATCCTAAGTATAAGGGCCAAATTAAAGTTTACCACGGGTTAAGCTATTTAAAAAAACTACATTGAAAAAGATCCTGGAGCTCAAAGGTGTTTTGAATAGTTTTTGGTTTTGTTCCATAGATGAGAAGACAGAATTGTCACTCTCCATTTCTCCAGTTCTGCTCAAATTAGGCACACATGGTTCCCTCAAAGGTAGAGCCCTGACACCCTACCTTGGTGAGTATCTCTGTCCCTAGGATGCTTTGGTCTTGCTCTCCTGATCCTTCTTCAGCACCACTGGGGTTTTGCAGATCCCCAGAAATGACAGCAGCCAGGCCACTTTGTTCCAGGAAATAACACTCACATAAACCATGTCTAAACTTATTCATTCAGCAAATATCCCCTAAGCACGTCCCTCCCAACCCCCCACCCCCACCTCATGCCAGGAATTGTGCTAACCTTAGAAACCCAGCAGTGATGAGAAAAAGTACACTCCTGCAAGCACGGACTTTAGGTCCCACAGGGAAGACAGGCTGCTTAAACAATTATAATTTGGCTCACAAATGCTGTGAAAAGTACAGAATAGTGTGGCTCCCCAGCAGGAGAATCTAGTCTAAGGAGGCAGTCAGCAAAGGCAGAAAGGGTATTAAAACTACATCAGAAAAAAAGAATAGCTCACAACCAGACAAAAAGGACTGGGAGAACATATCCTACAGAGAGAAACAACCCGTGTAAAAGCCTAGAGCTGAAAGAGAACAAGGTGGATTGGAGGAAGTGAAAGAAATGTCGTGCGTTGCAGTGCAGAATGTGGAGGACGTAGTGATGACAGGTTGGGTTAGAGAAGCAAGCAAGCGCCAAATAGTGGAGAAACTCGAAGCCTGTTTTAACGGCTGCGGATTCATCCTGAAGTAAATGAGAAGACTTGAGTCTGGGCTGCAATCTGGATTTGAAAGTGGCAAGACTGCAACTAGAAACATGGAATCTAACTGGGGTAAGTCAGGCAGGACCAAGGTCATGGCACTGGAACGGAGGGAGGTGAAAAGAATCCAGAGATACCAAGGAGAGTCGCCCTAATTAAGGGATTACCTGGACACTCAAGATACCTCCCTGGAACCCAGCTCAGACAAGACGGTTGTGGCACACAGTGAGATCAGAACCTCATACGAGGCAGAGGCAGGGCTGATGATGTCCACGTGGAACACCGCCCTGACCTGAGCCCAGCCTCTAAAGATCCATGCTTCTTTGAGGCTCAGGACCTCTCTGGTACTCCTGTGGCCCTTCCTGCTCCCTCTCTCCACCCCCACTCCTATGGGGGCCAGCTCTTGTTAAGATAACTGCGATGTTTACATGTCTAAAGATTGCCTTATCACCATTAAAGCCATTTACTATCTTGAGCTCTTTTTAACCTTAATTTCTCTGTATGTTGATGGTCTCTAATATCAGAAGATTAATTCCATTTTTATGTAATGAGTAAAGCATCTCTGATGTGTAATTACAAACATACTTTATTTTGGAGGCTCTTATTAGAATCCATATTAAATTAGAGGCACATTTTCTAATATTTATGTACATTATGCATGTATGTTTCAAACCAACGGCAATTTTAAGAAAATTTCCATCATATTTGATAATTTACATCATAAAAACCTATGTAAAAGCTAAGATGGGAAACACTTATGCATTTATTTTCCATGCTCTCTCGGCATCGGTAAAACAGTGAATGCCCCAACATATAAATGCTGAGCTCCAAAACTGTGATTGGAAGTCACATATTTGTGATGTCGCTCCTCAGTATGTGGTTTGGTACAGGGTGGCATGGGACAGAGGCTGAGTAAGCCTGGACCAGAAAAGTAGCAGCAGTCAGGAGACAAAGACAAGCTCCATGGTGGGTCTGGCTAGGTGGGGCCTAGTGGCTACGGGCCACTAGGATGTCCAGCCCCTTTCTGACCCCTGTCAAGGCCGATGTAGCTAAAAGCCTTTTCCGGAATCCACTCACATAACATGAAAAGCAGGATCTGGGGCAGGTAGTGGGAGTGCTGAAGATTCGGTCCTCAGAGTAGAAAGCGGTGAAGGGGACAACAGACAAGGGGTCGGACAAACTTAAGCACTGTCAGCTAGAGGGGAGGGAAGCTCCAAAAGCCATCTGGTCAGTCAGTTGTTTCCCAGCACCTCAAACATAGAAAAGCTAAATCCAATTGAAAATAATAGTGCTGCTGTGCACACACCACCATCCCCCAGCACTCTAGATATGAGCTCTGCATTCAGTGAACATTTACTACATAAACGTGGAAATCAATACTAATATGGTTTCGTTGTCTCTCACTTTCTTTTCACTATAAACAGCTACTCATCAGGGCCTATCTCTCAGCTATGAAGACAATGAACACATAAAACTGTAGGGGGGAAAGCATATACCTGACACTTCATCTATCTACTTCCCTCCTGTGAATGCCAAATTACTGTATAATTGCACCTGTCCAGATTTCCCTTACCTGCCCCACTTCACACACACATATACACGCTCAAGTTTTAATCCTAAATCTGTTCACTGAAGTTCAATGCCATTTTCCCCACTAATAAGGCCCCGCCCCTGTTACTATGTCCTCTTCAATCCTTAGTCAACAATTACGAACATCCACTAATGCCTGTTAGTGGCCAGTCTCTGTGCTCTGGGTCTCCCTCATCTACCTACTCAGACACAAGATGAAATTTTTGCCAACATTATGAGGCCTATTTAACAGGAAGCTGTTGTAAAATAAAGAATATAGTTTTTCTCACTCATTTCCTCCTCTATGGATCAAAGAAGACTCTTGGCTAACGAAAAAGTAGTGCTGCTCCAATTTATTCATTACCTCCACCCCTTCTCCACTCTAAAAATTAGGATGTGCTCAGATACAAGGAAGGGAACACATGGACACAATGGCTTAAACTCTTGTTTGTCTTTTTAAACATTCCTAATAAAGTAATCCTAGAGTTGCTTTCACTGCTCAGCAATGTCAGAAAGGACCCAGGTTCTTTTCATCCAACTATTTCACTACTCTCAGTGTGCTGGCATTAATTTCTCAATATTGCCTCACAGTTGCAAATTGGCTACCACAGACCCAGGCTTCATATCTTCACCTGGCAGTGCTGCATACAGAAAACAAGTGGCTGATGTAAAAAAACAAAAAACAAGAAATTATCTTTAATTGCTCTCTTTCATGAGCCTCAATCTCTTCACACCAAGAGGCAAATCTTTATCAAAAGCTCAGAAGATTGCTTTTTACCTTTCACTGGCCCTTGCCCAACCTTAGAATAATATTGGCAAAACAAATCTAAGCCTTTCATGGATTAACCCGTTGGGAATAAGCACATCTCTTCCAAAACAAAATTGGAATGCTTTAGAAAGGAAGTAGGAAGCTAGATATTGAGTAGACCGCTAACCGCACCTGCCACCCATCACCCAAAATGATTTTGAGAAATGTGTCAATGGATTATCTAGGCTTCTTTGATCCTTCCTCCCTTCCTTCCTCCCACTACTGAGGAGCATTTAAGTAAAATTACAATGTGGCAGAATTCTAAGAACAAGTTCTATTTATCTCTTCCGTGTGCAGTCTAGTCCTTTAATAAATATAATACAGAAGTATATCTCTAAGAAGCTGTAGAAAAATAAATCAGAATAAAGACATAGCTGAGTTCCTGAAATGCTGTATCAACTATATCATACTTTCTTATTTGTTTACTTTGCCATTTCAGCTCTGCTTTATTGAATTCTGGATTGCTCAGTTGCTTCAATGGATAGTTGATGCTGTAAATTAAGTTCCCCAGCCTCTGTCAATCTGTCAAGAAGCATCCCACTCAACATTTATTGAGGGCCTGCTGTTTCTAAACACTTGAGAAGAGTTGCATAGGTAAAGCAACCCTGAAAATTCCAGTCAAGAGTATTTGATAATCTAAATATAGCTCGGGGCACCTGGGTGGCTCAGTGGGTTCAGCATCTGACTTCAGCTCAGGTTATGATCTCATGGTTTGGTTTGTGAGTTCGAGCCCCTCTTCAGGCTGCGTGCTCTCAACGCAAGGGCCCTCTTCAGATCCTCTGTCTCCCTCTCTCTCTCTGCCCCTCCCCAGCTCGTGCTTTCTCTCTGTCTCAAAAATACATAGAAATGTTAAAAAAAATTATAAATATATCTATAATACAGTTTTGAATGTCAGGTATGGAGTTTTCTTAGAGTAAGTCACATCAGTCTTTCAAATTACGTATCTTTTTTTTTTTAAATGCTTATTTATTATTGAGAGAGAGACAGAGTGAGAGCATGAGAGCAGCAGAGAGGGAGACACAGAATCTGAAGGAGGCTCCAGGCTCTCAACTGTCAGCACAGAGCCCGATGCGGGACTCAAGCCCACAAACCATGAGATCATGACCTGAGCTGAAGTCTGACACTTAACCAACTGAGCCACTCAGGTGCCCCTCAAATTATATATCTTTAAATAACAACTGTGTTCCTTCTTTAATTTACTATCAACCTAATACCCACCTTTGTTGGGTTTTGTTCCTTCTCCTTTAATAGTGACTCTATTTATCTGAATCCATCCATTTATTCTTCATTTTTCAAGTTTAAGCTAACAGATGGAGAGACAATTTACTTCCAAACATCTGTACAGAAACACTTTACCTATAGCTCCTGCTGCGAGTAAAACTGATTTTAATTGTAAGGTATCTGCAGATTTCTCTTACAGGCGCCGTAAGTGAACGTTTTCAGTGTGAGAACAAGTTCTCACCTAGGTTCTTGCTGTCAGGCACACTCATGTTCCAAACAAATCATGCATACCACTAGAGCAGTGGTGTAAACAGACCCTTGACAGTAAACAATGGTTTTGATATCACAGATGTTCATAAGAGTCTGTTTAAGATTGCTGGAAATGTTTATGTGTGTGCCATTCTATTAATCATATAACTGCACATATAATAATTAAGAATATTGATTGAGTTTGCATTCATTGAGTACAAAGAGACCATTACCTAGAAAGACTCTAGAGAGACTAAAACGTGCCTATAAATTGTATAACACTATTTTCACTCACATAATGATGGGATTTTAGTAACATCTATGTATTAGGTTAGCAAGTTTTCCTGAAAATACCCGAAAGAAAGTTAGTGAGTGCCCTCTTACCCACAGCAGTCATGTGTGTACTATACTTGCACACTCGTAATGTCAGTCAGAGTCTTTCCATGGCTCCTGCTCCTCCACCCACCCCTGTAATGTTGGGACTTCCAGTGCCCCCACCCCCAGCTCCGTCCTCCCTGCTGGTCTCATCCTTGGTTAGGACTTCAACTATTACCTAAATGTCAGTGGATCCTAAATCTATGTCTGNGCACAAGCTGGGGAGGGGCACACAGAGAGAGAGACACACAGAATCTAAAGCTGTCAGCACAGAGCCCAACATGGGGCTTGAATTCACAAGCCCGAGATCATGACCTGAGCCCAAAACTGGATTAACTGACCAAGCCACCCAGGTGCCCCAATGAGGTATTATTTATAATAAGACCTCTAGAAAGGGAAGAAGCCAGCCACAATGAGAGTCAAAGAGAAGAACATAACAAAGGTCCATGGCTGGAAGGAAGGCCATGGTAGCTAGGGCCCAGTGCATAATGGGAAAGTTATATGGGTCAAGGGTCAGAAAGGTAAATAGAGGTGAAATCACCCACAGCATCATGTTCATAATCATAAGTCTGAATCTAACGTGAAGCATGATTGGAAGCCAAAGAAAAGTTTTCAGCAAAGGAGTCACATGATCTGGTTTACATTCTTTAAAAATCACCAGAATTGTTTCCCAGTCCCAATATAGGGGTCAATTCTCTGCATCAAAAACGTTGTATAGCTCCTGATGTATGGAGTAACCACATGGTCCAGCTTGCTCTAGGGAGTCCTGGTTTCTGCCTATTGTCCTGGTATAATTATTAACAGTTCCCTACTTTCGACTCTCACAAGAGCCATAGGGAGACCATAAATCGTATAGTCAACTTACTGATAGGTAATAAAGTAAAACAGGGGTGCCTCGGTAGCTCAGTCGGTTAAGCATCCGACTTCGTCTCAGGTCATGATCCCGCAGTTTGTGGGTTCAAGCTTCCAATTGGGCTCTGTGCTGACAGCTCAGAGCCTGGAGCCTGCTTCAGATTCTGTGTCTCCCTCTCTCTCAGCCCCTCCCCCACTTACACTGTCTTTCCTCTCAAAAAAATAAAATTAAGACATGAAAAAAAAATTTTTTTAAATAAAAATAAAGTAAAACAGTCCTTGGGTTGACATTCAAGGCCCTTCTGAACCTGGTCCTAATTCACTTCTCTTCCTTTCTCCCGCATGGTGTTCTGGTCACTTCTGAAATGCAATGCTGCAAGTATCCTAATTAGAATATATATTCTTGACTGCCCTACCTCTGATCATGTTCCTGCCTCTTGCTGCACATTCTGTGACCATGGACTAGTAGATAGATCCTTGAGGGCCAGACCTGAGAAGTCTTTCCAAAAAACAGGCAGAATGAATGGCTTCCTCCTCTGTGCTTTGTCAATATCTTTATTAAAGAATTTATCACACTGGGTTAATTACTTAAAGGTCCTTTTTCCCTGCAAAAATGGTAGGTACTCATTGGCAAGGACACCATCTCCTCTTATGTGTTTTTTTGGGTCATCACCACCCAGTGCATACCTAGCCCACAGCTGGTCCTTGATATATGACTGCTGGATAAGTCATTTAATATAAGTGTAACATAACATACATAGTAAAATGATAAGGTTAAGTAATGAGATTTTAAAATTATTTTATCCAGTATGCTTAAAACATTGCTGCCTTCACATCATGATTACTTTCATTCTCCAACTCCATCTCAATGTCTAATGTAGCCCCATTCTTTAGGAACTAACAATAAACTTTTAATGGACAAGTATAAATAAAAACATCTTTAGAGGGCAAGAAGAAGTCTAGCTTTAGGAATCTAAACAATTTCTAAATAATTGTGAAAGTGAAACAAAACATAAGTGGTATAACCACTGCAGAAAACAGTATGGAGGTTCCTCAAAAAATTAAAAATAGAAATATTAGGAATATTATGTGATTTAGTAATTCCACTGTTGGATATTTACCCAGAGAAAATGAAAACTCTAGCAAGAAAAGATATAAGCACCCCTATGGTTTTTTTCAAGTTTTTATTTAAATTCTAGTTAGTTAACATACTTGGTAAAATTGCTTTCAGGTGTAGAATTTAGTGATTCATCACTTACATATAACCTCTATGTTTATTGCAGCGTTATTTATAATAGCCAAGAAATGGAAGCAACCTAAGTGTACATCAATAGACAAATAGATAAGGAAAATGTTACACACACACGTGCACACAAACACACACACACACACACACACACAGAGGAATATTACACAGCCATAAAAAGGATGAGATCATGCCATTTGAAGTATGATAATACCCTAGGGGGTATACTTCCGAATACCCCCTAGGGTATTATACTAAGTGCAATAAGTCAGACTGAGAAAGTAATTACCATATGATTCCGCTCATAAATAGAGTCTTAAAAAAAAAGAGTAAACAAATAAAAAGCAGAATCAGACCCATGCCAAAAAACTGATGGTTGCCAGAGGGGAGGGGCCCAGGAAACTGGGCAAAATGGGTGAAAGGGGAAGGAGATACGGGACTCTAGCTATGGAACAAGTCATGGAAATAAAAGACACAGCATAGGGAATACAGTTGATAATGTAATAGCCATATAACAGACTAGATGATGGCTATACTTATGGTGAGCACAGCATAACATATAGAGCTTTGGACTTGAAACTAATGTAACATTTGTGTCAACCATACTCAATTTTTTAAAATTTATTTTTATTTTATTTTATTTTAGGGAGAGAGAGAGAGTGTGTGTGTGTGTAGGTGTGTGTGTGAGGGGAAGAGGGGTAGAGGGAGAGAATCTCAAGCATGCTCCATGCACAGCCCAGTAGTCCAACACAGGGCTTGATCCCACAACCCCGAGGATCATGACCATAGCAGAAATCAAGAGTCGGACACTCAACTGACTGAGCCACCCAGGTGCCCCTATACTCAATTTTCTTAAAAAATTAAATTAAATTAAACATAAACAATAAAAAAAAAACCCAGAATGATATAGTACCAGAAGACAATTTCATACACTCACCACTCTTAAGCAATCCTGAACACATCCTGCTCAGAAGAAGTTTTTGACGTAACTGCAGAACCTCAGATTCCAAGGCTTTGACTTTGGATCTCCAAGTTGACTCCTGCTCAGATACCACCTTGGCAAGGTGCTCTGTATATTCTCTGCTGCTTTTGCCCGCCGGTTTTGAGCGGATAATGGCCACGGCCAGAGCCAGCTTTGAAGTTCTCAAATACCATGCTCGATTGTCCATCCTGGCTTTTGTTCCTGTGATTTAGTAAGAATAAAAGTTACAGAAATTCCTTTTAACTTTTGCAGTGCTTTTCATTTGCTCAACATTGATTTTGCAGAGTACCACTAATTAGTAAGTTTGTAATACAACTTGACACCAAGTAACAGAAAAAAATTGCTCAGGAACTGAAAAGAGTATGAAAAATATGCAAAAGTAAAATGCACACACACGCATATTAAGTGTATTAAAATTCAAGACAGTAGGTTCAGACAATCTGACAAATTCTTGGGGTGGAAAAAACACACATTAATTCATTTAGTGTTTTCTAACCAGAGGCACATATCAGAATCTCTAAGAGAGCTTTTAAAATAATATACATTTACATATATTTGGTCCCAGCTCCCCAAAATTCAGATCTAGCAAATCCGGGATAGGCACTGAGGCTTTTACATTTTGAAAAGAATCTACTCTGTAATCAGAACCCCTAAATGAAATCATTTATTTAGTGTAATCATTTATTTAAATGTAAGCCCTTCTGCTCCAATTCATTTTGCTAAGTCTTACAGTCCCTGCTTCCCAATTGTGCATTCCTTCTCAAACTATTACCTACTTACTATCATTCCTGCCTTTAACCAGGCTCCTCCAATGATCCTGCGAACCATCTTTAAGATATTTCCATCATTTAAATTGTGGCTGTGCTCCAATTCTGTGCTTGCAAAGAGTTCCAAGTGTCACCACGAGCACTTTTCCAAACCAGTGCTGCATCACAATCTAACTATAGGAATTTATCTGTGAGGACACAATACTGCCTTCACTGGATGAATACCACGATCCCAACCGAAGTATAAACCCCTTGTGGCCTCCACAAGGGGGAGCTTTGCACATAAAATGTGCTACATAAAAGTTTGTAATGAATCATACAATGGTCCAGAAAATTTAGGTCTTTGGTTGCCACATCTATTCTACTAACATGTTCAAATTCTTTACTCCACATCTTACACTTTATGTTCTTCCATTTCTCAAGCCTATCCTTCCACTGTGGCTAAATCATACTCATACAATCAGATACACACAACCTCAGCTCATTCCAATTCACATTTCTGTTATGGAATTTTCCCCAGTTGTGACACCATGACTCTCACAGCTGCCAAGGTCCTGCTGTGCATCCTTCAAAGAGTGCTTCATATACCACCATATCAAATCTTTCCAGATTTATTACCACCCATAAAACTATGTACCTATCTGATATTCTATAGTTTACACTGAAAATACACAAACTAATAGGAAGCATAATGCTGATTTATTATGATTAAGAGCAACACATAAATGTATGTATGATATGTTCATAACAGAATAATTTATAGTAGAAAACCGTGACCAACAAAATAGTTAACAATGATATGACCATTCATATGAATACTATATATTCAAATAGAGTTTTCAGAGATATTCTTGATTAGCATGGGAAAGAACTAATTATAAGTTGACTGTAAAAACAGTGACAGAACAAAACTATACATATGTAGTAGGGTACGAATTATACAATAAATAAATAAANTTTGAAGATACTTCTCTGAATTTTCCTAATTTTTATCAATAAACATATATCAGATTATAATTAGAAAAAATTTATGAAGAATAGATTTCCAAAAGAAGGTATAGCTGCTATACTTTTAGCCTTTCAGAGCTGCATAATACACCCCAGGACTAGATACTGTTAAGATAGACAAACTACTTAGAATTATAGCTCCACAAGTTTTAGCTTTCACAGCAACCATTTCACTTGGCTGGTTCATCCCTCATCTGAGTGTCAGCAACGGTGAACAGTAGACTCTCTACCTCTCAGTGCTTCAGGAAAGCATCTATGTGCAGAGAGCATGGAGCATGGATGACCCTCCCCAAAGACATAAGGCTACTGGGATACCTAGGTGGCTCAGTTGGTTAAGCCTCTCCCTCTTGGCTTTGGCGTAGGTCATGATCTCAAGGTTTGTGGGATCGAGCCCAACATCGGGCTCTTCACTGATAGCATGGAGACTGCTTGGGATTCCCTCCTTCCCTCCCTCCCTCTCCCTCCCTCTCCCTCTCCCTGCACCTCCTCTGCTCTCTCGTGTTCTCTCCCTCAAAGTATACAAACATTAAAAAAAAAAAAGAAGTATGCCTACTATCAGATGTAACAGCCCTAACAAAAAATAATAACAATAATGAAGATAATAAGTTACTTATTTAAAGCATTTTGGTTAGAAAAGGATCTGAAATTCAATTCTGACTGGTGAGAATCCAGGCTTAAAACTGAAAAGTAAAAACAAAAACATTACAAAAAAATCTGTTTATTAGCACAAAACAACAAAGTTCTCTGAATAGCACAAACAGCAAACTCCCTGTCATCTTGCAAAGATATTTGATTAATTGATTTAAGCGAACAGATTAATGAAATGCTCTTATTTTTAAGTCATCACATGTGATTTGTTAATAGTCTTCAAACCGTGCTGAATATCAGTCAACAACATAAAAGGGTCAAATTATAAAGTCCTTCTGGATTAAAACTATCCCAGGGTCACTTATCTCAACATTAATTAGAATTATACCACAAGCGAAGAGGAACAATTGCTAATAGATGTGTTGGTGCAGCTTCCTACTATATAAATTACACTCAAAACACACAAAATTACAACCTACAGCCAGACAGAACCAGGCTTTTTAAACTGTTTCCTCGTGTTCTGGAGTGTGTGTGCGTGCGTGCGTGTGTGTATGTGTGTGTTTATAAACATGAGCGGTTTTTATCTAAGGATAGCATTCTTATCCTCAAAGTGCCATTTGCAATGTAAGGCTAATTCTATTTCCCCTGAAAATTCATGGAAAAAAAGATGAGCTTCCCAAACATATTCTCTACTTAATTGAAGAAAGATCAGTCGTAACTTTCAGAAAGCCTTTTTAAAATTCAATTTATGCTTAAATAATTATCGTAAATAATTAAAATGAACATTTAATGTTCCCCAAGAAGGTATTTAGTGTCTCTGAATTCTGAACAGCAGAAAACACAAAATTTTAACAGTCTTTTTAGAACAGAACATTAGTTCAAATGAGCTTTCTTTTTCTTCACAATTGGGAACAGATCTTACCATTGCAAAATCCCCCAGAGGGCTACAGAAAAATCTGGTTGCATTCCTTAGGATCCCTGTATTCTCCTTCAGGCAATGGATGCAGAAATGGCTACTCTGTAAACAATACTTAGGCAATGTTTATCTACCCTATTTCTCCTACCCTCATGTTCCCCTATCGAACTTTGTATCAACTAACCAATTCTCTGAACTGTCAAAACTGTTTTGAATTATAATCCTGAATTCTTTTTTTAAAGATTTTATTTATAATCCTGAATTCTAAAGTTTGTTCATCTCCAAGGTCACTGATGAAAAGTCCATAAGCTAAAGAGACCCAGATAATTACTATATATGTGAAATTTTAAATTTAGGTAACCATTCAGAATATTTCCCTAACAAACACTTTCAAAATACGTATCCCTCTTTAGGCCAGCAATAAAATTTTAAGATTTTATCTTAAAAAAAAAAAATGACCAGAGCTACATACAGAACTTTTTGCCCGTGGATGATCTTATAGGATTTTATAATTACCAAAACAAAACCTGTTACCACCTTGAGCATTTAACAACACAGGTAGATACGTTAAATTGCGACATGATATACAATTGAATTGAAAATATATTTTAAAACATTTAAAACTATGGGAAAATATTTCCTACATGATGTTAACTGCAGAGTAAACAAAAAACAGTAAATGTACTGGAGATTCGTGGAGGAATACATAGACAGGGATTGATATGCTGATAGATTTAGAGATAGGAAGGGGGGGAAGGACAGAGGGAAAGAAAAGAGGTAAAAAGAAAAATAAGAGGGAGGGAGA
>NW_027527569.1:751748-953724 GCF_008692635.1 Crocuta crocuta
ACTGTGAATTGAGTAAGTCTGGTTTCATTTTCTTGTTTATACTTTTCTATAGTTTCTAAGTTTTCCACAGTAAATATTTATAAAACATGTTAAATATAGCAGAAAAATATCTAGCACTAATCGCACAAAAATATTTCCTATTCTATATTTTTCAAACTACATGTTACATGAAAAATGAAGATGAGTTTTGAATGAAGCCTCAAGTCTACACCTGTCATTTCGTGGTTGTGATGAGAAGCTCCAGCCTGTAGAGTTCACCTCCTCAATTCTGAGACATCTTCAACCATAAAATACACCAACAGTTCAACTACAGCTTGAGAGAAGGAGAGTATGTTAAGAATGAAATCACAGCCCACTAAACATACTCAGAAATTTTAAACTATGAGAGTACCTTCAAAATTGAGGAAGCACAGTCAGTGGAATGAGCATTCTGTCCCATAAATTCTTGAATCTCCATCCCTGATCAGCTTTCCCCAAATTCCACCAAGCCTGTGGACTTCAGACCTTTTCATGTCCACAAGTAGATGCACGCTCCTTCTTTCAGATGTGTTTGGTATTACTTCCACTCATCCAAAGGACACCATGGATTTTGGAGGTGGGGAGGAAAACCTTTATTCAGTATGACCAACCAGCAGGCCACTAGCCATTTTACTCCCAATGCCATGAACGAAGACTGGTTACTACATACTTGAATGAGTACATGAGTGAGTGAGTGAGTGAGTGAGTGAGTAAGTGAGTGAGTGAATTAATGAATGAATATATCAGTACAGGTCAGGCAGTCACAAAAGGCTGCTTGATCAGCTCTTAACCCTGGCTTGCATCAGTAAATCTTTGTTAATTACGTAACTAGGGAGCATGGCACTACAGAGAGAATGGATTAAGAGCATAATTTTAAATTAACCTGAAGGGTCATATCAGTCTCTCTTCACTCTGTGACACATCCTTTCTTGACTACTTCCAGTGAGTCTACTCCCTCTAAATTTACACCTGTCTCCAGTATACCCTTAAACTTTCACCAAAATAATTCTTGAGTAAAGAAAATACAAGAGCAGCACCCAGGTGGTTCCGTTGTTTAAGTGTCTGACTTTGGCTCAGGTCATCATCTCCTAGTTCTTGAGTTCAAGGCCCCTGTCAAGCTCTGCCCTGACAGTGCACAGCCTACTTGGAAAATTCTCTCTCTCTGCCCCTCCACCACTTGTGTATTTTCTCTCTCTCTCTCCCTCTCTCTCAAAATAAATAAATAAAAACATTTGGGGCACCTGGGTGGCTCAGTTGATTAAGTGTCCAACTCCTGACTTCAGCTCAGGTCATGATCTCACAGTTCATGAGTTCAAGCCCCACACAGGGTTCTGCACTGTCAGGGTGGAGCCTGCTTGGGATTTCTCTCTGTTCCTCCCCTGCTTGCTCTGTCTCTTTCTCTCTCTGTCTCTCTCAAAATGAATAAACTTTAAAAAAAACTATATAAAAAAGAAAATACAAGAAAGCTAAAATCTAGTTCATACACAGGTTTATATGAGAGGGTAAGTTATAAGGGAAAAAAGCCAGATTTTACATCATGTGAACCCTACAATAAATACTTACCTTCCCCATAAATCAAGAAATAGATGAACATTCCCTAAATCACTGAGATGAATACGATAGGACAGAGTGTGTACAGGAGGAAGTCCCTATGTACTATGATGATGGAATATGCAATTATCAAATATCAGTCCAGGACACAGCAGAGTTTTGGCAATGCCAGAACAGTGAGATATTACAAGACTTTTTGGATAATTGGTTTCAGTTAAGTTCGGACAAGGTCTGACATCTGATTTTTAGATTAGATACAGCTGAAAAATTCTCTGATTTTTGTTATAGTTTCAGCACACACTTACTGTGGAGTGCTCAGCAGATTAACATCATGTGAAATTTTACATAAAAGAATCAGGGGTTACTCAAGATTTCCAATCTCTCCACTTAATTATTAAAAGGGCCTTTAAAAGCGTTCCCAACATAGAGAATCTGTTTAGGACATAGAGGTGACTAAAGATAAAAGGATCTTTGCTTTGCTTTGCTTTTCATTTCCATCAAAACAGGCGAACTATCTATCATTTTCCGCTTGCTGAAAAAGTTAACAAATTCTAGATTTTAATGGTCTCCAGAGTCTCTTCACACTGTTTTCTTTTTATGTAAGTCCCCACCCTCCCTTTTGACGCCTCTGAATTCCAACAAGGGATGCTTCAGAATTTCACGTGGGAAAAATGCATCACAGACATTTTATAAATCAGCAGAAAGTAGAGATTCAGAAATGCAGTCATGTGCATATAGCACAATCCTCAACCATCTTCCACTGCATAAATTCTCAGAAGGGAAAAGGACCTGATTTCTACTATTAACATGTATTTTAAATATATAATTCGGAAAAACTGTAGGTGCTTCCTAGTTACACTGGTATGTCACACACTGATATGGACATAATCGTTATCACAGAAACAAACCTCTTGTTCTCACTGGGTATATTAAAAAAAAATCTGAGAATCTACAGAATTCAAACCCATAACCTCCACAAATTTAGAATTTTTGTGTGGCTATTATACTCTGGAAATGGAAAATGTTATGTGTCATAAAATGAGGAAGACTCTAGGATGAAACCAGAAGCCAAAGAAACAACCAGAAGAGGCAACTGAGAGAAGGTCAGCAAATTCCAGGGAAGAAGAGCAGCTGGCTTCTGGAGATGCAGAGCCAGGACCCGAGCTGCAGGGAAACCAGAAGACTAAGAAAGGGAGGTGGTAAGGCCGAGTTCCCTGGAAGAAGTAAACAGCCTTTTCCAAAGAAGTCCCATTTTGCAAATGACACATTAAGAAATCAGATTTGTTTTCTAACTACTACAGCATAATGCCTTCTATACTTCCCATCTGTGTACACTTAAGACATGAAGTCAAGAAGTGCGAGAAGCCCCACAGAAACATTTCCCTCAAGGCTGAAAAAGTACCTCAATTCTCATCTATCTCCCTCACTGAAATCTCACCACAGTGACCACTGCGATTTTCAGAGAGCAACTGACAATGCTTCATTCTTCTGACAGGCTTTATTTTACAAATACATCTAATACTTTTGTTACATTCTACTTAGATGTACATTTAATAGGGGTGCCTGGGTGGCTCAGTCGGTTAAGCATCCGACTTTAGCTCAGCTCATGATCTCATAGTCCATAAGTTCGAGCCATGCATTGAGCTGTGTGCTGGCAGCTCTGAGCCTGGAGCCTGCTTTGGATTCTGTGTCTCCCTCTCTCTCTCTCTGCCCCTCCCCTGCTTGGTCTCTCTCTCTCTCTGTCTCTGTCTTTCTGTCTCTCTGTCTCTCAAAATTAAATAAACATTAAAAAGTAATTGAATTCTACTTTTATTAGCCTAAAATAGCCTACTGAAAGAGAGGGAAGGCTTCACAAATACTGAGCACATTGATTCTCAACATCCTTTCACACATGGTGTCCTCTGAATTTTTGGCACTTTAAACTCAGACCCTCAACAAGCTCCAGACAATAAATACACAGAGCCTATGCTGCAGGTAAGCCATCACTGAGGACTGGTCTTCAAGCCATCATCTACAACTGCCTGCACCACCCTGCTCCAGCCCAGACTCTCAACCTAGTCCCATGGCATTGTAGCCTACGAAATCAGACACAACACAGAATGTGCATCCTCTGTCAATACAATGCTCTTCTCTACCAAGAACCTGTCAGTTCACTGGATTCATGTTACCTATCTCCTGCCCCACTGAGTACCACTACAACAAGGGCTATCAAAAGAAGCTGCAGGCCATTCCAGGAGATCAGCACAACAAAAAAACAACAGAAGGCACATGTCCCTGGCACCAGGTGATGGCATCTGGGGCAAGAATTGGCCCTCAGCTTTCCTTCCACCATCGTAACCAAGACCTACCCCTACTCATGTTACAGGAACCGTTCAAGGTCAAAAGTGTCAGCAATCCTATGGCCTAACTTGTGTCTACTTCTCCCAGGCAACTATATCAAACTTCTCAAACTCTGTTTTTTCTATCCATCAGAACTTGCTGTCCTCCTTAAAATTTACGTCTGACCAACCTGAGATCACCAACCCAAATTCATGATAACCAAGAAACGGCCTCATAATGACACCATGGCCAGGCTTGAACTTTGGTGCCCATGGAAAATACAGCCAGAACAACACTCATGGGTACGTTTTTTTGTTTGTTTGCTTGTTTTAAGTAATGCCATTTGTATTAAGAATTTCTAGGGGCACCTAGGTGGCTCAGTTGGTTAAGCATTCAACTTCAGCTCAGGTCTTGATCTTGCAGTTCATGGATTCAAGTTCTGCATTGGGCTCTGTGCTGACAGCTCAGAGCCTGGAGCCTACTTCGGATTCTGTGTCTCCCTCTCTCTATGCCCCTCCCCTGCTCAGGCTCAGTCTCTCTCAAAATAAATAGAGATTTAAAAATTTTTTTTAAATTAATTTCTAGAACCTTTTTTAACATGCTATTTTTTTAATCACAAAGGAGGTCTTTTATTGAAAATAATATCAATATATTTCATCTTATAAATGGGATACTCAAAGGATAGTAACTAGCGTTAGCTGTATCACTGTTCAGTTTTACTCCAGGGTAATCAATTAAAGTCAATGTTTAAGCCATAGGAATTTCTCAAAGTAGCTCATGCCATAAAAGAAATTCAGATCTTTAACTCATCAGATTTTTCTATGCCTAAATCTATTTGTCCATTTAATTACTATAAGAAAATAGAGCTGGATTTTATCCCCTTACCAATTTTACTGAAATAGAGAAAATGAAGGAAATTCACTAACTTACACATATGTTTGGCAATTTATCTCAAAACAAAACTTCTACCTAGATGCTCTACCTAAGTTATTTGATTTGTGTCTGAAGAGCTAAATTACAAACATGTAGGTTAAGGTAATTAAGTGTCTTCAGACAAAGATGGGTTGAAAATACAAACAGCAAACATAAGGAATGCCTCTGTATCATACAGAAGAAATTTCATGACAAGAAAATACTACCAGAGATATAGAGAAACATTTCATATGATTTTTAAATAGGTCAATTAACCAGGAAGATGAACAATCCTAAATGTGTATGCACATAATAGCAATAACAGAACTTCCAAATACATGAAGAAGAACTGAAAGAATGTAAGGGAGAGTGACATATGCACAATCATATGTGAATATTTCAACACACTTCTTTCCGTAACAACCAAATCTTGAGGTGTAATGATGATAATATAAAAGATTTGAAAAATACCACCAACTATCTTGAACCAATTGATGTTTATAGAACTTTACACCTTATAAATGCAGACATACATTCTGTTGAACTTCACATGGGACATTCAACAAAGCAGATAATATGCTAAGACAAAGCAATTCTCATTAAATTTCAAAAGATTTAAATCTTATAAAACATGTTCTCTAACCACAAGAAAAACCATTAGAAAGGTCTAGAAAATCTCTCAAATATTTGGAAAACAAACCACATATTTCTAAATAAAATAGGAGACAAAGAAAAAATTATAAATATAATTATAGTGTATTTCAAACTGAAGGATAATGAAAACACAACTTATTAAACTTTAAGAGGAAGGTAAAACAGCTTATAAAAATAATAGCTTAAAATATCTATTTTATAAAAGAAGAAAGGTTTAAATTCAATGACCTACATTTCTACATTAGAAAATTAGAAAAACAATAGCAAAAAAAGAGGAAGTAAAAGGAAGGATATTATAAAGATATAACCAGAATGCAATTAAGGAAATAGCAATCAAGAAAACTAACAAGGCAAAGTTAATTTTTAAAAAAAGATTAATAAAAGTAATAAATATCCAGAAGGACTTATCAAGGAGAAAAAAAGAAACAGCACTATCATACCAAGGTCAGAAATAAAAGAAGGAATTTTTCTATACATCCGCTAGCAATTAAAATACAAATGCAAAATTACAAAACTAAAGACACCTAGCAATAAACTTTACCAAAGAGATGAAAAACCTGTACTCTAAAAACTATAAGACACTGATGAGAGAAATTGAAGACGATACAAACAAACAGACTTTCCATGCTCATGGATTGGAAGAACATATACTTTTAAAATGTTAATACTACCCAAAGTGATCTACAGATTTAACGCAATCTCTACTAAAATACCAACAGCATTTTCAACAAAACTAGAACAAACAATCCGAAAATTTGTATGGAACCACAAAAGACCCCAAATAGCCAAAGTAATCTTGAAAAAGAAAAGCAAAGCTGGAGGCATCAAAATTCAGTTTTATTACAAAGATATAGTATTTTATTATAAATTTTATTACAAAGGTATAGTATTCAAAACAGTATGGCACTAGCACAAAAATAGACATATAGATCACTGGAAAAGACCAGAAAGCCCAGAATCAAACCCATAAATAGGAAGCAAGCATATGCAATGGGAAAAAGTCTCTTCAACAAATCATTTTGGGAAACTGGACAGCTACATCTACATACAAAAGAATGAAACTGGACTACTTTCTTACACCATATAAAAATAAATTCAAAATGGATGATGCACCTAACTGTGACACTTGCAACATAAAAATCTTAGAACAGAGCACAGGCAATAATTTCTCAGACATTGGCCATAATAGCATCTTTCTAAATATGTCTTCTGAGGCAAGGGAAACAAAAGCAAAAATAAACTACTGGGACTACATCAAAATAAAAAGCTCCTGCAAAGCAAATAAAACACACACATACATACACACACACACACACACACACACACCCCTAAAAGACAACCTACTGCAAATGACATATCTAATAAAGGGTTTGTATCTAAAATATATATTTAAAATGTATACAACTGAAAACCCAAAAAACAAATAATCCAATTTAAAAATGGGCAAAAGATGTGAACAGACAGTTATCCAAAGAAAATAGATGGCCAACAGATACACGAAAAGATTCTCAACATCACTCATCATGAGAGAGATGCAAATCAAAACCACAATGAGATATCACCTCATACTTGTCAGAATGGCTAAAATGAAAAACACAAGAAACAACAAATGTTAGCAAGGATGTGGAACAAAAGGAACCCTCACACACGGGTTGGTGGTAATATAAACTGGTGCAGCCATTATGGAAAGCAGTATGGAAGTTCCTCAGAATATTAAAAATAAAACTACCCTATGATCCGTGTAACTGCACTATTGGGTCTTTACCCAAAGAATAGGAAAATAGTAATTCATGACGATATATGCAACCTCAGTTTATTGTAGCATTCTTCACAATAGTCGAATTATGGAAGCAGCCCAAATGTCCATTGACAGATCAATGGATAAAGAAGATGTGGTGTGTGTGTGTGTGTGTGTGTAAATATGTGTGTGTATATATATACCCATTAAATGGAAACTATATTAGTAATATTCTCATATGACTATTCTACAGACTAAATATAAATATTATTTATTCAGTCATAAAAAGAAATGAAATCTTGCAATTTGCAACAACATAAATGGATGTAGAGAATATAATGGTAAGAGAAATAAGCCAGTCAGAGAAAGACACTACATAATTTCACTGATATGTGGAATTTAAGAAACAAAACAAACTAACAAAGGAACAAAAGAGAGAGAGAAACCATAAAACAGATTTTTAACCACAGAGAACAAACAGTTCCCAAAATGGAGGTGAGAAGAGCAAATAGGTGAAATAGGTGAAGTGGATTAAGAGTACACTTATCTTGATGAGCACTGAGTAATATATGGAACTGTTGAACCCCTATATTGTACACCTGAAAGGGATATAACACGGATGTTAAGTACACTGGAAATAAAACTATTATTTTTTTTATATGTTCATTTTTGACAGAAAGAGTGTTGCATGGGCAGGGGAAGGGGCAGAGAGAAAACCCCAAGCAGGCTCCGTGCTATCAGTGCAGAGCCCAATGCAGTAGGACTCAATCCTACGCTTAGCTAAGAGATCATGACCTGAGCCAAAATCAAGTATCAGATGCTTAACTGACTGAGCCACCCAGGCACCCTGGAATTAAATTTTTGTAAAAACTCATGCAAAATTATGAACGATCTGTGTTAATAAATTTGAGAACTTACAGTGAAATATACTGAACAACACTGACAAAAGAAGACAAAGAATTCTCAGTAGCCCTCTATGAAAGAAACTGAACATTTATTAAAAATCTCACCATACTCAGGAGAGCCTAGGTGGTCGGGTAAGCATCCAGCTCTTGATTTCAGCTCAGGTCATGATCTCATGATTCAAGCCCCTACTCTGGGCTCTGCACACTGGCCCACAGGGGGCTTGCTTGGGATTCTCCCTCTGTCTCTCTCTCCTTGTCCCTCCCCGACTCACGCTCTCGCGCATGCTCGCTCTCTCTCAAAACAAATAGGCTTAAAAAATAAAAATAAATAAAAATTTACGAAAAAAATAACATTTTAAGAACACAGCATGTAATACATATAACACACAAAATATGTGTTAATTGACTATGTTATCAGTAAAGCTTCTAGTCAAGAGTAGGATATTAGTAATTAAGTTTCAGGAAAGTCAAAAGTTATACTCAAATTTTCAACTGTGTGGCGAGATCAATGCCCCCACTTCCCACATTGTTCAAAGGCCAACCATATACACATATTAGAACTATTTTTTAAAGGGCCCCAAAAGATAAACAAAGCTAGAATTAGGGTGCCATTAATAAAATTCTTATCAGAACCTGAACACTAAAGGATACAATGTGTTTTGGCAAAGGCTTATATGTCACGTAAGGTATAAGCCAGCCAAAGTCCGCTTCTTCCAGAAAGCCTTCCCTAACCATTTCAGCCTATAGTAATTCTCCCTTTTCCCAACAACTGGGGTACTTGTCACCTGAACCACTGATGCTGGCTCTTAATCAGTAACCAGCTGCCTTTGTCTTTTCTTTCTGGTAGGATTAAGTTCATTGCAAGTCAGGGCCTATATCTCCTTCCCCCTTTTCACTCCTCCACCAACACCGCCAAGAGAGTCTGAATAAGTAGGTATATTCTCAGTTGGATTGGGTAGCAGAGGAACCAAGGCCCAGACTCCAGAACGAAGGAACTGCAAGCTGAACCCAGCTCTGTCCTTTGCCAGCTGAATGACAAAGTAATTTCTGCATTTCACATTATCCATTAAATGAAAACTATATTAGTAACATTCCCATATGACTGTTCTGCAGACTAAAGCAAAACATGATTGTAAATCGTATAAGATAGTACCTGGCATATGATAAGCACTCAAGGACTGTTATATTTACCACTACTGGTACGGGTACTACTGTTACAGCTATGCCATTAAACTACTATTTACTTGGAGGGAGAAATGAGTCTTGGAACCACATGATTCCTTATTTTTTGCTCTCCTACCCAATTTTATTAGTTTAACCATTACATTGATCAATGTCTCCTTGACATCCAACTAGTAAGCTTAAATCCAAATGCAGTCTGGTATAACTAGAAAAACAATTAGTCAATTCTGTGCCAAACTGTTCACTTCCCTAGACAAGGGTAATTGTTTACTTAACAAATGCTTTTATCACAATTGCTGTTATTAATTAAAAGTTTACATTGGCCTTTACCTGTGATGTCTCTCGTGAATTATGGTTAATTCCCATATTTTGTAAAATAATAAAGACATCTTCATACATCTACCATAAATACCAGTTTTTCTAAAACATATTTCCTTCCCCATTTAAAACATGGGATATAAACAAACAATTCATTCATTTGGACATAATCGTCCCATGCCAAGTGTATTTGCAATGGTTTGGTATTTAGCAATGATAGATTGATAGCATTCTGTTGAAAGCTCCTTTGTGATTAAAATACACTTTAGAGCAAATTAAACATAAGTTTGAATAGGAAGCTATGAGATTTTTCAGGCATTCTTACTAAATAAACATGATTCTGCAGATTTCAAATCAGAAGAGTTGGACGCAGCACTAGCTGCTGACAGCATTATTTTTTGATCTGAGTAGACGTGCAAATGCTCAACAACAAGAAAGCATGTCAATAATGCATAGATCTAGAGTCAACTCTCCTGGGTAAGGAAAGTATCTTTTTCCCCCTACAGCCCAAGACAGGACTCTGCTGGGAGGAAACTCTTCCCTCTTCGGCCTGCCAGTAGCCGCATCACCTGTTACAATCAGATGTCTTGCTGACTTCAGTTGTTTTAGTCCATTAAGACCAGGCAACCGGCTAGCTCAATGTGCAAGTCACTAAACCACAGAAGGCAGCAATCAGTCTGGAAATTCAGCACTTCTTGCAACCCCAGGGATCTTAACCCATAATCTACTTCAAATAGATGAATAAGGTTTTACTAACCCAACCCTGAGATCCATGTCTAGGCAGGTAACATGTTTCCTAGAATCTGTTCACACTGGGAGACAAGCTGAGATCCCAGCACCCCTCTGGCCCTACTTAGTCTCCTATTTGTAGGACCTAAATACATCTGCACTTCTGCCTTGTCCTGTTAATGCCCCTCCATCCATAAACTCAAAAAAAAAAAAAAAAAAAACCAAACCATATTAATGCAGAAACAGCCAAATAGGTAGGGCTATGTATTTTGAGACAAAAGTCTTGTGGATGCAAGATACACTATCAATCAGAAATCAGCATGATGAATAGCTACAGTGAGCACATAAACAGGAAATTCAGTTGAGTTGTTACTACTTTAAAATAAAAATGTATATTATGCATTTACCCACCAAACTGTGACCCTGAGTCATTAGAAACTGAAGACCATGATAAACATTTTTTTTTTTAATTTTCAGTAATATTTCTTAATTTGAAAATTCTATATTTCACTCCAGGAGTCCAGCTCAGATAACTGTTCTGTCAGAAAATATCCTTGTAGCCCAAGAAAATTAACTAACCAATTAATTTATGAAATTGAAACATTAAACAAGGGGCGCCCGGGTGGCTCAGTCAGTTGAGTGTCCAACTCTTAATTTCGGTTCAGGTCACAATCCCAGGATTGTGCGATCGAGAGTTTGTGCGATCGAGTCCCACAGTGGGCTCATGCTGAGTATGGAGCCTGCTTGAGATTCTCTCTCCTCTCTCTCTCTCTCTCTCTCTCACTCTTTGCCCCAATCCCCGTATAAGACCACAAGTCTAAACATCTAAACCAAACTGACTCCACGACAGGCTTTAAGTTTCCCCTCTAAACTAGAAGGCCTGAGTTTCAGCTTCCTCGAAATTATCAGGTAGTTACACACTGCCCAAGGCAGGAGTAACCACCTTTGCAACACCCAATCAGGAAAGGCCAGCGACCACCCTCCACATTGTTAAGGGAGAGGCCTGGAGATAGAAACTATAGATAGGACCCTGTTACCTAATGTTAAAGTTAACCTGTTAGTCGCCGAACAAGACCCTAGGCTCGCTCTGTGATTGGTTGAATTTAAAGGTACTCTAAATGTTGTAATTGGACCCCGCCAAAAGTAACGAATACTCTAGACAATGTGTATGGTCAAACCCGCTGTCAATAATGTTGAATAATTATGACTGGATCACTGTTCCCATATCACAACTTCTGTAACTCCCCCATCTCAAACCCCATAAAAACCCTACTCTGCCCTTGTTCAGGGCTCTCAGGACGGATCCACGCACTGGTGAAGTCTGGGAGCCTGAGCTCGAGCCCGTAATAAAGCCCTTTGCCTTTGCATGTGTGACTCGGTCTCCCTGGTGGTCTCTGGTCAGTGAGGATACTGCGATCTGGGTATAACACTCGCTCGTGCTCTCTCTCTAAAATAAAACTGGGGACCTCATTGTGCTTTTCTAGGGTCAACCACATCAGAAACAGAAATACAATGGTAATTCATTCATTTATTCAATAAGTATTTTTTGATTGCCTGCTATGTCTGAAGATAATAGCAGTGATGGAAACAGATGAGTTCCTGAGCTCACATTGTTTACAGTCTAGTGGGAGGAGTCACAAAATAAATGAGTAAAATATATATATGCCAAATTGTGATAAACACAGCTGAGAGAATTCATGCAGGTAAGATAGAGAGAGACGGTAAGGGATTGGTTGCAATTTCAAATATAGTAGTCAAGAAGGGCCTCAATTGGTAGATGACATTTGAACAAAGATGCAAAGGAGGTAAGGGAAAAAAGTTATGCTGACATAGAGGAGTGCAGAAGAAGAGGCCAAAGAGAGGGAAGTTGGCAGGCCTGAGGCCAGGGCCATGATACACGGAACTCCTTCCCAGCACCACACTGCTGTATTTTAGGGTAATTCTTATTCCTGTGTTGCGAATGAGGGTCGGAAGCTCAGCTATTTTCCCACTTGCCCAAGGTCACACAGTTAACAGTAGTGCTGACATCTTAACGTAGGTGCTACAGCTCAGTCCAGAAGTCTTTCCACTGTACCAATTGCCAAACCACTGTGTCCAATTCAATGTACCACAACTTGTCAGCAACAACCATTAAGACCCTCAGAATGGGTGACTGCAATGGTGAGGGCTCTGGAGACTGCACATGGAATTGCTGGAAAAAGAGAAGCCTCCAGGCACACAGCATCTGAAAGGCTGCCAGACCAAAGAGGGAAGTGGGGTGTTCAATAATCCTCCAGAAGGCAGAACTCGGACTAATGCACGGAAATTACAGGGAGACAAGTTTCCAATAAATAGATGAATAAGACACCCAGTACAGGATCTGTCCAACAATGGAATGGGCCATCCTGTGAAGTTATGAAACTCCAATTACTAGAGTTACTCAAGCAGAGATAGAATGGCCATCTGTCTGAGATGAAGACAGATTTCAACACTGATGGGAAAGCTACGTGGAATGACTGGTCTTACCCAATTCTGAGTCCATGATTACACAAGCATCGGGGTAGTGCAGTGTACAGTGAGACGTTCCAGCTGTGAAATCAGACCACTTCGCTAAAATCCAGTCTCCATCACTTACAAGTATTAAGCTTTGTGCACTTAACCCCTGCAAGCCTCAATTTGCTCATCTGAAAAAAGAGGCAAATATAGAAGCTGTTTCATAGGGGTTATTGAGAGAATTCAATGAGATATAGCCCATGTAAAGTACTTAACACAGTGCCTGGCACAGAATAAAAACTCAGTGACATTTAGATTATATAGGTAAGTGTATTTGGAAGTCTGTGTATAAAATGTATATATATAAGGTGTGTAGAAATTTCTCTCTCTGTTTTACTCTTACTCAGTGGCAAGAAGAGTTCAATGTCCAAAGCTGAATTGTAACAGCATAGTAAATACAACATGATGATACTAACAATAATAGTAATAATAAACGCTTAGTCAACTTCTTAGACTAATCATTTCATATTATCTCTCTCTTCATTAACAGAAAATATACAGCAAAGTTATCTTTTAAACAGTTGATATACCAATTTAAAACTAATGAAAGAAAGATCAACATGTCCTTAATTGAAACAATCATGAAAAATTTAGAGTCTTTCAGGAGGAGAAAGAATACCTAACAATCTGCACCTGCATTTAATGTGCGTGTGTATGCAAATGCTAAAGTGTACATGTGTATGTACACACACACACACACACACACACACACACACACACGCTGACATAGGCTTTCTTTTTAAAATTTAAGGAGCTAAACTAGAAAACTCATGGTAATTTTAAATTACTTCTTAATGAGCAAAAGTATTCCAGGTATTTCTTATTAGGGCCAAGTATTTTATCCATAAATGTCTGTATTACTGGAAAGTGAAGGAGAAATAACCACGGAAAGTAGTATCTGTATGCTGGAATCTGGAGATGCCTCTGGATGGTGGAGAGTGAGTTATAACTTTAGATTAATTTTCCATCACTCTTTTGTCCTTCTGGATAAACTGACATTTATTATTCATTGAGAAAACATTCAAGAATAGACCTCAATGATAAAAGGAAGCCTACACTTGAGAAAAAAACTTGGGTGATGTCACTATATTTTATTTCTGGGTGCTCAGTGCTGTTAGAAAGTCATAGTAAATAAGACACATTACAGAAAAGGAAAAAAGTACTTTCACTAACAGTACTTGCATGATGCAATGATATATATATGGATTCATATCCATCATCAGATTTGATCCTCCCAATAACCCTGTGATAGAATTGCTATCATCCCTGCTTTGCTCTCAGGGAGTAACTCGTACAAAGTCACATAATAGGAAATGAAGATACAATTTGATTCTAAAACTTTTCATCTTTCCATATTGTCTGCCATGTACACACATTAAATTAGTATATTTTGATGCAGAACATCTATTTTAATAGATTTCAAGTATAATAAAATATACTGACTACCAAAGCAGTGTTGAACATGTGTAATGGACCCCTAAGGGCTTGGTGTCCAAAGAAATGATCCAGTCTGTCACCCAATGACAGATTCAGGAGTCCAACCCAGTTTCCATGGACATTACAGTATTAAAAATTGGATTACCTAATGATCCACCCTTAGAAACTCCTTCCAGACACTCTATAACTTCCGCTTATGAAGCCCAGGTCCACTCTTGAAAGCAAAACAATTTTAAGTTCACTTTCCTGACTCACCCACCAAGGATATAACATAAGCAAAATCCTGTAAAATCTCCTATGACCATCATAACATCATATTGAGCTTCTTTTGATTATTCTCTGACTGGTCAAAAATCCCTCTTCAGTGGTACCCAGCACTTAACCTCCAATTTTGCGATGAGCATCATCAGTCACAACACCTGAACCTTTCTCTTCATGTACCTGAAATAGTATATGTTGTTGAACAGTCAGTCTCCATGATGGCTCAAATGAACATAATGAAGAAACAATTAAACATCTATTTTTTTTTTTTCAAAATTGCTTTAAAGCTAGATCTGCCACATACCTGGTTTGTTGAGAACCAAAAACACTGCTACCCTCTAGCTTTACTTCTCTTCCATACCCCTGGGCAATCTAGCCACAGAGGACTTGTGGCTTCCGAACAAATGGCATGCTCTCTCGATTATGTGCCTTTTGTCCATGATGTTCACTCTTTGAGAGGAGCGCCCTTCCCCCACCCTCCATCTACAGACTCTCCCCTCACCGTTAAAGGCCCAGTTCAACTGCCCTGTCTGAAATCTTCTAGACTTCCAGCTCCTTCCTTCTTCCCTCTGTCTCTGTTAACTGTGCCCTTATCTGCATTCCCATAGCACTCTGGAAATCTTACCACAAAGCAGTATCAACAGTCCTGTGGGGGGCTCTCTACGCTACCTGACAGCAAGTGAGCTCATCAGAGGCATAGACTGGGTCTTCACCTTTTATTATTTCTAGCACTGAGCTCAGTGGGAAAGATGAAGCCATACTGTGCACAGATGACTATGATAAAGAAGTGACATACTTCACGGAAAGGGGACATTAATTCCACCTAAGGGGTTGCAGAAAGCTTCATGAAGAAGACAGTACCTAAGACAAGACAGAAGAAGTTAAGGAAATTTTAGCAATGTAGAAATGAGGGCCTGCTTGGTTATAGAGATAAAGGGAAGAGCATCAGCAGACAGGAGAAAAGCCATGGGTCTGGCTGGACTACGGAGCCTCAAAGGAAAACGTAAATACCTCTTGAACACATCTACATACTAGACACCATGCATTCATTTTACATCCAGTACTTCATTTAATTACCTCATTTTATTATCTCAGTTAATAATTCTGTGAAGTACAATTTAGCCTCACTGTTTAAAGCTAGGGAAATTAATGTTCAGAGAGAGTAGCTTTCTCAAGGATATCTAGTTAACATGTGGCAAAATTATTATTTCTTAGTATTCATCTTTCTGCACACATTCTTTCTAGAATACAGTTTCCAGGTTTGGGAGTAGGAACTCAGTGTAATCTGGAGAGACATAGCCCCCACCCCCACCCCGAACTGCCTAGTGGTCACCTTGTGCTTACCTTGATGTCCATCCCAGCTTATCACCATGGTAACACACGCACATGCACAGTACACAGGTAGGCACACAGACTCCAAAATCACTGTTAGATAAGGGATTGTTTCCTCCAAAGACTGCTCAGTGAGACAGGAAAGTGTAATATGCGTATCAATAAACCCTAAAAATCCCCATCAAAACTCACATCATGGAAAGAGCCTAAGTGTCCATCAACTGACAAATGGATCAAGGAGATGTGGTTTATCTATACAATGGAATACTACATGGCAATGAGAAACAATGAAATCTGGCCATGTGTAGCAACGTGGATGGAACTGCAGGGTGTTATGCTGAACGAAATAAGTCAGGCAGAGAAGGACAGATACCATATGTTTGCATGTATAAGTGGATCAGGAGAAACTGAACATAGGACCATGGGTGAGGAGAAGGGGAAAAATAGTGGGGGAGAGGGAGGGAGGCAAACCATGAGAGACTCTTGAATGCTGAGAACAAACTGAGGGCTGCTGGGGTTGAGGGAGAGGGGAAGGGGAGTGATGGGCATGGAGGAGGCCATTTGTGGGGATGAGCACTGGGTATTATATGGTAACCAACTTGACAATAAACTAAGAAAAAAAAAGTCCTATTTTGATTCTCATTTTACAGATGAACAAACTGAGGCACAGAGAGGCTGAGCAACCTGTCTAAAGTTACTCAGCTAGGAAGGGGATAGAGCTAGGAAGCTTGGCTCCTGAACCCGCTTTCTTAGACCCTATGCTATTCTTGCCTGGTAAGACATATTTGAAATGAGATTTTTTTTCTTAAATAGTTTACTGTCAAGTTGGTTTCCATATAACACCCAGTGCTCATCCCCACAAATGGCCTCCTCCATGCCCATCACGCCCCTTCCCCTCTCCCTCAACCCCAGCAGCCCTCAGTTTGTTCTCAGCATTCAAGAGTCTCTCATGGTTTGCCTCCCTCCCTATCCCCAACTATTTTCCCCTTCTTCTCCCTCATGGTCCTCCATTAAGTTCCTCCTAATCCACCTATATGTGCAACCATATGGTATCTGTTCTTCTCTGCCTGACTTATTTCACTCAGCATAACACCCTCAAGGTCCATCCACGTTGCTACACATGGCCAGCTTTCATTCTTTCTCATTGCCATGTAGTATTCCATCATATAGGTAAACCACATCTTCTTGATCCATTCATCCGTTGATGGACATTTAGGTTCTTTCCATGTTTTGGCTATTGTTGAGAGAGTGCTGCTATGAACATTGGGGTACATGTGCCCCTATGCATCAGCACTCCTGTATCCCTTGGGTAAATTCCTAGCAGTGCTATTCCAGGTCACAGGGGAGTTCTAAAATAGTACTTTTTTAAAAATGTTTATTTATTTTTGAGAGAGAGACAGAGCACAAGTGAGGGAAGGGCAGAGAGAGAGGGAGACACAGAATCAGAAGGAGGTTCCCGGCTCCTAGCTGTCAGCACAGGCCTCGACGCAGGGCTCCAACCCATGAACTGTGAGATCATGACCTGAGTCAAAGTCGGATGCTTAATGGACTGAGCCACCCAGATGCTCCCAAAAGATGAAATTAGTTCAGGCACATGAGCCCTATGAACTCTATCAGGTACATAGTAAACAGTCAATGCAATGCTTGCTCTACATGAGATGAGTATGTGGCCATGACTCAATCCCAGGCCCACTTTTTCCCAAGTCTGCACTTCCACAGGGGTCTAACTATAAATCTATTAAGAGCTCAGAGGAGAGACACATGTGGGCTACCTTGAACAGAAGGACAAAGACTCCGGAGCAGGCCTGGGAATCTGAAGGATGAGTAGATTTCAGAGAGGCAAAGAATGGGCAAGAGAGCACTTTAGATGGAGTGGACAGTAAGCAGACAGCAGATAACGGTATATATATTTATGGGAGAGGACATGGATCTCTTTGACTAAAGAATTAGGTATTTTAGGGAATAAAGGGAAATAATACAAGATAGGGAAGTTGGGATCTTGAGAGTCAGTCAGAAAGTGCTGACTGGACAGATGGAAACAGGTGTAGTCTTCCAAGTGGACAAGTGAAACGATACCAATAGTGTCTTAGGAAGAGGATGGTGCTGGGTAGGAAGGAGCTCAGGACTACTCTTACCACACAGTAAAGAAGCACTGGTAGGAGAGCTAGGCCAGGGCGCTGAAAGTGAGCACGCAGAAGACCAGAGGCTTTGAAAGATGTTCGTGGAACGGCAGGACTTGCTGCCAGCCTGGAGAGGGGGTGAGAAAGTGAAGGAAGACCCCAATAACCACTCCAATATTAAGCTGGTGAAGAATGGACTCTAGTCAGAAATACATACTAAATGACTGGAAAGTACAAAATGTACAAACATTCACTCAGACCACTGAACTATCCTCTGAAGTTGTTTCTTTAATTCTGTTCCGAATCTTAGCTTTTTATCAATGAGGGATGGTAATGAGGTAAGCACATTAATAATTAAAGAATCCAGCTTCCTGCTATGTACTTTGAATCAGTGCCTTTCTCAGTGATTTTACGCTGGAGTCATATTTTGGGGATATACTGGGAAACTGGGAATTTGTCTATTATTTACCATCAGCAATCTAGTATGAAATGTACTACGGTGTCTTTGAGCTGAAATGGTTGCTTCGTTTGCAATCCACAGTTATGCTATAGCTATTTGCATGCATGAAGCATGTAAAGTACACATTTTTGGTTTGCGGAAACTGATTCTGATGAAGAAAGCTTATTGGAAACGTATGTAATTTTTACAATCTATTCATTATATACATGAAATAGTGCTTAGTAATTATCAAATAAAAGGATGATGAGGGCACCTGGGTGGCTCAGTAGGTTAAGCCTCCAACTTTGGCTCAGGTCATGATCTCATAGTTCGTGAATTTGAGTCCCACGTCGAGCTCTGTGCTGAGAGCTCGGAGCCTGGAGCCTGCTTCTGATTCTGTGTCTCCTTCTCTCTCTGCCCCTCCCCCACTCATGCTCTGTCTCTGTCTCTCTCAAAAACAAATAAACATTTAAATAAATAAATAAATATAAAAGGATGATGGATGGTGGACAGTTTTTTAATTAAAAGACAAAACAATCTCTATAAAAATGGATAATTTAGGAGTCATATGTACAAGAGAAATAATTTTTTTTTAGGAAGCAACAACTTCTTGAGAACTACCTAAGTGTTTTTGCGCACTGGTATAAAATGCCAGATTGTCATGATCAATTTATATTCTGCCGACAAACTGTGCCAGCCATTGGACATAAGTATGCCCCTTCCCTCAGGAGCTTTTCTTCTACGGGGGAAGGCAGACAAATAAGAAAATAAATAAAATACAAGCTAATGCATGAATAATAGAACTTTAGATAAAGTACACAAACAGATCAGAAGAGAAAGTAGCTTTCTCCTACCACTGTTCCAAGAGATAAAAAGAAATGGATCATAAACAATCAGCCGTGGTAAAACCCATTTGAGGCATTTGAAAAGAATCACAAGTATGTTTTGTTTTTTAATCTTGTCAGAAACCGATATTCATGAAAACAGAAGGAAGGCATGGGAAAAGGAGCAAGCAGCAATCAGCCTCTGAAATATATTTCCAAACAATTTTATTAAAAATTTAGAAAGTCACGTCTCTCTAACAATCAACATTACTTTCTAATGGGTTGTTTTCGTTCTTTTACTCATCCAGCTTAAACCAAAGCACACATTAAATACAAGAGGATTTATTTTCCTGACTTCTGCTGCAGTGAAGCCAATCTAATCAAAAATGAAATGGGGAACGAGCTCACTGAATAAATCAGAAGGAAGAATTAAAGAAGCTGACAGATATTTGGGAGGCTTGTTAAAAATAAATTGGATTTTCATTATAAAAATTGACTTAAATGAATGATATACTTAAGAACCTGCTTCAGAACATTTCCTTAAAGTCAGTTTGATTATCAACCAAAAAACTACTGCATTTCAATACAGTATGTTATATTTCTAAAATGCAAGAGATATAGTAACGGGCATAAGTGAGAGTGAATGTCCAGGAAAAAAAAGGACCAAAATGCTAAAAAAAAAAAAAAATCTGTGAGTCTGGTGATATATGCTGTTCAGATTTGAAACCTAAATGAAAAGTTTAGCAAAATACTTTAAAATTATTTTTTTAATGTTTATTTACACTTCAGAGAGATAGAGAGAGTGCGATCTGGGGAGAGGCAGAGAGAGGGACACAGAGGATGTGAAGCAGGCTCTGTGCTGACAGCAGAGAACCAGATACGGGGCTTGAACTCAGGAACCATGAGATCATCACCTGAGCCAGTCAGAGCTTAACCAACTGAGACATCCAGGCCCTCCAAAAGTTCAGAAAAATACTTTAAATAGTTCTCTCTGAAATAACTAAAGAATGATCAGTGTACTTTTGATATTTGAAGAAAAGCAAAAGAAAACTGGATAGTAGACATAGTCCTCTAAATATCTACAATTTATCAACTACTTTACTCCCTTGATAGACAGTCTTTAAACACAGACAAACTCCATAACAAGAAAGAATTAAGTCTTTGTCAAAGACAGCTGTTTACATGACATGTAAACAGAAGTGGGGAATGTGGAGTGGAGTCAGATTACATTCTGTCTTAAATCTCCAAAGCAAGGAAAGAGGACATATTGATCCTTTTCCTATCCATTGGATGTAGTAAGCCTTCCAAGGAAAGTTATGCTTTGATCAGACAACACCTGGAAAAAGAGATTCTGTTCTAGGTACTGCTTGTAAACAGACAGAGATGGTAAAGGAACTCAGAAACCTGCTATCTGAAGAAAAGAAGAATGAAATGTAAATTGGACTTATTCCGGGAAGCAAGAAGACAAGGACAGTGGATGGAAATTACTTACACATATTCTATCAGTCAGTCGTGTCCAAGATGTGTGAGAGAACATTAAGAGCAGTGAATTTCCTGTTGTGGGAAGTGTTCAGGTACCGTGAGCTCTGATAAGGATGGGGCAGGATGCACCCAAACCCTGAACAGCAAAGTTCAGGATCGCTTTCACCCTGAGGTCCTGTGATTATAAGAAATAGAAGCCACAGTCACTGACTCTAGGGGACTTAAAAGTCATTCAGTGATGTACAATAGGTGCCTTTGAAAAAGTGGTAGGGATACCACATCAACCACGGTCCAGGCAGAAAGCTTAGGGGTACCACACTTCGGGTAATATGAGGAGAGTTTAATAAAGAGACTGTTTCTAAAAGTGTGGGCACCCTAAGGGGGAAACACAATGTCCTGGTGGCCAGAACAACAGAAAGGGGCAAGGTCATCTTCCTCAAGGTTAAACTGATGAGAGGAGGAAGCAGTAACCAACCCATAGAGAGAACACGATGGGGAAAGGACACCTGACGGGAGCTGTGACCTTCATCCTATAGGCCATTGTTAGGACTGTGGAGGGAGCAGAGGGTGGTTTAAACCAGTAGGATGGAGGTGTGGAGAAATCTGAAAGACCAAAATAGGACATCTAGCACAATGCTAGCTAGCGAGGCACACAAAACAGGGCAAATAATGAAAGCCCTCGCCTGGGTAAGCGGTTGGAATATATTCTCCCTCAGGTCCCCTCCAAAGGATATAGTATGTATTTTTCTTGGTGGAGACTCATAGACTTCCTGTTCTTTACTGTCATTTTGTATCACTGGCTCTTTTTCATTCTTCATGCATTCCCTGGATTTGTTCTCTGAACTAAGCACTCAACTGCAATATATTTGCTGTACCCAACATGGTAGTACCATAGAATACATGATATAGAACCTGAAAATCTGAATATAGAACCGCCTATCCTACCTCAGTCAGGTAATTTTCCATCAGATAGCCTTGCTACTCATTCCTTCGTTCAACAGATGTTTAATCATCTCCTATTTGTCAGGCACTGTGCTAGACACAGGGACACAACAGTCAACATGACAAGTCCATCTCTGCCTCCATAGGGCTTGGAGCTGACTATCAATCACTCTAATATATAACATCCCTAGTCTGTATAAGAATCTCAGAAGTGCTACAAATCAGAGGCTGGCAAACAGTGGCCTACAGGCTAAATCTGGGTGGCACTGCTTGTATAAACCATGTTTTATTGAAACAGCCATGGCCATTAGCTTATGTATTATCTACTGCTGCTTTAGTGCTACAACTTCAGAGCTGTACAGTTGCTACAGAAACAGCATGGCCTTGCAAAGCCTGAAATATTTATATCTGGCCCTGTAGAGAAAAAGTTTGCAAACACTTGCTCTAAATAAAACCTAATGCTTTAAGGATGTAGATTTAAGGACACTTATTTTCACTCATAAAACATCCCTGAGTACTGCAGTTACAAACCAAATCATGAGAGGGTTGGTTTCCTGAAGGGTTGTATTTCTACTTGGCTTTGTGGGGTTTTTTCCTTCTTCTATTGTAAAAAAACAAACAAACAAACAAACAAACATGTGGCCAATGTCTTCTATCAACAGCTGTCTTTAGATGTAATGTCTTACATTGTTTCTAGTCTTTTGATTGATCAGTTTTTCCCCATCACAAAAGGCCCATTTTTACAAAAGATCCCCTTCTCTGAATAACACCAAACAAATTTTGACAGGGGTGATGGTAGGCTATCTTTTAAATTGAATAATAAAATTGATTGTAAATGCACTTAGATCACACTCGAATGCTATATAAATGCAAAATCATAGCAGCAATAGGACCTTCATTTCCCTACAGACAGAAGCATGAGTGGTTGTTTTTTCCCCAATCACTTGTCCCAGAGAACATTAAAATTTTAAATGAAAGAAAACAAAACCCATCTTTCATTGGCTGTTACCAAAACTTCCCAATAAGAAGTGCCAGGATCTGTGCTGCTTGCAGTTCCTTTAAAGGATGTTATGAGGCTAAGTCGGTGGTGGCTGTGGCTGACCATCAACTTGCCATTCCCCAAACCCTCTTCTTTCCCTAACAGTAATCAATGTAGCATGAATAAAATTAAATGGCCACTTAGTTCATATTTAGTCACTATAATGCAGACTGGACTGAGAAAGATCCTTGCAAAATTGTGTTTCCTGAAAGAAGAGAGGGGAGACGGAGCCCAACAGTGATCTGAGAACTGACTGAGATGATGAACACGGAAACAGCAAGAGGAAGTAACGGCTGACAGGGTAACAGGTAACTAGAGTGATCTCTTCTAGATACCAGCTTAGACATTCTATCCTTGAAAATGCCTTCCTTTTCATGGAAGAAGACCATGACAACTTCCTCTAATACATATGCTTTTAACATTCCGTACTCTTGTTTCACATCAGTTATCACAACTGCAACTAGATAATTCCCTATTTAATTAGTTTGATGTCTATGTCCCTCAGCGACAGGCAAGCTCCATTGAGCTCATTATCTGTCTGCTCAGAGCAGAAATCCCTATAGCTAACACATGATGAGCACTGAAAAATACCAGTTGACTGACCTAACGAATGAATGGATAGGTAAGCAATCTAGATCCTAGGTACTCTGCAAGCATATGAGAAAGCTCTGGTTTTTCTGTGATAATGTTCCTCAAAAAATAAAATGGCATCACCCTGTACTTATGTACCGTAAACAATATGCTAAGAATATGCACTAATTGCATACAAACTCTTATCTTCTCTACCAACCAACTTTACTCTTTCAATCTCTTCTTCTATACTGACTTTCATCTCTCAACATACAACGATGCCCAGGTTGCTCCCAGCTTTAAAAGAAAAAACAAAAAACAAAACAAACAAACAAAAACCTCTCTCTAATCACCCACACTCAACCTAGCTGTTTTTTTTTTTTTACAAATAGTTTATTGTCAAATTAGTTTCCACATAACACTCAGTGCTCATCCCCACAAGTGTCCTCCTCCATGCCCATCCCTCCCCCCCACATCCATCAGTCCTCAGTTTTTGTCAGCATTCAAGAGTCTCTCATGGTTTGCCTCTCTCCCTTTCCCCCACCATTTCCGCCCTTCTTCTCCCCCTTGTTCCTCCGTCAAGTTCCTCCTAATCCTCCCATATGTGCAAACATATGATATTTGTCCTTCTCTGCCTGACTTATTTCGCTCAGCATAACACCCTCAAGGTCCATCCATGTTGCTACACATGGCCAGATTTCATTCTTTCTCATTGCCATGTAGTATTCCATGGTATAGCTAAACCACATCTTCTTGATCCATTCGTCCGTTGATGGACACTTAGGCTCTTTCCATGTTTTAGCTATTGTGGAGAGTGCTGCTATGAACATTGGGGTACATGTGCTCCTATTCAACCTAGCTGTTCTTACCAAGGTCACAAATGATATCCTAATTGCCAAGCCTTATGGCTATTTGCAAATCCTCAGTCTATTTCTCTGCAGCATCTGACCAGTCCTCTATTCTTAAAACACTTTGCTCTCTGACTTTGGTGACACTACTCCCTCAATTATCCTTCTATACAATTCCCTGTCAGTTCTATAACCCAATCTAAAGATGTGTCTACTTTTTCTTCAAATCATTAATATGTCTTGCCTTTATTATTGCATCAACCTTCTGACTGATCTCTTGGCTCCTTCCAATCCATTCTTCACAGTGCAGTCATATGCTTTCCTCAATAATGCTCCAAAGTGACCAGGCCTAATTTAACTGACTCTATTAAATTGTGACTCTTGACCTTCAACTTCTAGTACCTTTTTGAAGCAGTTTAATGTATATGTGACATACACATGCCCTGTGAAAGAACTAAAATATTCTCCCTGATCCACTGGACTCCTAACATCTTTATACATAAGAAAACATATTTAAGATAGTATTTTCTAAGTTTTAACAAGGCCTCCAAAATACTAGTTTTGGAAAGCTGGTTCCAAATGCTGGCATTCTCTCCATACCATTCATGAAAAAAATAAAAATAAAAAAGAATAAAAAAACACGCTCACCATGAATTTGTGCTCCCAACCTTCACTCCCATAGTTTGCCTCTGAATTTTGTCATTTTGGTCCACTTCCTTGCTCTGAAAGTTATCCAGATTATCCATGTCCCAAATTATGCATGCTCTTTATTGCATTTGATCTAAAAACCCTTCTAAAGCAGTAAGTCTTCCAAAATAAAAACAAGTAGAATAGCAGAGAACAACTCACAAATCTTTGCTAGGCAACTGGGTCTTATTGCAGCCACATGATACACCGTAAATTCTCGATTTTTAAAAAGGGAAAAAGTAATACAAACAAGCCCAAGAAAGTGATCAATGTGTGTGTAATTAATTTGGCAAAAAAAATTCCTATTAAAAAATATACCCTGCTTGTGAACAGAGTCTACGTTGTTATGTGTTTTCTCGACATTATGAGCACTTTATAAATACTAAATAGTACATTTCTTTAAAATCTATGGATCCTGATAGAATTCAAGTCCAAAAACATGTTTCCGCAATTCCAGATTACCAAGCTACCTGAAACCTTTCATAATTCAATCCAAGCAACTTCTCCTGCCACTTCAAACATTCTAGACACACTAAAACATTTTGTTTCTCCATGCATGCCTGGCTTCGTGCCTTTAGTTACTAACCCCTTCATCTGTAATGAAATCCCAACTTCGGCCTCCATTTCCCAAATATCTGGTACTTATCCCTCCTGAAAATGGCCCCTTCTCCATGAGGCTTCTCTGTCCTACAGCATTTTATCTGATCCTTCTAATGCAAATTCACCCTCTCCACTGAATGTTTCTCAGGCACCTGTATACCCATCCCCAGCACAGGCCTGTGAGGTCCTTGAGTGAGGAAGCCACGTGTCTCCCACCTTACAGCACTTTATACAGTTCCTCCAATATAGCGGGTGACCAATAAAAAATGTACCCCATGAATGGATTTGCCAGTCCCACCAATGGTTTGAAGACACAGGTCCCTCCCTCCCCACGAAGCCTCAGGAACCATTTTGGTGGTCAAAGCGGCGTGGAACACAACGCAGAAATCCACAGATTTCCGCGCCAATGCTCCCGTAACCCCAGGCACTGTAACGCAGGCGCAATAGACGTAATTAGGTGAAGGGAAACCCCAAAAGCGTGCGGAACCCCACACAGAGGTGCGAGTGGCATGAATGTAGCTCCAAGCCCAGGGCCATGGGAAAGGCACCGGCAGGCCAGCTGGGCAGAGAGCGAGGCTGGACGGGGGAGGAGTGCGGGGCGCTTCCCCACCTACCTTCAGGGCTCCGGCAGAGGAGGGAGGGCGCCCTCCGCCGGGAGGGGCTGGGACTCTGCGCCCCCTCTCGGAGCCGGGAAGCCTGAGTGCCCCTCAGGCGGCCCGGTGTCGGACCAGGAGCCTGGAGCGCTGCCCGGCTCGTCCTGCCTTCTACCCTTTGGGGAGAGGGGTAGGGGCAGGGCCCAGGGACCACAAGCCCCAGAAGGCCCCGCGGCCGCTCGCCGGGACAGTGAATGGAAGCTCGGTCACCCCGAGCGCGCTCGGCACGGCGCCCTGGAGCTCTGTAAGGAGGGCTCCGCGAAGAAGGACACGCCCCGTCGCTTTCCGAAGAAGTGCGCCCCCTGGGGTTTGCCAGTCGCAAAGTGAAACGGAGGCCTTGAGGAAGAAGAAATCCTAGCCGAGACTGTCGGAAAGAGATGCATTGATTCTATTGGGGGCGGGGGGAACTCGAGAACTGAAGAAAAGAGTTAAAACTTTTTTTTTTCTTTTTCCCAAGGTGAAATTAAATTTCTGTCTCTTGCGAGAAATTATGATTATTATAGAGTGGTTTCGCTCACTTTTTACCTGTTAGGTTGTACGTTTAGTCTACATAAATCATTTTTGCCTTATTTCTTTATAGAATTCATATTTTAGAATCCCAAATAGATTATAAGCATCCTGAGGACAGGTTCTTTGTAGTTCTTTGGTATTATATAAAATGCTTGGTTGCTATTGGGTAGAAGTTTCATTTATAGAATCAATCATTGATCGTTTCCACGTGGAGGTCTGTTCAGCTTACTTTACTAAATGGATGAATCTTCTTGATTAAGACATCCATTTGCATGCAGTTTTTGTAAACTTCTTTAAAACGTTAAGTAACAATGCTCTAACCATCTGCCTGTGAAAAAGAGTCAGTGATTTCAAGTCTATTGTAATTTGTTTAATGTATCATTCTTCATTAATCGTGCAGAGGTAAATTTCAGGTAAGCCAAGAGTGAATTATCTTGAACTCCAAATTAATGAACACTAGATTAATGGTTTACTGTATTTGCAGTTCTTATTTGAGAAATGTAAAACCCAATCATAGTTCATCTATCATGGAGATGATCAAGAGTCAAATAGGGGAAGTGTTGCAAAGTTGCCTTGTGTACTGCGTATGTAAGTGCACTTCAATTCCACTCATTAATTCATTCTGCAAATTGGACTGAACTCTTAAGTTGTGCCAGGCACTGAATGAGGCATGACTATTACCCTTTACAAGTGCCCTATTAAAACAAATAGGTAAACAAGCTATCAAAATAAGTTCAGTCACTGAAATTCTACTGGAAAACTGCTGTCAGTTTTAATGAAAGCATATCCTTTCTCATTAAGCCTTACATAGATATATATTAACCAGGGTATATTTACAATTTTCTTTGAACTTCTAAAGATGGAATGGTCATGGATTTTACAAAACTGTATAATGAAAAATAACTTTCATGAATATTGTAAAAGTTCTTATACTAGTTTTTATACTAGCTTTACTCATCCCTAATGGAAATATATAATAAGTAACCAGTACATGTTTGTTGAATAAAAAATTAGTGGATTCCCATTATCTTAGAACTTTTTATTTATGACTTTTAGAGACTACTTTTCCATAAATGTTGTGATTCAGCTATTTGTGTCATGGCCCAAACAACTTTTCTAAAAGAGTTTATAAAGAAGAGTAAGGTGAAAATGTGCAAAAATGCTCCTAGGCTCTCTTTATCTCGTCCTGTTGGTCACTGGGTTTAAATGCAAAATATTTGAAGGGAGCTTGAGTAAAGAGGCAGAGCAGAATCTCTTAGAAAATCATGTTTGTCTTATACAACAGATTTTTTTCAGTAAAGCAAATTCATTAAATGCCAATCTATATATACAGCAGAGGAAATATTAATGGTATCTATGAAGAAAATTTTAGGATCTATATAAAAACATAAAAGGTTTACCTCTATGCAAAATATAAAACCTTAGATGGAGAACACTAAGTTATTATTAGCTAGTTTAATATAAACCTGAAATAAGTTAAGATGGATGAAATGAATGCAACAAATGTAATCAAGAAACAATATTAATTTTAAAAGGCTATTTTAACCATAATAGCAGAATAACTCATAAAATTTCAAATAAGAATGTAACATATATTTTAAAAAGCCTATTGTTAGAAAATGGTATTGTTGGAAAAGTAATTTACATTATTTTATACTATAAAATTATGAAAACGATTTTCTCTATCAAGAAATAGAAACTTCAATCATCCCTAGACCAACACAGAGAAAATTATTAACTCTGTGTTCAATTCAGTAGTTCAAGAAACAATTATCATGTTAGGTACCAAGGGTAAAAAAGTCCTCCTTCTAAATGACCTTGCTGTGCAGTAAGGGAGCCAAATATTACTATTAAGACAATATAACTAGTAGCCACTGAACATCCCCACTATGTCGGGTAATCATGGGCTACCTCATTTAATTAATCCTCACAAAATCCTTATAGGCCAAGTACTGATTTTAATCCTTATTTTACAAGAAGGAAAGTAAACTTTAGTTTGGCTAATTCATCTAAGGACATTCAGCTTGTACATGGGGTAGCTAGGATTCCTACGCCACAGGGCCTTACTCCAAAGTGAGTAAACTTAGCCCTTTCACTCTAGCACACCAGGAGGCCAGTTCCATCCCACTTTAGCTGCCCCCTTTAATTCTAGTCCTTACCCAGAATGTTCCATCCACTAATATCTTAACATACTCAGTGGTATCTGGGGCAGCTAGTTCTATAAGGCTTTTGTGTCTTTAAATAATTCATCAGATTTCTTGAGCCAGGTCCCTTGGTTAGACTTCAACCTGATAACTTTAACACCTGCTTCAATTTCATAGCCATACTTGTCAACACTCGCCATTTTAGCACTCCTAGTTTTCTCAAATTAATCTAATCCCCTAACATAATTTTCAGCAGATTATGATCCCATGGTCATTAGAATTAACATTATACCATAGAATCCTGCCTACCATTATCTTCAATTATTCAATTACTGTTAACACAAAATTAGTAATTTATACTGTTATTTTTTAATTTTTTTAATGTTTTATTTATTTCTGAGAGAGAGAGAGAGAGAGAGAGTGAGCAGGGGAGGGTCAGAGGGAGAGGGAGATACAGAATCTGAACCAGGCTCAAGGCACTGAGCTAGCTGTCAGCACAGAGCCTGACACGGGGCTTGAACCCATGAACCGTGTGGTCATGACCTGAGCCGAAGTTGGACACTTAACCTACTGAGCCACACAGGTGCCCCTAATTTACGCTGTTATTTATATAACTATTAACATAGTCCAGATGACATCATACAATGTTTCGGAAACTTTGTCAAAATAGTTGGTATCTTTGCTTTAAGAAAAGCAAAATCCATGGAAGTTTCCAAGTATTTAAGACCACTAAACTATATCAATTTCATGGAAAAAAAGTATACGTTTTTAAAGTATGTAATTTTGAATCTTAAGGTTTTGAATTGTAGAAAAGTGGAAAGATTAAGAATATCGCTGAGGAAAGGAAACTTTTACAACTATGAATGACATCTCTTTAACATACCTAAAGTCACATACTGTAAAAATAATTATTCCCCAAGTTAAAGTATGTTATTTTACTTAAATACTTTTATTCAAGAAAAATTTTTAAAGTATTTTATAGCAAATTTATATTTTAAATTTACAGAGAATGTTAGGCTTGTAGAATAAATATGACCTCCCAAATCTATGTGTAAAGTGAATAATTATTTTTCATATGAATATTGATTCCTAATTTATGTCATTGTAAACTCTGTTTTTAGCATTTTTTGTTTTCTCAGACCAGTGCATTAATGAATTTCAGTGCCTTTGTGATTGAAAACATTCACAGTTTTACCACCTGAATTGATGAAAAGTTATAAATGACAAATCTGACTAATTCACCAGAATTAGAAACACCACAGAGGCATTTTAGGTCTGATAGGTAAAAAGAGGTGCTCTGTGAAAATATGAGGTAGAAAAAGAAGCTTGGGCTAATCTTGGAAATCATTTAGGCATGTCACCAATTTGGAAAAAGGACTTTAGACGCACATCTAAGAAAGACTTCTGGAGGCGCCTGGGTGACTCAATCTGCTAAATGTCCAACTCTTGACTTTGGCTCAGGTCAATGTCTCATGATCATGAGCCCTGCATTGTGCTCTGTGCTTTCAGCATGAAGCCTGCTTAGGATTCTCTCTCCATCTTTCTCTGCCCCTCTCCCACTTGCGTGCGTGAACACTCTCTCTCAAAAATAAATAAACTTTTTCTTTTTTAAGAAAGCCTTCTGTGGAAATGAAAAAGCTTGCAAAAGTGCAGACTGTTCAGTTACAGTTGGATTTATTGTAACTTACTGAAAGACGAGATGACTCATGCTAAGCAAAGAAAGTTAAGGCAAAATAAAGGTGCTATAAAAAGACGCACACTTAAAACATTAATTTTAAATGAGCAAAATATAAAAATCAGGCGGAAATATTTAAAATTGAATGCTGGTAAGTTGAACCATTAAAAATGCAAACAGAGGTGCCTGGGTGGCTCAGTCAGTTAAGCATATTTGATTTTGGCTCAGGTCATGATGTCCCGGTTCATGGGTTCGAGCCCCGAGTTGGGCTCTGAACTGACACTGGGGAGCTGGCTTGGGATTTTCTTTTTCCCTCTCTCTCTGCCCCTCCCAGACTCATGCTTTCCCTCTCTCTCAAAATAAAAAAATAACATTTACAAAATTTTCTAAAAAGATAAAAATTTTAAAATGCAAACAAGGTTGATTTAATAATGGAAAATTTTAAACTGACAATATTTTGGTCATATTTAGTAATAGAAATATTAATCTGTGTAGATCAGTTCTGATCAAATGTTAAAGAAAGGAATGTTAAGATTATCTGAAAAAAAAAGAAAAACATATTCTAGGAAGAAAAAAGCAGAGTAGTAGCCAATCTACTAGAGAGAGTGTGTGCAACTGACTACATAGACACTACAGTAAGACATGTAAACTGTCTAAGGAGTCAGAAAGGCAGATATTGAAAACATTGAGGAATACAGAAAATCCCATCTCTTACATTTTTTTTATCTAGCAAAACATCTGTTTTACCTTCAGTCGAGATGAATTTGTCTTTTATTATTATTATTATTATTTTTTACATTGCTAGAAAGCATACAGTGTTGTGATCAGAAGCATGGGCTCTGAACTAAGACTACCTGGGTTGGTTTACTAGTTTGCCTCTTAGTAGCAAGTGACCCAAGGACAATTTGCGTGGCTTTAAGATCTCAATTTCCGAATCTATAAAATGGAGATGATGATAATTGTGCTCATATTAAATGATAGGATTCATACATAATACCTCAGTTTCCAAGTACATACTGTTTTAAATAAATATTAGCTATTGCATCACTTGAATTTCAATCTTCCTTGCATAGTGTCTTTTTAGCAACTCCAAACATAAAAGTAGATTAAATTACAGACTACTGTAATTTATTGCAGTGTTGTCTCTGCCCATTAGCAGGTGAGTACAGATAACTGCTATCCATAAGAAAACCCTCAATTCCTTTTATCCTTAGTAACAAGAATTTGTAAGTAAATTTGGATCCCCAAAGGAACACAGTTTTTCCAGTAGATTTTTCCCAGCCACTTTCCTATGCATTGTGCCTCCAAAATCACATAGGAAACCATTGCCTTGAGCACATCTCTTCCAAATAAGGTTTATTACAGAAAGGTATAGTACCAGTTGAAAAAAATATCAGAACCACCCCAAATAGCCTTATTTCTTGTGTCCTCAAAATATAAATTTATTAAAACCTCTATTAAGATTATCAAAAATACAGTTTTTATTCAGAGAAATGCTTGGATAACCAGTAGTATCAATTTTTTTTATATGACATACAGCCCAAGAGAAGGGGAAGAAAAGGATCTACACAGTTACTATGTGTTGAAGACAAATTATACATATTATTTTCTGCTTCACTGTCTGTTTGTTAGATGTCTATTTGGATACAAACTTCAGGGGCACCAGGGTGGCTCAGTCAGTTAAAACCCTGACTTCAGCTCAGGTCATGATCTCACAGTTTGTGGGTTCGAGCCCTGTGTTGGGCTCTGTGCTGACTGCCAGCTCAGAGCCTGGAGCCTTTTTCAGATTCTATATTTCCCTCACTCTGACTCTCCCCTGCTCATGCTGTCTCTCTCTCAGAAATAAATAAAATATTTAAAATTTTTTTTTAAAACTTCAAAGAAGGCTGTTTGAAGCTGCAAATCTTAAATATGAATACAATCACAAGTAACAACAATATCTATTGTTTATTGATATTGATTCTTTGCTAAAGACCTAGCATGCCTCTTCTCAAAAATTTTACGAATAAGTATTCTTATTTTATTTCCCCTCCATTAACAAATCACAGACGTTAGGTAACATACCCAAAGTGCCTAGGCATTTTCAGTGGCAAAACCAATGCTCCAACCAATTTCTGACAGCCCTTTACTTCTCTGAGAAGATACTTTCTGGCTTCAGGTTTATTTCTTCCGGTGGAAACAAATGTTCTCCCCCCAATACACACACACACACACACACACACACACACACGCGTGCGCGCGTGCGTATTGATGTTTGGTGACTTTTGAGACTAACTGTACCTTAAAACTATATCCCTATGTATTCTACTAGTTGGCTCACATTCATTTATATACCTTCTTCCAAATGATCCTATGTAAAGACTTAGTCATTTTATTTTAGCGGTATTACTTTATTATAGTGGAAGAAATTTGCATCACAAATGGCAACAGATCTTTTCTTCATTTACATTATATAAAGCAATAAATATATGTTGCTCAGATAGCTAACTTGGAGCCAGAAACATGCTGTTTCTATCGTCACTGTTGAAGGGTCTGTGATATCCCAGAAAAGACATTGGATTTAGAGTCAGAGCACCTGGGATTTAATCTATACTTTGCCATTTATTGCACTGTGACCTTGGGAAAATCACTTTACCTCTCTATAAAATAAAGGATTTGGGCAAGATGACCTCTTAAATTTCTCTCTGCCCTGAAATTCTAATTGTGTCTCAGACCATATTACTAATTTTCAATTTGCTTCAAATTTCTGAAGTTGTTTCTTTATCCTTCTGCGTAGCCTCAACACTCTTTTTCTAGAAAAAAATTATACATTTCCTGTTTAAAAATATGAGTCACATATGACCTTATTATAAGAAAAATTGATAAATGTAGAATGCAAAAATGTAAATAGAATTTAAGTAATTGATTTATTACTGATCTGGAAGTGTTTTGGTATATTGCTTATAAGAATCAGGCTGCTGGGGTGCCTGGGTAGCTCAGTCATTGAGCTTCTAATTCTTGATTTCCATTCAAGTCATGATCCCAGGTTGTGGGATCAAGTACCACATCAGGCTCTGAACTGAGCATGGAGCCTCCATAAGATTCTCTCTCCTTCGGCCCCTCTCCCCTGCTAGTGCTCTCTCTCTTAGTCTAACATAAAGAAAGAAAGAAAGAAAGAAAGAAAGAAAGAAAGAAAGAAAGAAAGAGAGAGACAGAGAAAGGAAGGAAGGAAGGAAGGAAGGAAGGAAGAGAGAGACAGAGAAAGAAAGAAAGAAAGGAAGGAAGGAAGGAAGGAAGGAAGAAAAAAAGAAAGAATCAGGCTGCCTTAGTTGTTCCTGGAATATCTAACCTAAAACTGTTGTGCCATGGGGGATCAGAGAGATTGAAAACCCTGTATTCAGTTCTTGGTGACCCATACTGGAAAACTGATTGTAAACATGAGGTATCATGCAAAACACTAGGCCAACAATGAAGACCTGCCACTGAGGAACTCACAACCTCTTGGGGAGTACAGACAGTTAACAAGCATCACAGTGCAGCATGTATTTAGTGGGGGCCCAACACTGGGTGCCATGGGAAGCATGGGGATGGATATCAGGCTCAGTTGGTGGGGAGGGAGTTGCAAGTGGCTTTTCAGAAGAGGCAATGCTAAAGCAAATTCTGATAAGACAGGTAAAGTTATGCCAAGGGAAGATAAACAGGGGAGAAAAGACCCAGTTCCTAGGGATCTGGTGTACCTGGCTTTGTGCCAAAGTGTATCTACTGGTAATTTTAAATTTAAACAAATTTGAAACAAACCAAAGAAGCCCCAATGCTTTCCAATTAATATCCCTGATATATGTTTTTCAAATAAACTGAGCTATACTGGTAGATTAATGACACCTGGGTGTTCATTTTCTTACCTGCTAGTTAACTCCCTGCAAGGAAAGTATCTCCAATTATTTAATGTGAAAAGATCTTTGGACTCCTGTATGCTCATCAGAAATTAGAGTATTCTTATTTATTCTAATTCTTACCTGTCCTTTCAAGATGTTCTCCTTAGGCCGAAAATCAGTAGCTTTTGTTCATGGATAATAATTCATTTTAAGAGTTAAAACTGAAGGTCTAATACTGTATGTTGAGGTAACTAAAGCTCTTTGTCCTCAATGATTTCACTATTTGATTATCTTTTAGAAATGCAACCCTATTGAGGATTGCTTTTCATACCATCTAATGCCTCATCCAGATAAACAAATTTTAAAATGCCAGCTGGAGGTGAGTGTTTGCCTTCATGGTAAACTCATCAGAAGCTTATTGTCTTCATTCCTTTCTTGCTCTTGGTTTTAAATCCATCCTCAAGCAAATCCTCTCCTTTTGTTTGTTTTTCGGTTTGATAGGGCATATTAATGGAACAGATGCAGCCACAATGTGAAATCGTATTTGAAAGAGCTACACCTTCATTTATAAATTGTTCCTGTGCCGACACTTCATGGAGTTGCAAGTCTCCGTGCATTATTAAAAGAAGCCTCTGACATCCGTAATGATCTTTTCCAGTTTTGAGTGACATGGTGTACCGGCCGGCCTGTAAGTAAGCCATGCTCACTTCAACATCTCCATAGACAAGAGGAATAAGAAACAGGAAAATATTCACTGAAATTTTTATGCATGTGTTTTAGACTTAAGGAGTAAGAATATTCTGGAAATTACTTTTAATATCAAATCTGTGCAAGTATTAATGTTTTAACGTGTTTCTCCAAAGTAGGTGTTCTGTTTTTTAAAACATCTAATTTCCACTTGAAATATTTGATGAAATAAATTTAGTGAGTCCTGATAAAAAGTAAGAAAGTCACTCAGGTTTTTTATAAGCAATAATAAGTAGCAGTGGGGGTTGAAGAAGTTGGTAAACTGTGATACTAAGGATTAGTTTATTCTTGGTTGATTATATTAACTCTTGTCCAGATGTCTCTAGAATGTGGTAACAAGACAGAAATGCTTTCTGAGAGTGTTAAGGGAAGATTGGAAAAACAATTTCTTTCTTTCTTTCTTTCTTTCTTTCTTTCTTTCTTTCTTTCTTTCTTTCTTAAGAGAGATAGGGAGAGAGCAAGAGCAGAGGAGGGGAATAGAGAAAGGGGGAGAGAGAGAGAATCCTAAGGTCAGCACAGAGCCAGACACAGGGCTTGAACCCATGAATCATGGGATCATCACCAGAGCTGAAATCAAGAGTCAGATGCTTAACCAACTGAGCTACACAGGTGCTCCTGGAAAACCCTTTTTGAAATCCAATCCTGCTTTAAGCTCGAGTCACGTGTATGTTCTACCCAAATAATTACCTCCCCCTCTAAATGAGTTATTTAAGAGTTTCAAAGTTACTGAAGACTTTCAGCATTGTGGCTAAACGTGCAAATTCTGGATCAACTCAGATGCCAGCTTTGCCACTCACTGGTTATATGGTCTTGGAAAACTTAACCTCTCCAAGTATTTTCATATCTATAAAACAAACTGGTAACGGGGTTATTATAAAAGTTAAATGAGAATAATTCACTTGAAGCATATAGCAAAGAGTTGGGCACACAGAAAATATCCAATATGCTAACGCTATTAACAGATAAATAAGACACATTAATATCCTTACTGTTTTCAAGACTCTTACAAAATGATTGTACTGCTTGTCCAATAAAGCCATCAGTAGTACGTGAATATGTCAGAGTGCATGTATATATACTAGTGGTGAAAGCAGGTAGTATCATCCCTAACTTTAGACCATCTATGATTCTGTATTCAACTTTTTTTTCTGGGCCATACATTAGATTGTAATTTTTAAATGTTTTTTTTATTTATTTCTGAGAAAAAAGATAGAGACAGTGTGAGCAGGGGAGGATTAGAGAGAGAGGGAGACACAGAATCCAAAGACAGGCGACAGGCTCTGAGCTAGCTGTTAGCACAGAGCCCGACGTGGGCTCGAACCCATGAACCGTGAGATCAAGACCTGAGCCAAAGTTGGATGCTTAACCGACTGAGTCACCCAGGCGCCCCTGTAATTTTTGTTTACTATGTCCACAAATCCAACTTATTTTAGAAATTTAGAGTTGAAGTATTCTTTCTAAATTTAGGACAGAACAACAGAAGAGAAAATTAGGTAGAAGTGTTTTGTACTTCAAAAATTAATGCCAGACACATATTATAACTATGAACAGAAAAATTGCTATATTAAAAATTCATAACTCAACACATTAAGGTTTTATATCGCCTAAGTAGCTAATTAATTTACTGAATCAATCTAAAAGTACAGATTGTTAAATATGAAATATGATTAAATAGTCATGTTTTAACATCAAATTTGATGAGCTATAATTCTTTCATTTGCTTTGAGCTGCAAATTAAGACAAAATATAAATAGTCAAAAATGTTTCTATTAAAGTGTAGGGAAGACAAAATAAGTATGCTTTATTTTGGTGCCTTGCACATTGTACGTTGTTAGTAAATATTTGCTAAACTAAATTGAAATATGAAAAACAAGGTTCAGAATATCTAGAGAAGATCGATGAACAGTTAGGAATAAAGATGGTGCCTTATTTAAAGATGAGAGGTTGGAGGTGCCTGGGTGGCTCAGTCAGTTAAGCATCTGACTCTATTTCAGCTCAGGTCATGATCTCACAGGTTCATGGGTTTAAGCCCCACATTGGGCTCTACACAGTGTGGAGCCTGCTTAGGATTCCCTCTCCCTCTATCTGCTCCTCCCCCACTCACTCGCCCTCTCTCTCTCTCAAAATAAATAAATAAACGTTAAGAAAATTAAAGATGAAAGGTTGCTTGGAGAAGTTCTAAAACCAGACTCATATCGACCTCTGTCACATCAACAACATTGAACATCTAATTAAATTTCTAATTTTGCAAAGAAAGCTGCACTGAGCCTGCATTATTTTAGCTTTTAAACAATTATCCGTGTTACTTTCAATCATGTAATTTAACCTCACAAGGTTTCCATATTGTTTCTTCTGTAAATGGAAGATAGCAAATGGCAAGATTCTAGAGTGTATTATGCTAAGTGAAGTAATTCAATCAGAGAAAGACAGATACCGTATGATTTTACTCATATGTGGAATCTAAGGAAGAAAATAAATGAGCAAAGGGAAAAGAGAGAGAGGCAAACCAAGAAACAGGCTCTTAGCTATAGAGAACAAACTGATGGTTACCAGAGGGGAGGTGGCCAGCCTGGGGTGGATGGTTAACCAGGTGAAAGGGATTAAGGAGGGCATTTGTGATGAGCACGAGGTGTTATATGGAAGTATTGAATCACTAAATTGTACACCTCAAACTAATATTACATTGCATGTTACCCAACATATGTTCATACTAGCTTATCAAAAAACGGATTAATAGAAAAGCCACTTTCTTCAAATAGTATTCTCTCTTCAAAATAGGAATATGAGCAAAATAATGCATTTCTGTTTGAAACAGTTATATTTGGCTATTTGGCTGCCTTGTTACAGTAAAAGTGAAAAGACTCACACAAAGTTATTCATTACATTTAGAGTGAAAGCCTAGGATACAAGGGAAAAATAATTCAGAAAGTATTAATCTTTTCTAGAATGCCTTTTCTACGAGAAATTAAAAAATTGCTGAGAAAATTTCTTGGATTTTCAATAATAAATGGTTTGCATAATGATTTCATCCAAACTTTTTTGAATGTTTTTTTTTTTCTTTTCAGAGTAGAATATACTATTACCACTGGCTTAGCTCCAGGGAAGATAAAGGAGAATCAAATTTGCTCGATTAGCAAAGGCCTTGAGTATAGTTTCCAAAATTGCTACTTTGTAGGGAGTCTGACTACTTCTGAGCAGCACCAGAAAAGAGAAACTTGCAAGTGAAAAAAAAATACATTAAAATTTTGAATTAGGTCAAATGATTTTTCTGCTGGCAAGTGCTTCCTGTCTCTTTATAATAGAAATCTATTTGATTTTTCAGAACATCAGTGTATATGCACATATGTCTTTTTACCAAAGACATGCTTGAGTGTAAACAGCTCGTTGTGTTCTAATAGACGTGATGCTAAACTGGAGTCTGAAATCAATGCAGGCTTACTTGCTTGCTTGTGGTTTTGTTTGTTTGTTTGTTTTGTTTTATTTTGGTTTAGCCAGTTCTGTTGTCTTACAAGTCATTTGGTTCTTTTAATCCTCTTTTTATAATCCTCTTTATTCACTGATTCAGCAAATAGTTATAAGCTTAACATATGACACTATGTTAGCTATAGTAAGTAAAAGAAAAAAAATGCATTCCTTTAAAGAGATGCTTCAATATCCCCAAAATCTTCCAGACTTTGCTTGAGATAAATCAGATAGAATCAACCAGGCTCAAGGAACATTATACCAAATTCTAGCCCATGTTGCTTTTATTCCTAGCACTAATCTGATGTATAATTCTGCCCTGTATTTTCATATCCCATGTCCATACATTGAAATTCATTGCTTTTTCCAAATAGTACCCTTATTTAATGAGGGAAAAATATCTTTTGAAAGCAGTTGGTACTCCTTACTTACAATCTCTGAACTACAAGTAAAATCGCAAACTATACAACCCAATGTATATTTCTTTGGAGTTTTGACATGCAATTAATATACTTACCAATTTCTTAGCCATTTATGGCACATAATCATAAATGCCTTTTTAATCTATGTTACCAGTGTTTGTTCCTTCCTTCCTTCCTTCCTTTCTCTCTCTCTCTCTCTCTCTTTCTTTCTTTCTTTCTTTTTTTCTTTCTTTCATCTTTCTTTCTTTCTGAGAGAGAAAGACAGGGTGAGCAGGGGAGGGTCAGAGAGAGAGGGAGATACAGAAACTGAAGCAGGCTCCAGTCTCTGAGCTAGCTGTCAGCACAGAGCCCAATGCAGGGCTTGAACCCATGAATTGTGAGATCATGACCTGAGCTGAAGTTGGCCGCTTAACTGATTGAGCCACCCAGGAGCCCCAATTTGCCAGTCTGTTTCTTAAGCTTATTTTCCATCAATAAAAATACTTCTGTTTCAAAATCAAAGATAGTAGGAATTAAAAATCATCATAAGAACTTAGGCATTTAACCAAATTTTGGAAAGTTATACTTTAAAAAAAAAGATTTTCTTTTTAAGTTTATTTATTTTGAGAGAGAAAGAGAGAGCACAAGTGGAGAAGGAACAGAGAAAGGGGTAGAGAGAGAGTCCCAAGCAGGCTCTGCACTGTCAGCACAGACCCCGAATTGGAGCTGGAGCCCACTAACCACGAGGTCATGACCCGAGCCGAAATCAAGAGTTGGATACTTAACCACCAACTGAGCCACCGAGGTGTCCCTGGAAGCAGTTATGCTTAAATAATGAAGGATGTGTATAGATTCCCTGCTCTCAGCAGATTACAATCAGTGCCCCCTTGTGGCTCCCCTAACAGCCTGGACAAACCATCTAGAGGACCTATCTGATTTTACCAGAACCCAGAAATGCTGGAGAAGTGACTATGCAAGCAAGTCCTCAGACTCAAAGTAAGGATGAGAATCATGGAGTCTAAGCAGCCAAAAGCAGGAGCAGAGCCATGACTAGGAGGTACAGCTGAAAGTTAGGAGCCAAGGGAAGCTATAAAAAATAGAGCAGCTCAGTAATAAGGTGGACCAGGGTTCATAATCATCCAAATCTTGTTCTGAATGGACATTAGGTGGAGATATTGGGTTGTCTTACAGGTAAAGCACTTAGGGTGAATGTTTTTAGTCCACAGCTACAGGACAAGAGAATAAATACTGGCCTGGTTAATGATACCAGGAAGAAAGGGTATGTCTTACAAAAAAATTATACAATCATTTATTTCCTGTCACAAAATGTAAAAAAAAAAAAATTCTATTATTTTTCTTTTTTTTTAATGTTTATTTTTGAGAGAGAGAGAGAGAGAGAGAGGGACAGAGGGTCTGAAGCAGGCTCTGTGCTGACAGCAAAGAGCCAGATGAGGGCCTTGAACTCACGAACTATGAGGCATGGCCTGAGCCAAAATTGGATGCTTAACCAAATAAGCCACCCAGCCACCCTTATGATTTTTCAAAATAGTACAATAATACCAATTTTTGAGGCATTACTTAGGATAATCCACCTTCCTTAACCATGCCACTAATATTCAAACTAATGTGCTTTGAGGTGAAAAGACTGAAAAGCTGCCAGGCTCCAGAGGTACAAACCCTCGAAGCAATGGTACAACTATGGCTCTTCCCTGTTTGTAGTGTAAGAAAAGTATGTTGCTTAATAGATATTTACATTTGTAAAGGTCTACAGAGCTTAAGTCCTATGTATTTTCAGAATTTTATTTTGCTGATAAAGATACTGCAAAAAGTATATTAAAGAGAGAATAACCTTGTCATTCTTGAGCATAAAGACCAATATAATTATTTTAAGATTAAGGAACATTTATTCTTTGAAATTAATGTCCACTTCTCTGTCTTATTGATAAAAGTGTAAATACAGAGCTTCAAGCACTAAAATTACAATAATAATTTTCTTCTGCTATATGTGCCCCAATCCTCATCTATTTATTTTTGTGTCCATTAGTAACTCCTAGCAACAAAGACTTCTCATTTATAAGAATAAGAAAATCTAGTCCCCACACCTTTCTTCCTCAGTCCCACCAATAGCTCTTAAGAACCATAGAGTAAGTTAGGCTAAAATATGTATGTTACTAAAACAATTTATTCTTTCTGCATTCCTGATTTTATTTTTTGAAGCACTTCAATATGCCTCCTGATACTCATGGGGCTAGCTGCAAGAGTTGGGCTGCACTGACTTCCAGTGATCCCCTGACTTGGCAATCCAGGTATCTGGAGGGCTCACTGTGGCACTTCTGTTCCCCACAAGTTCTCTAACTCACCAAATTTGCTTAGTTAAAATGCATTCATTTGAAAACAACAGAAACCTCAACTCAAAATGGCTTAAAAATAGGAACAAATAACATAACGGAGGTTCATGACTAAAGTAGATTTCAGAATTGTTTGATTTGGCAGCTAAAAATGTCTTGAGGGCACCAGATTATTTCCATCGCTCCATTTCCCTTTTCCTAGTGTCAGCTGCAGCCAGTGTGGTTGTCAACCAGGTGCTATAAAGAATCAAGGATACACAGTTTTCTGTTCAAGACCAGCCAGGATGAAGTTGACCTCCTTTCATTCAAGATTCAGGAGGTTCAGGAAGAACTTTCCCAGATGCCTCCAAAAAACTCGTCTTCCTTTTGGGCTTAGCCCTATGCATTGGTTCTCTCATTTAATTTTTACAATAACCTTATCAAATAAGTACTTTTCTTTTTCTCTTTCTTTTTTAAAATTTTAAATCCAATAGTTAACATATAGTGGTATACTAGTTTCAAGTGTACAATACAGCAATTGGATTTCTATATATTGCTCACTGCTCATCACGATAAGTGTGATCTTCATCCCCTTCTATTTCGCCCATCCCCAACCCATCTCCCCTCTGGCAACCCTCTGTTCTCTATAGCTGAGTCTGTTTTTTGGTTTCTCTCTTTCTTTTTCTTTGTTTTGTTTCCTATACTCCACATATAAGTGAAATCATATGGTACAGGTCTATCCCTGACTGACTTATGTTACTTAGCATTATATTCACCAGGTCCATCCATGTTGTGGCAAATGACAAGATTTTGTTCTTTTTTATGGCTAAGTAGTATTCCATTGCATACATACACCACTTATTTTTTTATTCATTCATCTATTGATGGACATTTGGGCTGTTCCCATAATTTGGCTATTGTAAATAATGGTGCAATAAACATAGGGATGCACATATCCTTTCAAATTAGTGTTTTCATATTCTTTTGGTAAAGACCCTGTAGTGGAATTACTGGATCATATGGCAAATCCATTTTTAATTTTTTCAGGAACCTCAATACTCTCTTCCACAGTGGCTATAGCAGTCTGCATTCCCACCAACAGTGCATGGAGGTTCCTTTTTCTCCACATCCTCACCAACATCTGTTGTTTCTTGTGTTTTTGATTTTTGCCATCTGACAGGTGTGAGGTGATATCTCATTGTGGTTTTAATTTGCATTTCCTAATGATCTGTACTATTGAACATCTTTTCAAGTGTTTGTTGGCCTTCTGTATGTTTTCTTTGTAGAAATATATGTTCATATCTTCTGCCCATTTTTTGATTGGATTATTTGTTTTTTCGGTGTTGAGTTTTATAAGTTCTTTATTTTGAATACTAACTCTTTATCAGTTACGTCATTTGCAAATATCTTCTCCCATTCAGTAGGTTGTCTTTTAGTTTTATTTCCTGTTTCCTTAGCTGTGTAGAAGATTTTTATTTTGTTATAGTCACAACAGCTTATTTTTGCTTTTGTTTTCCTTGCCTCAAGAGACTTACCTAGAAAAATATTGCTATGGCTGATGTCAGAGAATTTATTGCCTGTGCTCTGTTTTAGGATTTTTATGCTTTCAGGTCTCATAGTTAGATCCTTAATCCATTTTGAGCTTATTTTTCTGAATGCTGTAAGAAAGTGGTCCAGTTTCATACTTTTGCATGTAGCTGTCCAGTTTCCCCAGCATTATTTGTTGAAGAGACTGTCTTTTTTATCCCTATATATTCTTGTACCCTATACTGAAGATTGACCATATAACTGTGGGTTTATTTCTGGGTGCTCTGCTCTGTTCTATTGATCTATGTGTCTGTTTTTTGTGCCAATACCATACTGTTTTGATTGCTACAGGTTTGTAATATAACTTGAAGTCTGGGATAGTGGTACCTCCAGTTTTGTTCTTCTCTTTCAAGATGGCCTTGTCTATTCAGTGTCTTTCATGGTTCCACACGAATTTAGGATTATTTGTTCTAGTTCTATGAAAAATGCATTTGGATAAAGATTGCATTGAATCTGTAGATTGCTTTAGGTAGTATTGACATTTTAATAATATTTGTTCTTCTAGTACATGAGTGTATCTTAACCTTTGTTTAGGTCATCTTCAATTTCTTTCATCAATGTTTTATAGTTTCCAGAGTACAACTCTTTTACCTCCTCTGTGAAATTTATTCCTAGATATTTATTCATTTTGGTGTCACTGTAAATGAAATTATTTTCTTAATTTCTCTTTCTACTACTTCATTATTAGTGTATAGGAATGCAACAAATTTCTGTATATTGATTTTGTATCCCATGACCTTACTGAATTCATTATCAGCTCTAGTAGTTTTTTGGTAGAGTCTTTACAGAGTTTTCTATATATAGTATCATGTCATCTACAGATAGTGAAAGTTTTACTTCCTCCTTGTCAATTTGGATGCCTTTTATTTTGATTGCTGTTAATTGTTGTTTTATCGCTGTGGCTATGACCTCTAGTATTATGTTGAATACAGATGGTGAGAGTGGACATTCTTATCTTATTCTTGATCTTAGGGCAAAGGCTCATAGGTTTTTTTTTGTTTTGTTTTGTTTTGTTTTTTACCATTGAGTGAGATGTTACCTGTGAGTTTTTCTTTTCTTTTTTTTTTGTTTCCATAGAATTAACTTTTTTTTTAAATTTTTTACATAGTTTATTGTCATCTTGGTTTCCATATAACACCCAGTGCTCATCCCCACAAGTGCCCTCCTCCATGTACATCTCCCCCCTCCACCCACCCCACACCCATCAGTCCTCAGTTTGTTCTCAGCATTCAAGAGTCTCTCATGGTTTGCCTCTCTCCCTCTCCCCTACTATTTCCCCCCTTCTTCTCCCCCTTGGTCCTCCGTTAAGTTCCTCCTAAATCTCCTAAACGTGCAATCATATGGTATTTGTCTTTCTCTGCCTGACTTATTTTGCTCAGCATAACACCCTCAAGGTCCATCCATGTTGCTACACATGGCCAGATTTCATTTTTTCTCATTGCCATGTAGTATTCCATCGTATAAATAAACCACATCTTCTTTATCCATTTGTCTGTTGATGGACACTTACGCTCTTTCCATGTTTTGGCTATTGTTGAGAGTGCTGCTGTGAGTTTTTCATAGATAGCCTTTATTATCTTGAGGTATGTTCCTTCTAAATCTACTTTGTTGAGCATTTAAAAAAAATTTAACATTCACTTATTTTTGAGAGACAGAGAGACAGAGCATGAGCAGGGGAGTGGTGGAGAGAGGAGGGGAGACACAGAATCTGAGCAGGCTCCAGGCTCTGAGTTGTCACATAGAGCCCGACATGGGGCTCGAACCCAGGAACCGTGAGATCATGACCTGATCTGAAGCTGGATGCTAAACCAACTGAGCCATGCAGGTGCCCCGAGGGGTTTTTTTTTTTTATCATGAATGGATGTTGTACACTGTCAAATGTTTTTTGTCCATCTTTTGAAATGGTCATACGGTTTTTATCCTTTCTCTTGTTAATGTCATGTGTCACATTGATTGACTTGTGAATATTGAACCACCCTTGCATGCCAAGAATAAATCCCACTTGATTGTGGTAAATGATTTTAATGAATTGTTGAATTTTTGTTTGCCAATATTTTGTTGAGGATGGTACTATTCATATTGCCATTGTGCAAATGAGGATACTCAGGAACAGAGAGGTTAAGTACCTTGATCAAGACTACCAGACTAGTGAAACAAGGGCAGTCTCATCACAAAAATCATAGCAAATGAAGATGGATTTTTGCATATAGGTAGATTGAAACTAAAGAAATGCACTTTCTCTGAGAATTAATGCTATAAAATTAGGTACAACAGTAGTTCTGGTAACAAGGCTTAGCTTCATTGTGGATGAAATCAGGATTTGGAGGGTCCACTTGAGGATAGGCTTATTCGAATGCTTTCTAAAAATCATTTCTCTGGGAAAGATCATTCTTGTGTTCAAAAGGACTAACTGAGGGGCGCCTGGGTGGCTCTGTCAGTTAAGCGTCCGACTTCAGCTCAGGTCATGATCTCATGGTTCATGCATTCAAGCCCCGCATCGGGCTCTGGGCTGACAGCTAGCTCAGAGCCTGGAGCCTGTCTTCGGATTCTGTGTCTCCCTCTCTCTCTGACCCTCCCCTGCTCATGCTGTCTCTCTCTCTCTCAGAAATAAATAAAAGCATTTATAAATTTAAAAAAAAAGACTAACTGAAGAAAACATTTTAGAATACACAACTCTGTCAAAAGATTAAGGGAGTTCACAGTTCGGTGGTGGCCAAAGATAGCATAGAATAAAGTGTGATGTCAGAGATTTAAAACCAAACATTAAGTTTTAAAAAATCCAATTTTCATAAAAGCAACTAAAATACTTGGCCTTTAATAAATTATCTGGACTGTTGCTGGTCGCATTTTGATGAATTATAGATTATTTGGTGACAAAAATAGTTTGAAAAATTGATCAAATTTCTTTAATTCAGAATATACCTCAGTAGTGTTAAAACAGATTTTGGGGGCCCAAGATGAGCATGCCCAGGGTGCCATGGCAGCCACTTAGATAGCTTTTGTGTTTCTGTAAATGCTCCACCTGCTCAGAAATACAGAATAGTTAGTCAGCCTGTCCCCAAACCGCTAAGCTCTGGGATCTGTATTTATTTCCTTGCTCCTTCTCACCGCAAACAAGTTTGACTCTCTAGCTCCAACCTATTAGATATTTTCTATTTGCTTCTTTCTTGTTCTTTATTGTTCATCTTATAACATCTTCTTGCCTTCTCCCCATTTGTCAACTTTCTGAAAGGAGACTGTCCTACTTCAGAAAGTGTTAAAAAAAAAAAAACTTGTTTGTATCACCTAAATTATCTTCATTTTGTTAACAGCAGGAATAAGCAGGCATGAAGAAAGTAATGGGATCCATACTGAGTGAAAAATAAAACCAAATAAGAAATCGATTAGAAAAAATATATGGTAAAAGTCCAATTAAAACAATTTAAGAATGAAAAAAAATGCCATAGTTAATGCAATCTGAAAGATTGGCCGGAAGAATGAATTAAATGAGTACTTTAATGGAAAAAAATTACTTTTACATAGGTATTTTATCCACCCCAAGGTTTAATAGGATATATATCATGAAGGAGAAATTTGCAATGACCAAAATGGTAACATTAAGATATACGTGAAGCTTTCCCAGCAATAGCTTTATGGAGAAAGGGATAAATTTCAGAAGTTCTCTGAAGGGAAAAATAAATTTAGCCAAGTGAGATGAAAGAAAAATGATCAAAGGTTTTCCCTGATTTGCTTGCTTGAAGGCAGTAACAATAATGGGTGGGAAAGATGAGAAGAGGAACTGAGCAGAGTCTTTTTTTTTTTTTTATTAATTTATGGACAGTCAGAAATACTACCTCATTTGTACGATAGCTGAAAGAAATCAAACTCATCAGGGTAAAATTCATGTTAGCCATGTACAATTGTGATTAAAGCAGATCAAATGAGAAAATTACAAACTCTGGTTTAAAAGGTTTGGTTTAAAAAATGTTTAGTTTTGAAGGTCAGCTGTCACAAAGTAAACATGGAGATGACACAATGGAAAAAATAGTAGAAATGACAGAAACAACAGAAATTAAAGAAAAAGGAGGGGGATAGTGGGGAAAAGCCTTAAAGCTGTGTCACATCTGAAATCAAAATGTTCTAAATCAGAGGTGCCTTGGTGGCTCATTTGTGTCAGCTGTGCTGACAGCTCAGAGCCTGGAGCCTGCTTCAGATTCTGTGTCTTCCTCTCTCTCTGCCCCTTCCCTGCATGTTTTCTCTCTCTCTCTCTCTCTCAAAAATAAACATTAAAAAATTATTCTAAATCAGAATAGTTTGGGATCACTATTTACCAAATGTGTTACTAACGACCTTTCTATTACACCACAACACCTAAGGAAAGTAGCAGATTTAAAAGTTTCTATCAATAGAATAATTGCCTTGGGACACCTGGGTGGCTCAGTCGGTTAAGTGTCCAACTTCGGCTCAGGTCATGATCTCACGGTTTGTGAGTTTGAGCCCCACATCGGGCTCTGTGCTGACAGCCAGCTCAGAGCCTATAGCCTGTTTCCGATTCTGTGTCTCCCTCTCTCTCTGCCCCTTCCCTGATCATGCTGTCTCTCTCTCTCAGAAATAAATAAAATATTTTAAAAAATAGAATAATTGCCTTCTAGGTACAATAACTTTGTTCTTATTTAGTAAAACTTTGCTTTGAAAAAAGAGACATTATAGCTCCTTGTTTGCCAATATAACAGACTCTGTATGCCAATTGAATCATATACGTTTCCAAAGTTTTCTGCAAGATATATTTCTCCATTTATGGATTCTCATTTATGTTAAATCTTGTCATCTTAAATAAAATTTCCAAAGACCAGATAAACATTCTATCATTTCAGATTGGAAGCAAACTACTAAATTGTTTTAAAAATATGTGTACAGGAGACTGGAAAGTTAGTTCTGTAGTGTTTTATGAATTTAGCTTTTTATGGTCAACTTTATTAGCTTGATGGGGGAAAAAGCACTCTGACAACCCCTCTGGCCATTATTATGGATTTGATATGCTATATTTGTTGAACATTCCAATATTCCACACAAGTTATTAACAGTAGCCCAGAATGTAATATCCCTGTAGCACTGCTTCAGTGATTTTTTTTCACATAAAGATTTTATGAACTTTTAAGTAAAACTGATATGTAATTGGCACTTTCTGTCTTGTAAGATTTGGGGATACAAGACCAGAAAACAATTTAGAATGTAGTGTTACAGTAGATAAAATTTGCAAGGACTGACAATTCTAAATACTCAAATTATGATAAACAGTTGCCTATTTATAATGGTAATCATGATAACTTTGAAAATGAGTCCATTCTTTCACATTTTTTTTCCATTTGCCGCCTCACAACTTATTATCATACTTGTTTTACATGTAGGAAACTAAAGTGTCAAGTGATTTGTCTAAGGTCATTCATACATTTTCAAATTGAATAATTTATATTGTTTGCAAAACAATCACCCAAAGATTATAATTAAAAGCACTCTTCAGTGATTATGGAAGTTCATAGCTTAGTTATATAAACATATTCATAGTTCCGTTTTGCACAAATAATTTAGTCTTAGCAGAGTGGCTGGCTCTGGCAGCAAGAGAAATGGGAGCCAGTTTCAACTGTAATTTTAATGGCATGTTCCTGAGAAATTCCATCTGTAATGGCATTTCCTAAATTAGACAATTGCAATGACAATATTGCATCAGTTAGTGCCTGTGGATCCAAGTATTCTGTTTTTCCATTCCTAGATGAGGGTAGGGGATTATCTTAGCTCCTTGTGTAGAAATTCTTTTATATATATATATAACATATAATTATAATTACTTCATTTTTTAATGTTTTATATATTTCTGAGAGAGACAAAGTGAGCAGGGGAGGGTCAGAGAGAGAGGGAGACACAGAATTTGAAGCAGGCTCTGAGCTAGCTGTCAGCACAGAGCCTGACGTGGTGCTCGAACCCATGAACTGCAAGATCATGACCTGAGCTGAAGTCAGACGCCCAGCTGACTGAGCCATCCAGGTGCCCCTAGAAATTCTTCTTTAATCAGAGCTAATGACTGGCATTGATTCTTCAAAAACTTTGGGACATATATGTTTTATTTGCTTCTCAAAATAAAACCCATTTAAAAATATTTTTGATTTTCATTTTTAATGTTAATATACCTTTTGTTCAACATGTTAATATCAATGAAGCAGTAATTCCACACATAAAGAAATAGTAAAACATGTGGTCACTAAAATGTGTATCTCTGAGGGGCTCGAAATCACAAACCAAGAGATCATGACATGAGCCAAAGTCAGACATCTAACTGACTGAGCCAACTAGGAGCCCTTTATTATTATTTTTGAGAGAGAGAGACAGAGCATGAGTGAGGGAGGGGCAGAGAGAGAGGGAGACACAGAATACGAAACAGGCTACAGGCTCTGAGCTGTCAACGTAGAGCCTGACGTTGGGCTCGGGCCCACAAACCATGAGATCATGACCTGAGCTGAGGTCCGACGCTTAACCGACAGAGCCACCCAGGTGCCCCACTCCACTGTTAATTAGTAGTTTGTTTTAAGTGGTGGGGATAGTGAATGATCATCATTTTTCTCTCTGTGCTTATCTGGATTTCCAAATTTCATCTAATGGGCACGCATTTCATTTATAATCAGAAATATATACTGCTCTTTAGAACTGACTATTGCTCTTGATTTAAACTTTCAAAAAGTAAATCAGAGTTTTTTCTTTGCTAGAATTCATATTCAGGGATAGTCATTCCTGTAACTACACATAATTTCAGTTTCACCTCAGTGAGAAAAATGAGAGGCAATAGCAAAGAAATCATAATTATTGTCATTTTCTATAAGATCATTTCAGCCTTTAATGCTTCTTGAACACTTTTAAAAAAGCATGGGTCTTCATGAAATATGTGAAACATGGCATTAATGATGCACAAAAGGAAAGTAAAATGTGTTTAATATCAGGAGAATTCAGAGTTCATGTTCTTCTCTCCCAAGTTACCTACAGAGTTTACTTTGCGAGATGAGTTTTGTTTCAAGGACATAAAGCATGGATTTCTATTTTAAAATTCACATAAAATGCAAGAAATTTTGAAGTTTTTGGAAGAAAATTGATGACTAGAAAACATGATACCTGACTATATACAAGAAATTCAGTAAAAATGTGTTTGCTTCCCTGCAAAAAGAGAAAAACTTTACGTCAATATCGATGTGTGATGAATGTCAGCTTGACATTCCTCCAATGCTGTGTTTCCTCATGCTAACTAACAAATTAGCAAATACTTCATGGCCTAAAACAACAGAAAGTTATTCTCTCACAGTTCTGGGGGCTGGAAGCTTGAAATCAAGTTGTAGGTGGTACCACATGCCTTCGTAAAGCTCTTGAGAAGTCTCCTACCTTGTCTTTCCCCAGTTTTTGGTGGCTGCCAGCCATCTTTGGAGCAATCTTTGGAGATCTTTGGCTTGCAGCACCATTGCTCCAATTTCTGCCTCTTTTTCACATGGTTGTTTCCGTCTGTGTCCAGATTTCCTTTCTAATCTACACACTCTCATCCAGCATGAGACTGCATCTTAACTTGGTACATCTGCAGATTCTATTTTCCAATAAGGTCACATGCACAGGTACTGGGGTTATGACTACAACATATATTTTCTGGGCACACAAATCAAACTGTAACACCCCTCTCTTCCTTCAACCTTTCCTTCCATTTCTTCCTCCCTCCCTTCCTCCCTCCCTCCCTCTGTCCCCCTCTTCCTTCCTTCCTTCCTTCCTTCCTTCCTTCCTTCCACAAATGAAACAATTTCTTCTCTTGCCCTTGAGACTTCAATTTTTCATGTACTTAAACCTCATTTGCCACTCTCTCACTCTCTTGCAGGAGTCGCCTTTTTTTTGTTCAGCCTTTAAAATTTGCTGGGGCCAGTACTTGATCCTGGGTATCTTGTCTTTAGAATCCTTATATTTTCCCTAGGTGGTCTACACTTCCAGGCTCTAAATACCATTTATTAAACTTAGTATTTTGGAATTTCTTGGGGCTGGGTATCAGGCCATCTTACCATACACTACTGTGTACTCATTCCCTAGATGATGGTATTAATTTCAGTCTTTCAAACATGATCTACCATCAGAAAATTCTTACACTTATCCATTCCCCATCTGTTTTCTGATTCCAATCCCCTTTAACAACATGTCTGCCAAATATCTCTATTTGGTATCTCACAAGCATCACAGAATGAATATGTTCAAAATCCATTGTAATGGGCTTTTTTTCCCATTCCTAAGAGTTCTCCCCCCCTTAGTGTTCCTCATCTCAGGAATGGTCCTAACCTCTACTCAGTTGCTGGTATTAGGAACTGATCTCAATTAGTTCAGACTTCAGCCCCATTTCTTCTAATTTGCTTCTTTTTTTAAAATTCATTTTAGGGGGAAGGAAGGAGCATAAAGAGAGGAAAAGAGAGAATCTTAAGCAGGCTCCACGCTCAGCACAGGGTCCAACATGGGGCTTGATCTCACCATCCTGAGATCAGGACCTTGAGATTATGAGTGCTGATTGGGATGAAATCCAAGAACATGATAAATTTGATTCCTGGTAGAAAGACTTGCACCTCTAAGACTGCAATAGAAGGCCCTTTCCTCTGAAATAGTTGCAGGTTAAGATAAATTTGTGGATTAAGTGATGGGAAGATGAGTAAAATTCTGATGTCTTCTGTTTTTATTGGAGAGTGTGAAGGAAGGTCATCCAGTGAAAGTGATTGATAAGGGACATTTATGGGGAAGTGAAGAAGAAAGGAAACATTTTCCTTAGAGATGGGAAGAATGAGATGATAAGAAAAGCATGAAGAGTATCTGGCAGTTTTAGGAGCCAAATTGCAATTAGTAGTCATAAATTCAGAGGGATATCAATATGCTGGTTTATTTCATTGCTCTAATGAAAACTGCTAATGTACTGTGTCGATGTTTTAAGAAGTTGGAAAGGTGGCCATCACCTACAGTAGCCACCTGGAAGCTGTCAAGGAACATTACAAACTGACATTATTTTTGGTGAATCCACCACCGATTCGAGGCTAGATTGCTGCTATGCAGGGTCAGAACATTGATCTATTAGGCTCTGAAGGGTCATACATCTTGTAGGAGCAAAGCTATGTCTTTCAGGCTCATAGGCTATAATCTGTAACATAGAATCACAATGTATTATTTACAATTATCACTAGAATTGATATGCTCACACTGATGTGATTTGCAATTTTTCCTTTATGCCTAAAAATACCAGATTATTCAAATAGTGGCTTGATGAACATGAAATTAGAGCAAAGGGGATTAGGTAGATGAATGATTTACTGAATGACATAGAATATATAATTCCCCTCATGGTAGGCCCATGTTAGCTATAAGGACAAAGATGCCAGGTGAACTGGACCAGGACACCCCAGCTCTGGGCAGCAGTGACCCGTGCACAGCCAGTGGAGGCATCTACTTCACCTCTTTTTCAAATTTCCTAGTTTGTTCACCCTCCTTCCAAATGACATGTGTTTTCTTTAGACTTACTTTGGCTTGGGTCCCACTATTTAACACTAAGTCACCTTGCATACCCCTGCTTTACTCCATGTTGAGTGGGTCATAATTAATTCCCACATGGCAATCTTAATTTTCTTCTTTTCCATGTTCTTGGAATATGGATTGCCAAAAACAGGTCAATCATACCTATACTTTAATAAAATTAGTGTATGATTCTGATAACTTACTAACATTAAATTCAGAAATGTCATTATTTCTTAGTTTTTCCCTGATTTTATAATAATTTGTTATTTTTAGTTTGTGACCAGTTGAGAAAGAAGGTGATAAAGAATAGTCTTGGGGCGCCTGGGTGGCTTAGTCGGCTAAGCGTCCGACTTTCGCTTAGGTCATGATCTCGCGGTTTGTGGGTTCGAGCCCCGCATCGGGCTCTGTGCTGACTGCCAGCTCAGAGCCTGGAGCCTATTTCAGAGTCTGTGTCTCCCTCTCTCTCTGACCCTCCCCTGCTCACGCTGTCTCTCTCTCTCTCCTAGAAATAAATAAAAAAAAAAGAGTAGTCTTAAAGTTTGCAAGCGATACGTGAAGATTAACTTAAATTGTTTTCCTTAATATTTATCAGCAACTTCTGGAGAAAACCTTACAAATCCTTTACTGTTAATTAGCCTGGTTTACACAAAGTAAACACAGTATTTTATTTTTTTACTTTTTAAAAATGTTTATGTATTTATTTTGAGAGAGAAAAATTGCAAGTTGGGGAAAGACAGAGAGAGAGGGAGAGAGAGAATCCCAAGCAGGCTCTGCATGGTCAGCACAGAGCCCGATGCAGCGTTCAAACTCATAAACCGTGAGATCATGACCTGAGCCAAAATCAAGAGTCAGACACTTAACTGGCTGAGCCAGCCAAATGCCCTGCATACAGTATTTTAAACTATAGAACAAATCATGTCCTGTTAATAAGCTGGTTCACACAAAGTAAGCACATAGTACTTTTAACCATAGCTGTGATGGTTTAAAATGAAGTGTGACTATACAGTCTCTAGTCCTTTGTGTTTCCCAAACGGCAGAACTAAAATGCTGAGTAAAGAAATCTTGAATCATCTTCTTCCACTTTCTCAAACTAGTTCTACTCAAAAGATTTTTTCAAATTTGCCTTAAGAAATTTAGTGACCATAGGAACATACGGAAGAAGAAATCCTTAGCCTTATCAGAGTAGAAACATTCCTGAACATTTTTTGCAAAGGTCTGAATGAGATTTCTATTTCTTTTAATCTTGCTCTGTTCCTTAAATGCTCCAATTATTTCTTTGCTGGATACATGTTAACAGACTGTTAAGCAGAAATAATCCTTTAAATATCGTCTTCTAGAGGCAACCAAAAGACCTGATTTCTGACCTTCTACAAGGTTATTGCTACAAGACAGGCCAGAAGAAGAAAGTACTGGGGCCATATTTCCACCAGGAATCTCAATGGAACTTCTACCCTTGCAAAAGAAAGGAATCAAGAAGTCTTCAGCTCCAACAAGAAAAAAAGTCTTATAAAAAAAAATGAGCAAAAGAGTTGAATAGACATTTCTCTAAAGAAGATGTGAATGGCCAATTATACATGAAAAGATACTCATCATCACTAATCATTGGGGAAATGCAGATTAAAACTATAATGAAATATTATCCCACACCCATTAGGATGACCATTATAAAAATAAAAACAGAAATTAACAAATGTTGGTAAGGATGTGGAGACATTGGAATGCTTGTGCATTACTAGTGAGAATGTGAAATGGTGTGGCCACTGTGGAAAATGGTTTGGAAATTTCTGAAAAATAATAAACAGAGAACTTCCATATCACCCAGCAATCTCTCTTCTGAGTACATACCCCTAAAAATAGAAAACAGAGACTTGACCAGAAAGTTGTACATCGATGTACATTAGCATTATTCACAATAGTCTAAAGGTGGAAGGAAGCCAACTGTCCAACAACAGATGAATGGATGAATGATATGTGGTATATACATACAAAGAAATATTAATGAGCCTTGAAAAGGAAGGAAATTTTAACATATGTTGCAATCTAGACGAACTTTGAAGACATTATGCCAAGTAAATTAAGACAGTTGCAAAACGGCAAATATTGTATGATTCTACTTATAAGATATACCTAGAGTAGTCAAATTCACAAGGACAGAAAACAGGATGGAGGTTTCCCAGGTCTGAGGAGGAGATAGACGCATGGGGAGTTATTGTTCAATAGGTGTAGAATTTTCATTTCGGAAGGTGAAAATTTTCTTTGATGGATGGTGGGGATGACCGCACAATGTGAGTATACTTAATGCCACTGAACTGCACACTTAAATGGTTAAATGATATATTTTATGTTATGTATATTTTGCCATAAAAAAAAGTTGCCAGTACCAAACTGGAAACAATCAAAGTGCCCATCAACATTCAAATGGATACCCACACAATGGAATATAACACAACAAAATGCAAAGGCATGAATAGATTTCAGACATAACATTGAGTTACAGAAGCCAAAAAATATATACTGTATAGGATTACACTTACATGAATATAGCTTCATGTAAAGCAAATCTATAATTGTAGAAAACAAAGTAATGCTCACCTTTGTGGGGACAAGGGGCACTGGGAAGACCTTTTGGGCCTGGAAACAAGCTACATCTTGATCTGGATGGTAGTTATGGGGTGTCTGTGTATGTGTACTTTATATTGTGTGTTATACCTAAATTTAAATAGAAAAAAATTCATATGCAAGGCTGAGTACTTAGACCAGTCTCACCCCCTGGAAAAAAGAGTTGGGTAGCATTTTTATACCCATGAAAAGAATATGGAAAGATGAGTGGCTTTTCCTGATGCTATAGTTTAAATAGAGCTTCTGGCATGAGGAGGCGGAGATGAAGCCAGTACATAGAGATGCAAGAAGAAATAGACCCTACCTGAGACCACCACTTGGTTAGGTTATTCCACTAGGCAATATCCTNNNNGTATGTTTGTAATCAAGGCTATAATTTATATTTAAAAAATTTCCCCATGTTTATTTATTTATTTTGAGAAAGAAAGAGAGAGCATGAGTGGGGTAGGGGCAGAGAGAGGAGAGAGACAATCCCAAGCAGGCTCTGTTGTAAGCCCAGATCCTATGAACCGCATGACCCTGACCTGAGCCTAAATCAAGAGTCTGATGGATGCTTAAACAACTGAACCACACAGGCACCTCAAGGCTATAAATGAAAACTTTAGTACATGTTGCTTTTCTGAGTAATGACTTTCCACTGTCTACCATAGGAATCCTTTTGATGTGGGAGAGGAAGAGTGATAAAGAGATTAGAATGTGCTATGGAGAATTGCCATGAGAAAGAGTTAATAGCTTTCACAACTCAAAATAGATTTATACATATAGTTCATGCTAAACTTGAAGAGATTTAAAAAATGGAAATGCTATGGCTTCTGATATTTTTCTCAATATTTCACCTGAAAATGTTATTTGTAATATATGCCATCTTTCAAATATGAAGCTACCACAATTGTGAAAGAAATCTAAAGTGCTTGCCCAATGGGATGCAGGTAAAAGACGGTGTTCAGAGTCTGAAGGTGTGAGGAGAGTTCCAAGTAACCTAGGGCCATCCACAGTTATGTGGTCTTCTGTAGCCTCTAGTGCTTGCTCCTGTTTCCTCCCTTTTCAGGGGCAGTTGCATCTCTGTGTTGTGTTTTGGGGAGTGAACAATATGAAGAGCACTTCACAACCAAGTATTCTGCTACCTAAGAGAAATTGAAGAAGGTAGAATGTAATATTTGTTTTAAGTCTATAATTTCAAATATTTCAAATGTCAGAAGGAAAAATGAAATATTCAAATAATTCTTAGTCAACCTCTTTGTGGTTTACTCCCCATATCAGAAGTTAATAGCTCAAATCTGCAAGGCTGAGTAATTAACTACCACATTTTATCAATTCTGGGATGCCTATTTAAAAATGTTTTAGTATTTTTAAATTGGGATACATTTAATAATTCTGGTATTTTATGATCATGTTCAGCTAATTAGCAGTCATTACCTGGTTGTATAAAAAGCTTCAAGAAGACACCAACATGTAAGGGGGTTGGCTTGACAAAATATGGTGACTCAGAGTGACCAGTTGATTGCCCACTATGTGCCAAGCTCTGTGTGAAGTGCTAAGAGTGAAGAAAAAGTCAGATATAATCTTTATTTATCATAGAATTTGCAGTCTATTGAAGGAGCAGATATTGGGCAGACATTAAAATAAAGTATGATGAGTGACATAATGGGGAAAACAGGATAAACATTATTCTGCATGTTTCTATGAGTATGTTTTTGGATAAGGTTGATATTTAAATCAGTGGACCTGTGTAAAGCAGATTACCCTCCACAATGCAGTTGGGCCTCATTCAATCATTTGAAGGCCTGAATAAAACAATAGACCTCCTCTGTTTTTCTGGATAATTCTGACTAACACAGCAATTTATTTCCTAGGTTGAGTGTTTTTATCTCTATCAAATGCTATGTATATTTTATAACAACTATTTGGTAATACCTCTATATTTCCATCCTAAACCTTAACCTATGGATAAATATAACCTACCAAAATAAATGATGAATAAAAGTCAATATAATGCTGCAAGTGTAACACAAAAGTAAAACAAAACATAATAAAATATACATATAATAAAATAGCATATATTTCAACATGCAGAACTGTAGGCTTGACTACCTAGAAGACATACAATGAAGTAGACAAATGATTGCAATGATTTGTAATAAATAAGTGGGGCTATAAGATGAATAAAAAGACCAGAAGCTATTCTGTACCAGAAATTGCAGTAATGAAGAGTCAAAGGTTTTAGGTGGACACTAAAGTAAAAACTGCAGTTAGGGGAATACAAAGAAAAATAAAGGAACTGAGGTTTGCTTTATTGAGGTAAATAATTTTAAATTAGGTAAGAAAGACATCCTGAGTCAAACCACAGACTATGAAAAGGACAGAAATGAGAAATATATGATATTCTGATACTCCTATAAGTGAGCTGGGCCATATTTACAAATAAGCATTGTGTCAAAAGTATTCTATATGGTATACAAATACCATCATATAGAAATAGATCTTTATTTAGAAGTTCACTCATTTCTTCCAGTTCTTAATGAGGACTTGAAGACCATATTCTTTGATAGGCAATCAGGAATAGAAGATGAACTAGAAAAAGAAGGAGTCACTCAATAAAAATTTCAATAAGTGATTTCACAGCACAGATTTCTTATTATAGTGCTATAAAATATTTATTATGCAAGAAAAACCAGTAGATTAAATATTTTATAATATTTATTAATAATATTTTAGAAGATCCTTCTATTTCATGTATCTTCATTAATTTAATAGTACTTGATTCTAAGTATATTTTAAAAAGAGTTTCAAAACTCCACCACCATTTACTTGAATATGACAGCTATAAAGGCAGACTGATATTTAGGGACAGGTAGGTTATTACCTCAAATATCAGTAATGATGATACTGTTGATCATACCACTTTCTGATATGAAAAGCTCTTGAGAAGCTGAGAACAGAACAATGTGCAATATTCTATTGATTTGCATAGCAATCATATTCCTGAAAATCCAGAAAATATCAGAAAACAAATTGTTGACCTCACTGAAATTGACTCTGGCAAGACATTCAAGAATTATGAAAACTCCAAGGAAATTCAAAAGCTGTCACAACTACCCTGTGTGTTATGAAGATCCTAAAGTCTTTGGCCTCTGCCCTCTAAATGTCAGTTTATTCTTCCTAGTCATTAGGACAACGAAAATGCCCCCAATACTTTCCTCAAATGCCCCCTGAGAGGTAGTAAAACCCAGGTTAATATCCAGGGTCTTGAAGCAAATGACTCAACAACTATTACCCTGAGCCATACTTGCCTCCAGTTTCCTGCTCCACACAGCCACTTGGATGAATCAGCAGCAGCTCAAATCTAAGCATGAGCAAACCTAAGAGTGGAGCTCTCCACCTGCTTTCCTCCCTTTAACATGATGTATCTCCATCAATAGCAACTCCATTATTCTATTGTTGCTCAGGTCAAATACTTTGACTCCTTTCTTTCACGCTCCACATCTAATCCAATATTGTTCTCTCTGTTTACAGAATTTATCCAGAAAGAAATCCCTGTCACTACTTGATTCATACCATCCCAACCTAATCCGCAAGCATCGTTCACCTGGATTATTGCATTTGTTCCCTTGATTCTGCTCTCATCATGGCACTCAGGTTTACTCTGTAATCACAGGAGTCAGAACACATTTACTCCTCTGCTGAAAAAGCTCTCTAGCGGTTTACCATTTTCCTCGGAATAAAAGCCCGCAATTTTTAGGTATCTTGTGAGATCAGCCTCTCACCTCACCTGTCCGACTTCATATTGGACCCTTCACTATAGCTCATTCCTCTTTAGCCACAATGGCTACTGTGTTGTTTGTTGATCATGCTGAGCATACTTCTGCTTCAGGGCCTCTGTACTTGCCATTCTCACTTCTTAGACTCTTCCTACAGATGACCTCAGGGTTAGCTCCTTTATTTCCTGTAGACTTGCAGTCAAATATTACCTCATCCAACCTGTCTTCATTACCTTATGTAAAATAGGAATCACTTTCTCACCATGGCCCTTCCCATTTCTCTTGCAGTAGGGCATTTGGTTTGCATGTGTGTATACAAAAAGAAAGAGGAAAAATTAAATTTTTTTAAACATTGGCTCGTGTGGGGGCCCCTGGATGGCTCAGTCAGTTGAGCATCCGACTTAAGCTCAGGTCATGATCTCACAGTTTGTGGGTTCAAGCCCTGCATTGGGCTCTGTGCTGACAGCTAGCTCAGAGCCTGAAGCCTGTTTCAGATTCTGTATTTCCCTTTCTCTCTGACCCTCCCCTGCTCATGCTCACTCTCTCTCTCTCTCTCTCTCTCTCTCAGAAATAAATAAAACATAAAAAAAATTAAACATTGGTTCGTGTGATGGTGGAGGCAGGCAAGTCCAAAATCCATAGGCTAGGCCATCAGTCTGGAGACCCAAGACAAAATTGTTGCAATATTGAGTTCAAAGGCAGTCCAGAGGCAGAAACCCTTCTTTTTCAAGGGACCTCAGTCTTTATTTCTTAAGGTCTTCAACTGATTGGATGAGGCCCACTCACAATGGATGAAATGGGTACTCTGTTTTACGCAAAATCTACTGACTTAAATATTAATCACATCTAAAACTTTTCTTTCACAGAAACATCTAGACTGGTGTTTGACCAAAAATTGGGAACCATGGCCTAGCCAACTTGACCCATAAAAATTAACTTCCTATTCTGTCATACCTCCTATTCTGATTTATGTTTCTCCATAGCTCTTACCATTATCTGATTTCATATAATTGTTATTTGTTTATTGCTGTCTTCCTCTACTAACATGTAAGCTCCTTTAGGATAGGGACTGTAGTCTATTTACTGTTCTGGATACATACTAGTCACTCTATAAATACTTGTTAAATGGATAACTGAATCTATTATTTCACTGAAACTACTTGACCATAGTTATCAATGACTATCACATGGTACAACAGTGAGAAAAAAACAGTTGAGGTCAATACAATTTCCTAATTCGTGAGGGATAAAGATTATATAAGGATTACATTTTTTATAATTTGGTTTATATTAGTTTCCATATATATATAAAAAATGTTTAATTTTCATCCCAGAGTACAGATTCAACAAATAAAGCCTCCTGTTGGATTTACTGAGAAAAATTAAAAACCTGTTTTAAACTGATAGAGAATACTGAATTCTACAACCTCTGTTCAGACAGTAAAAAAGCTGGTACCTAGAATCTCTTACCAAAAAAAAAAGGGTAATTTTTTTTCTAGGTGTACTATACATCATATTACTCTTAAATATATCTTCTATAAAATTTCTTGTGTAAAGAAATCATCAAAAAATTGTTTCTGCTTTCAGAGAAAGAAAACAAATTAAAATTTTAACTTATGTTGTTGCATAAGTAAGATTTTGATTTTCACATTCTTTGAAGCAAACGCAAAGTAACTGTATGTTTACGTACTGGGTATATTTGCTCCCATTATGTTCTTCATTTCCTTAAGTACAGTAGTCTTGAGTAGAAATTTTACTTAGTTCAAGTCACAAAATCTCTTAGCACTAAATATGGCAATGAATAAATAATATAATGTCTGATTTGCAATGCCTTTCAAATTCTTTTACCTCCAGCAATTTCTAGAATCCTATATTAAAACCTCAGCTTGCCATAGTACATTTGACTAGATTTTACATGTTTTGTACATCAACTCTCATTTCAAGTCTTTGTGAGTTTAAACTGGAGTTTTAAGTAATTGATGCTTGTGGTTTCATTTCCAAATGATAGCCCATATATGGGCCAAATAATGAAATAACCAGTGTAGTGNGGCCCCTGGATGGCTCAGTCAGTTGAGCATCCGACTTAAGCTCAGGTCATGATCTCACAGTTTGTGGGTTCAAGCCCTGCATTGGGCTCTGTGCTGACAGCTAGCTCAGAGCCTGAAGCCTGTTTCAGATTCTGTATTTCCCTTTCTCTCTGACCCTCCCCTGCTCATGCTCACTCTCTCTCTCTCTCTCTCTCTCTCTCAGAAATAAATAAAACATAAAAAAAATTAAACATTGGTTCGTGTGATGGTGGAGGCAGGCAAGTCCAAAATCCATAGGCTAGGCCATCAGTCTGGAGACCCAAGACAAAATTGTTGCAATATTGAGTTCAAAGGCAGTCCAGAGGCAGAAACCCTTCTTTTTCAAGGGACCTCAGTCTTTATTTCTTAAGGTCTTCAACTGATTGGATGAGGCCCACTCACAATGGATGAAATGGGTACTCTGTTTTACGCAAAATCTACTGACTTAAATATTAATCACATCTAAAACTTTTCTTTCACAGAAACATCTAGACTGGTGTTTGACCAAAAATTGGGAACCATGGCCTAGCCAACTTGACCCATAAAAATTAACTTCCTATTCTGTCATACCTCCTATTCTGATTTATGTTTCTCCATAGCTCTTACCATTATCTGATTTCATATAATTGTTATTTGTTTATCGCTGTCTTCCTCTACTAACATGTAAGCTCCTTTAGGATAGGGACTGTAGTCTATTTACTGTTCTGGATACATACTAGTCACTCTATAAATACTTGTTAAATGGATAACTGAATCTATTATTTCACTGAAACTACTTGACCATAGTTATCAATGACTATCACATGGTACAACAGTGAGAAAAAAACAGTTGAGGTCAATACAATTTCCTAATTCGTGAGGGATAAAGATTATATAAGGATTACATTTTTTATAATTTGGTTTATATTAGTTTCCATATATATATAAAAAATGTTTAATTTTCATCCCAGAGTACAGATTCAACAAATAAAGCCTCCTGTTGGATTTACTGAGAAAAATTAAAAACCTGTTTTAAACTGATAGAGAATACTGAATTCTACAACCTCTGTTCAGACAGTAAAAAAGCTGGTACCTAGAATCTCTTACCAAAAAAAAAAGGGTAATTTTTTTTCTAGGTGTACTATACATCATATTACTCTTAAATATATCTTCTATAAAATTTCTTGTGTAAAGAAATCATCAAAAAATTGTTTCTGCTTTCAGAGAAAGAAAACAAATTAAAATTTTAACTTATGTTGTTGCATAAGTAAGATTTTGATTTTCACATTCTTTGAAGCAAACGCAAAGTAACTGTATGTTTACGTACTGGGTATATTTGCTCCCATTATGTTCTTCATTTCCTTAAGTACAGTAGTCTTGAGTAGAAATTTTACTTAGTTCAAGTCACAAAATCTCTTAGCACTAAATATGGCAATGAATAAATAATATAATGTCTGATTTGCAATGCCTTTCAAATTCTTTTACCTCCAGCAATTTCTAGAATCCTATATTAAAACCTCAGCTTGCCATAGTACATTTGACTAGATTTTACATGTTTTGTACATCAACTCTCATTTCAAGTCTTTGTGAGTTTAAACTGGAGTTTTAAGTAATTGATGCTTGTGGTTTCATTTCCAAATGATAGCCCATATATGGGCCAAATAATGAAATAACCAGTGTAGTGACTAAAAAAACTAAATAATTTAATATTATTTACATTAATATTTAATAATAAATAATAATGATTAAGAATGTATTATTTGCCACTCAGTGATTAGACACATTCTTTCCAAGAGTATGTTGGCACAGACTAGACAAAATAGACTGTGGACTTCAAATGACTGTTTACATTTGAGAGGTCTTTCAAGCTAAAAGCACTTGAGTAACCCATTCCTGTTGGAGGAGTGGCTGTGGCATAGTTCTGAATGTCTTATTACTAGGAGAATGAAATTGCACTTAAGGTGAAGTTCAGAGAAAAAAAGTGTATTTCTTAGAACTTATTCTCTTGAAAATAACAAAGACCCAACTCAAACAAGTTAAAACAAAACCAAAATCTGTTTGCTGACATAACTGAAAAAATCAAGGGTCCCAGGTGCTCAAGTCATGTTACCAAGACTCCTCCCACTCTCTTAATTTTGACTTCTTGCATGCAGCTTCACTCTTGGCAAAGTTCTTTCCTTATAATGACATGTCTACTAGCAACTCCATGCCAACACTCTCATTACTCCATCCCACCAGCAAAGTGGGAGACCCCCTGTCTCAATAATTTCAGAAGAGTCGAGTAAAATATGTATCTCTGACCTATTCATTGTTTCCAAAACAATGGAGTATGATGTTTGTTCAGTTTTGGTATCATGTCCATTCCTGAAGTGGGGGCTAGGAAAAGGAGAAGGGAAAGAATGGCACATAGGGTCAGGACAACCTAAGCAATTAGACGAAGTATGGGGAAAAGGTCCTTCTCAAAGGAAGATGGAAGAGTCCTGGGGAAACTAAAATGGAAGGAGTGGGTGAAAGCCACCAGCTGGCCATCATACTCATTTCACACTGCCTCAGACGTGGGGCTTAGAAGGAGCAGATGATTGAGAAGAGTTGGAAAGAGTAGAGAAGGAAAGGAAGAGAGGGAAACCTTAGAGCTCCTAGTACAATGGGTGGAAGTTGTCAGAGAAAGCAGGGTTAATCAGCTTAGAAACAAGGGGAATGGGAGGGAAACTCACACAGGAACTACTTTCCATTTCGTTCAGGATACTTTTAATGGGGAGTTAAACATGGATTTAACCTTTTCCAATGATTACCAAGACTCCAGTGACAGAAAGGAATGTTAGCCAAGTTATCTGAGCTTCCTGCAAACTGACACTTTTCAGATTGTATGGATTATGGCTTCTAGTTTTGTGGTCCAGATAATATTCTATAGTTTCTTGTACTGTTTAGGTAAAAGCTACACAATCTCCATCTCTATGTTTTCCATAATGTGCTAAGAGGAAAGCCTGATTTTATTGGCCACCTACAAATTGTCAGACCCTGTGTTAACACTTTAACACATGTAATCTGGAAGAATAAAAAGTATTCACTGGAAGAGGATGGAAACAGAGTAGAAGAGAATCATGTAGGAAGTCAATATGTCAGGTTAGTTGTGTAATGTAACAATTGAGGCCATGTATCTATCTTCTGCAGGCCGAGTAAATGAAGTTTACAGATACCACTGGCTTTAGGCTGCTTGTAGTCTCATAATAGCCTATCTTAAATTTTCATGTTCTTTTTTTTTTTTTTTTAGAGACAGCGTGTGAGTGTGTGAATGGGAGAGGGGCAAAGGGGGGGTGAGAGAGTGAGAGAGAGAGAGAGAGAGAGAGAGAGAATCTTAAGTAAGCTCCACACCCAGCAAGGAGCTCAGTGTGGGCTTGATCTCATGACCATGAGCTCATGACCTAAGCATAAATCAAGAGTCAGATGCTTAACCAACTGAACCTTCCAGGTGGCCCTCATGTTCCATTTTTAAAATAAATAGTCTTTTTCTTTTTCTGAGATTGAAGCCTATTGCTCTACTAATCCATATATGTCTATGCAGCTCTCATACATACATACTAAAGCAATCTTCAAATTGGTTGAGAATATTACAATGAGAAGAAGATGGGAAGATCTAATAAGCCAGAAGCTCTCAGCCTCCCAGACCACGGAATTTCCACTGGGCTGCTTTTACTAGATTAGACAAAGTCTAGACAAGCCATAAAAGGAAAATAACAATGAATTCTTTAAATATACTGTCAGCATCCTGTTTCATTTTGTATTATATGTGAAGAGTAACTAGAAATATTTTTAATTAAGCTTTAACAGCATTTTGACATCACTTGGAAAACAAGCCAAATATTTGTGTCATTTGTGCTATACATACGAAATTTTATGAGGCTTTTTACAAAGGTTAATTATTTTTTTGATCATCAAAGTTCTAAGAGTCTACAAATTTTAGTGGTTACTCAGATACATATCAAATTTGAATATAAGATCGTTTAAAAATGGAAAACTTTAATTTTATATATATGCATATTTAACGAGAAAGAAGTTAAGTAATTACCTTGAGTACATACTCCTAGATCTTAGTGAGTTTTTAAAAAGAAGAAAGTTGCTGATATGATAAATAGTTTGTATCTGATCACATATTTTAGTCTGAATCTACTAGCAACCAGCTACATCACTTGAGCACACCATTTAGCTTCTAGGGACTTCATTTTTCCCATGACAGGCTTGGATCATATAATTACTATGAATCTCCAGAACTCTAAAATTCTAATATCTTAAAAATGAGAATGTCTCTTATTTAATTTGTCCCTAGATAGAATGGTATTAAAATAGTTCTGATCAAATATATATCATATTTAAAAATAAAAACAAAGTAAATGTATAAAATGAGAAGTTTCTCCTGAACTTCTGGTAAGTTTCATCATCTTGAAGTCACTCCTAGCATGAGACAATGGCTATGGAATTAGTAGCTTATAGACAAATTTCATGGTTCAGACCACTTCCTCTTGCTATCCAAAAATTTAGACTATATCATTTATGAATACAGTTTAAATCTTTATTCTTAGATGTAGCTGAAAACAAACCAATTTCTAAAGAAATAATGGCATTCTTCATCTTTCAGAGTTTCAGTCAAGGTTTTTTAACTTCTCTTTTTTCGTAGTATAGGTCTAAACTATATACAAAACTCCAAAATTCAAGAGACACTTCCCCTTTCCTAAGAGTTACTCAAGCTTAAACTGAAACTTCCTAGGACATACTCTTAACAAAGTGACCTCCTCTGTGTTCCCATATAATATGATGCGTCATTTCTCAAACATCTCCATAGGCTCATGTCAAGCATAGGCATAGCACCACTAACAAATGGTTTGTGTGGTCTATCATTATTGCTGTTGAGTCAGCTCCAAAGTATGGATAAAATATGTGAGAAAAATCAAGGTAAGAAGAGAATGGCCATCCTTTACTTACATTCTGGGCCTAGAAGACTCTTCAGTATAACTTCGGATTCTGTTGGTCGTATTTTTATTCTAAGGAAGGCTAAAGTCAAGTGATAATTTATTCATGAGAACCTCACAAAACTAAAGATTTTACAGAGCAAAAGGGTGCAGTTATGATTTTTCTACACTTTTTCACATTCTGATGCAAAGCAAGTGCTAGGGAGATGTTGCTACCTACCCAATTGGTTGATTTAAGACTGATTCCATAGCTTTTATTCAATTTCTCCAGGGGCAAGTAACATATTAAGCTATAGCTCCGGGCAGGAGAGAAACAGTCGCAAAGTTTATATATTTCATACTGTAGTAATTTATAAATAAATTTTGGAAACTATTAGGTAAAATTAATACATTAAGTAAGGGATTTTTTGATTACTCTCTTATTTCAGACAATGCAAGGGAAGAAGTGTGGTATTTTCTATACCTGTACTATTTGAAAACATGAAAATTCATATTTTTTTGTGGAAACTGGGCAAGGGAACAAAGATTGCAATTTAATTTTCAATAATTGTGTCACTCATTAAATTTGCCTTTCAATTATTGCTGTTACTTGAAGTTTTTTGATCGTCATATTTATATAAAAATAATCAGAATACTATCCATAACCTTTGTAAGATTGTTGCAAACTTTAAAAAATTGGATAAGATTAATGACATACATTTCAAGAAGTTTCACGTATGCTTTGTGAAATGATTACCACAATCAAGTTAATTAACACATCCATCATGTCACGTAGTTACCTTTGAGTTATATACCCATTATACTAGTAGTAGAAAGGAGAGAGTGATCAGTTTTACCTGAATGTCTTAGCGGAGTATTTACTACCAGATGTTTATATTGAGTGTAGTTTCATTAGTACCATATTTCAGAATTGGGAATGCAAAGTGCACAGAAAAGAGTCAACAGAGCAAGACCGAGACTGCTATCCATACAAAGTCCTGCTTGTAAATTTGACTGCTGTCTGGAAACTTAGGTTTAGAAGTGTCTGTACCATCCTCTGATAAGAATGGCTCACTATGCCTAAACTATCTATACAAATCCAGCTTTTGCTGGACACCTGGTTTCCTTCTGGGAGTCTGGAAATTTGGTACGTGCTGGGGTGTTGAGCAGAGGGTGCCTACATGACCAGTCACCACTAAAAACCCTGGGCATTGAAACCTTTTTTTTTTTTTTAGGTTTATGTATTATTTGAGAGAGAGAGAGAAAGAGAGAGACAGATAGAGATAGGGGGAGAGAGAGAATCCCAATCAGGCTTCAGGCCCAGAGTGGGAGCTGATGTGGGACTCGTTCATGATGAGAAGAAAGCAAGAAAAAGACGCTTAACCAATTGAGCCACCCAGGTGCTCCCTGGGCACTGAATTTCTGAGGATCTTCCCTAAGAGACAAAATTCACAGGTATTGTCACAATTTATTTCTGGGGGAATTAAGTGACTCCACTGGGGGTGGATCCTGGAAACTTGCACTTGATTTCCTTCAAACTTCACTCCTTGCTCTTATTTATTTATATCCTTTGGCTGTAATAAATCACAACTGTGAGTATGATTATATGCTTTATTCTATGAATCCTCCTAGCAAATCAACCCAGGGATAGTCTTAGAGAGACGCAGTACAAGATAGATTTGGAGACATCATCCTTAGAAGAGAAAACAGTTGTCAGAGACAAGGAGACACAGAAAGGAAACACATTCTGTTTTTGGAACTGCACCTCATTTTGAATGAGTCTGCTAAGATGGAGAGAATTATTATACAAGAAGCCAAAGGTGACCTTAAGCATTACCTAGGTATTTGATTATTTTCCTTTTTAACAGCTTTTATTAGTTCAATTTTTATTTGACTAAACTTTCTTAAAAATTTCTTACTGAGAATGAGCACAGAGAGATAGTAATAGTCCAACGGAAGTCATGGACCCAATTCAAATATCACTGTCTTAAGAAAATTGTTCTAATTCCCACCAGTGAAAGGTGACATCTGTCCATGGTCTTATTTTTCAAAATATTTCTTATAAAGCTCCTTGAGAGAAAGATTGTTCTTTGTTTTTATTTTCCCTAATGCAGTGCCCAGCATAGTGTTTTATCAACAGAAGACATTTAATAAATATTATATTTATGATCCCTTATGAGCTGCTTACAAGATGGGACCATATTTCATTCATCTTTGTATCTCTATAATCTAGTACAATATTGGGTTTACATTATCCATCCTTTCGTTTCCAGGATATTTGTTGAACATCTGTGAGGTTGCACACACAGTTCTAAGTGCTTGTAATTAAATAGCAAACAAGATACTAGGGCTAAGAGTCGCATGGGAGCTGAATAAACGTTTGTTGAGTTCAGTGGTATTTATCAGTCAAACTCTTGTCTTGCCACAAGCCTGGCATTATGAAAGCTGTCCCTATATTTATCCTATATTTTGTTTGCCTTATTCCCTTATCTGTACACTGTAATTCTGGTTTTGAAACTAGAATAACTGCTGCTGCTCTTATCATTTAGATTTTTTTCTCAGAAATGGAATAAACTCTAGTCTAAAACAGTTCTAACCAAAGATGCAACTTCACTGATGGAATATGACCACTGTAAATTGTAATGTGTAATTTAGATCCTGTGTTCCAGTGAAGTCAGGGAATTTTGCCTGCTTTGTTCACTTGTATAATCTCAGAACTTAGAATAGTGCTTTCTCAATAAAATTTGCTGAGCAAATTAGTTGAACAAATAATCTTATGTCAGTATCAAATGAAAGTTTTATCAGTGAAATATTATTTAGAATTACTTTTTGGAAAATAATATTACTCATGGAAGCCCAAACATACAACTTGTAATGCAAAAGAAGCTGAAAAACTCAAGATGACTATATAATGAAAAAAATATCCTGAGATGAGAGGTAGAGAAGTCAGGCTCTAGGTACTTTGCCATTAACTTGCAATAATATGATCTTTGCTGGTTATTTTAAACTTTATGCACCTCAGCTTTCTCATGTGTGAATTAAAGATGCTGAAAGGGATTTCCACACTCCCTTCCAAAGTCAGTGTTAAATCTGTGTGATTATTAAAGGAATTATACCTGATTGGAGTTATGTAAAACCTAATTTGACTGGCTCTGTAAACTACATCAGTTGCTCATCATTTTCTCATATTCTAAATCTATTAATGTCTCCGACAGGGATGATGATGGTGGACAGGCAGGCAAATAGCAGGAAAATGGTATCAACTTACACGAAAAACTCTTTCTACCAGATGAAGCTTTTCAGAATGTAAAATAAAATAGAAAACTAGGAGATGAGTAAGTAGGGAACAAAATAAGATGATGGATTTTTATCTGCCTCTTATGGTATATTTGAGTTTAAGTTGTGAATAGCAGGAGAAAGGTTGAGTTGATGTAGACTGAGCTGGGAAGATGGACTTTCTTTTCAGAAAAATTTCTCGTAGAACTTCATTTACTTCATAGGCATTAAATCTATTATTATTTTAATAGTGTTATGTTTTACTATATCTATTATTTATATTTAATATACAATAGTCTCTAATAGGTTTGTATAAATTGGTAAAACAATGTATTTAATGCAATAAAATGAATGCCAGGGATATTTAGTTTCTGTGCCAAACCTCTTGAGAATTAACACTTAGATAAAATGCTATAATGCAAAGATCATATTGTTGAGGATTGCCTTGAGACAGGCTGTTTTTGCTACTTATCCAAATATACACCTACCTGGCCTTTCATCAGGAATGAGAATCTTTGGACAAAAACAAAGATTTACCATGGAGCCTGAAATAGGCAGACAAGTAGCTTTAAACACTAAGCAATCTTTTCAGATTGATTTTTTTTCTTTCATCAAGAGTCAGTGTCACCGATGTCTGGCTTTCCCGAGGATTCATGGCATGGATTTTTGTTTTAATGTTCATTTATTTTTGAGTAACAGAGAGACAGTGTGAGCGGGGGAGGGGCAGAGAGAGAGGGAGACACAGTATTCGAAGCAGGCTTCAGGCTCTAAGCTGTCAGCACAGAGCCCTACACCCATGAACCTGAGCAGAAGTTGCACACTTAATTGACTGAGCCACTCAGGTGCCCCATCATGACATGGAACTTTTATCTTAGAAAATGTTTGTTAAAAACAAACAGACAGTAATCAATGTGTATTTTTATCATACGATGCATATACTGTAGCACCAGGCATTTTGTTGTATCTGCCCTTGATGATTTATCGGGAATGTAAATTTTTGAAGGACCTGATTCTGGAAACACAAAAGACTATCATAAAGAGTTATGTTTGGATTTTTAGTAGAAACTTTTAAAAATCAAATGTTTTTTGATTTATTATACTTTGGGCTAATGAAGGGAGTAGAAGGGATAATTCTAACTCCTTTCTTAAAAGACTAAAAAATTTAAGCCTGAAAAACATGAAAAACTTCACGGCATTTATTTTTTGAGAAAAAATTGTGATTAGTAATTCACATTGTTGGTGAAACTAATTTTAAAATGAATTTTTAAGTAAATTTTAAGTTCAGTGTGTTATTCACGAATACATTTGTAATTAGCAAACATTATTTCTGAACCTAGTCGCCTTTATCTAAATGCTCTATTTTGATCTAACTGAAATACTCATTATTGCATATTGATTACTTTGGATATCTCTTGGATTTTTGACTCAGATCATCTTCAAAGAAATCATAAGAAATTATCTCATTAGACTTTATATTTTATATTTCTTCCATTCAAATTTGTCAACTATAGTCTTCTTGCTACAAGATGACCTTATCCAATACCAATATTTTCTCTTCTGTGGAAACAGCTTCTCAAAAGAATTCATCCAGCCCAACATCTCCAACCCTAAACTCCAAGTTAGTTATCACCAAATCCATTAGGTTATTAATACCATTGATATTTACTGAGCATCGTCTTTCTTAAAAAGTTTATTTACTCATTTTGAGAGAGACAGAGACAACACGAGTGGGGGAACGGTAGAGAGAGAAGAAGACAGAATCTCAAACCACACATGACCTGAGCTGGAACCAAGAGTCAACCGACTAAGCCACCTACATGTCCCTATCTTCTGACCTGGTAGGCACTGGGTGGGGAACAATGGTGAGAATTTCCCCTTCCCAGACTTCTTCATTCATTCTTTTATACAAACAAATATTTAATAAACTACTAATTGGTGCCAAAAAAAAAAGTCCTAAGTGGAGGAATTATAATTTCTTGGAGATGTAAGAAATGTAAATGGGCAACTTCAACTTTATGCAATAAGTGCTTCTATGATAAAGGTTTTGCACAGGAAGCTGTGGGACGATAGGTGGGTCTGGAAGTTTAAGGAAAGGTTCTGCATCATTTAGGGCCTTGCCTGAGATATCAAACCCAAGCCAGTGTCTTGGTTTGGATTTCCCTAGATGTTGACCCTGAGATAAGAATTCAAGTACAAGCAGTTTTCAATTCAAGTAAACTGGTAGACAACTGGGAAAGTAAAACAAGAAGGAGAAAGTTGCCAATATAGTGTATGTGATCAAGTCAGTTACCACCATGGACAGCTAGAACTCAATCCGTCTAGGGAAATAAGAAAAAAAGTGTGGTATACAACTTAGAGTTACCCACCGCCCTCTGCCCCAGGTTGAGAAATCTGGTTTTTATGTACCAGCTCCCTGTCCATCATGATCTGCTTCCAGGGACACTGATTCTTTGTCACTCCTGGCTTTCCATATATATGATCAAATGTGCTCTTGAGGCTAAATAAAATCCTTAGACCAATAACTGCAAATATTTACATTAAGCAGTCTTTGGTGTATATAAATGAACATTGCAGGCATATGCACAGGATAGAAACACCATCTGCTAAACCAGGTAATTCAATAGAAGAAATTTAACACAGGAAATTGGTTACAAAGGCATCAGAAGTGCTACGAGAACAAAAGGGGAAAAGAAAAGTGATGCCAAGATTAGCAACCACAGGAAGCCAGTGTGAACCCTAGGAGGCGAAAAGAATACAGGGAAGAAGGAATATCTCTGGGTCCAGGAGCCTTGGCTGTAGAGCAGAAGTTTGAATCACTGAGAAGACTAAGCAGCTGCTGGAGATGTTGGTTAAAAAAGAATAAGGTAGAGATATACCCTGGTTTTGTCTATCTTCCTGTTCTCCAGAGTCTAGCCGGTGCTTCCCATTGGCCAAACCCAGATAAGAAGACATTAGTCAAAGAAGCCTGGTAAGTGTGGTTTGAGGGATCAGATCCTTGTAACACACAGCAGAGTAGAGAAGGGCAGGGGATAGACCTCAGCCAAGAGGCAAACAACCAGCCAGGTTTCTTTAGGATATATTGCCTAAGCAAAGTTGTCAAGATTTCCCCCACCTAATTTTACTTCACTCTTTGCCACCAAATCACCTATATTTCTTTCAGGGTAGTTTCTTTCTAACTGTAAAATAAGAGTATACTCAGGTTGTTTTCCCAGTCTACAATCTTCTTCTCTACAGATAATTGTCTTTCAAAGTCCCAATTATGTCCTTCCCAAATATTCTAGATGGCAAAGATGCCCCCTTTTATGAGAGTTTTTAGTGTGTGTGTGTGTGTGTGTGTGTGTGTGTGTGTGTGTGTGTGAGAGAGAGAGAGAGAGAGAGAGAGAGAGAAAGACTATTCCATGCCACCATGCATTGGTTCTTGTTTAATGAGTGTTTTATTTTCCTCTTCCCCAACTCCCTGAAGGGTAGGGACCTGTATGAGTTAGATTACATCGTGCTGTTTGATAGGAAAGCAAAAATATCACTGACTATTTTTCTCCTTTGTGTAAATATGGATCATCTAGGCTGATGTGACAGTTTCTCTATCATCAGGGATCTGTAGCCCTAATCCTAAATATATTGCTTCCACTTCATGATCTGAGTTAGCTGCTGTGAATCTAACCATTATGCCCACATTCTAGCTAGCAGGATGGAGGCCATGAGGAAGAGATGGCCAGACTCCTGCTAGATCACTTCAAGGTTATAACACATCATATGCACTTTTAGCTATTTGGTCATATGGTCACACCTGGATGACAGAGAGTCTGGAATATTACTTATTCCAAGGAGTCACATGTGTTATGTTAGATCCTTAAGAAGCAAACATCAAGATGGAATTGGTTGTGCAAAAGCTTTACTGGGGGGAGAGGGAGAAAACCTATGAAAGATAAAGGAGACAGTAGGATCAGACAGGGAAAACTTTCAAATCATGATTGATGCAGGTCTGACATCTGAGAAAAGACGGAATTGAGTAGGAAGAACTTCATACTACATGCAACTCTGAAAAAGTCTCAGCTAGGCCTGTAGGAAGCCCCAGTGCAAAGATTACCTTTTAAAAACATCCTATGTTGGGCATGTATTACCCAGTTTCATACCCCCACTGTGCTCAGTCCTCCCAACTGGCTGTCTCTGGCACGGTTTTATGAATGGTACCCCTGAAGGTCTTAATGAGGCCACACCAGGTGACCATGACCCCCTTGCTTCTACTAAGGAATCCTCATGGAATCCCTTCCTCACTCTTCTTTTCTACCTGTTAACTTCCAATACAATATTATATACCTGGCTGTGGAATGTTATATACATGTGCTTTCAGAGTGATTTCTCACTCTAAATGTCACTTCATAATCTAGCTTTTTCCTGGTTATCTGAACAAAACCACACATATAGAGAGACTTTTAGATGTAACAGGATTATGAGTTCCAACGTTTCTTTGAGAACTATGAAAAATTTTCTAAGAGAGATGGGATTAGTTGCTTAGTGGACGTTGTTGAGGGGAATAATGAGGGGGAATGTCTGGAACACTGACAAAGGCAGCATAATATTATGGGTTTGTAGAATTCAGCATGAAGGACGTGAACACATATTATTTTATAGATGAAATCTAGTTCAACTTCTGCTATTATGGAACAGATGAGGAAAAGGAGGCACAGATAATAATCTACCTAAATTCATACACTACACTGAGGTATTGTTAGCCCGGATCCCGGGTTTACCCCATTTCCCAATATCATAGTGTATGAGTTATGTTCTGCCTCTCTCCTAGCGTAGAGCTTTATCACCAAACTTTGCTAACTAATACGTTTATTTGGAGGTCATATCCTACAAAAGAAATTGAACAGGAATAAAGTGATTTGGGTTTAAAGTTCAGGCCAAAAAGGCTATATTACTGGAGAATGAGAGACTTCGTTATACCCGTTAAGCATAATAATTGGTGACTGATAGTCATAATGCCATATGCTCTGGTTAACGTAATCACCAGAATCTGTAAAGTATCAATCCATTCTCTGCTTACCCTAGGAGGCTCTTTTGGAGAATCCTAGGCTTTCATATTAATTGGAACAAATTGCACATAATGGGTTTCTCTAAATGGTCTGATGCTTCATGCTGTCAAATCTTCACGGTCCAGATCTTGAGGATCACTCTCTTGGGTATAAAGATGCAAACAGCTTCATCTTCCCAAAGTTGTTCACCTGTGGTATTAGAGGATTGCTGCATGAATCACAAGTAATAGTAGTTTGCTACTCCGTCTCCCATTATTGTTAAGCAGAAAATAAACTGCAAAGCTAAATACTCACCCCAGGCTTACTTACATCTTCATTTCCTTCCCTCTGAGAATTCAGGTGCATTTTCAACAAGTTTACAGCCTCATAAGACATTAATATAGCCCTTCGGTTGCAGTAATGTTCTGCCAAGTGCAGTGCTCTCAGAATGGCATCATGTGTACTACTAATAGTGCATTAAATCTCTCTCAGATCCTGCCAACCCCCATGATCAAGGGTGTTCCAGGGGAGTTGTTTGAAGAGATTGCTGATGCTCAGTATTGATAACGAGGAGCCAAGGGTGAAGGCTGCACTCAGTCTTCTTTTACAATAAACACCTCCAACTTTCTTTTCTTCTTTGGACTCTGATATCATAATCATAATCAGAAAAGGATCCTCAACAAAGAGAAGGTAACTGGTCCAATTAGGTAACAATAAATGCACCATGCAAACTCCAATAACAAGATAAAACCAGTTGGATCAAGGTTGTGTTAGTTTGTCCTGACTTTTCTGCTCTGTTTCCCTATCATACTTTGGAAAAACTGCCCAGGTAACTGTAGCACCTTTTATCAAATAATGAGAGCTTAGCTGCAAATAACAGAATATTCAGACAAGAGTGGCTCAGGTGGGAATATAAACTGGTGCAGCCACTCTGGAAATTAGTGTGGAGGTTCCTCAAAAATTAAAAATAGAATTACCCTACAACCCAGCAATTGCACTAGTAGGAATTTATCCAAAGGATACAAAAATGCTTATTTGAAGGAGCACACGCACCCCAATGTTTATAGCAGTGCTATCAACAATAGCCAAAGTATGGAAAGAGCTCAAATGTCCATTGAGTGATGAATGGAGTGTGTGTGTGTGTGTGTGTGTGTGTGTGTGTGTGTGTAATGGAATACTACTTGGTGATGAAAAAGAATGAAATCTTGCCATTTGCAACAACATGGATGGAACTGAAGGATATTATGTTAAGCAAAATAAGTTAGTCAGAGAAAGACAGATATCATGTGATTTCACTTATATGTGGAATTTGAGAAATTTAACAGATGAACATAGTGGAAGGGAAGGAAAAATAAGATAAAAACAGAAAAGTAGGCAAACCATACAAGACTCTTAAATACAGAGAAAAAACTGAGGGTTGACAGGGGTGGGTTAAATGGGTGATGGGCATTAAGGAGAGCACTCCTTGAGATGAGCACTGAGTGTCATATGTAAGAGATAAATCACTGGGTTCTATTCTTGAAGCCAAGACTACACTACAATACATGTTAACTAACTTGAGAATAAAAAAGAAAAAAAATGATCAATTAGATAAAGGCAAAACAAAAAGAACATTATAATATTACATAGTAAGAAGTCTGGAAATAGATCATTTCAGGGTTTATTTAGAGATTCAGTGACATCATCAAGGATTAAGTATACTTCTATTTTTCTAACCTACCACTTAATATCCACTATGTTTATGGTCATCATGGTTGGTGAGAGGCCACGTTGACCAGTTACTAGTTTCAACAAAGAAAAATCCCTAATTTTCAGTGGATTAAGTGCAATTTATAAACTTTGTGAAAAATAATGAGGCTAATACTTTCATTACATTATCATAGGGAAAGAGGAACTCTTTACGAAGTCACACAAAATTTTACAAATCATAAAAACTATTATTTTAACTATATTAAGATTAACATATTCTATTGATGAAATTATTATGATGAGAGTAAAGTTATAAGCCACAAGCTAAAAAATATTTATAACACAGACAGCCAATAAAGGAATAAACTCAGAATATGTATATATTCAGTATAATACTTATTAATTAATAAGAAAAATATAAACACTCAAATAGAAAAATGAGCAAAAGATATGAGCAGGGATTTTATAGCCAAGGCAAAACAAAGTCCTTAATCACGTAAAAGAGATGATCAACTTATTTAGTAATTAGGCAATTTGGTAATTAAAACTACAGCTGTAATGGACTGAATTACTGTCTGCCAGCAGTTCATAGGCTGTAGCTCTAAACCCCAATGTGATGGTATTTAGAGAAGAACTATTTGGAAGGTAATTAAGGTTACAGTGGCTTATGAGGGTGTGGCCTTCATGATGGGATTAGTGGCCATATAAAAAAAGACAGAGAGATCCCTCTCTTGCCGCTTGAGGACATAGTGAGAAGGTGGCTGTCTGCAAAGTAGGAAGACAGCTCTCACCAGAACTTGACAGTGCCAGGTACTCTGATCTCAAACTTTCCAGCCTCCAAAACTGTGAGAAAATAAATTTCTGCTTTTAAGCCACCTAGTCTATTTTGGTATTTTGTCATGGCAGCCAGAGCTGACTGAGACAATGACATACATCAGATTGGCAGCTGTTAAAAAATGAGGTCATATCATGTGTATTGGTCAATTTTTGGATGAAAAATCATATCCACTGCTTGTGGGTATATACATCGGAACAACACATTGGAAAACAGTTCGGCATTCCTTAGAAAATACGAGCATGTAAACATCCTACATTTTACCCAGAAATCAGGGAAATACTTCCAAATGTGTACCAGGAAACAAACACATGAATGTGTAAAACAGCTTTGTCCACCATGGCCAAAACTAGAGTGATCCTGAATGCTTAATAACAGCAAAATAGATAAATATATTGTGATACATTTATAATACACAAGAATACTGTACCGCAGCAAAAATAAACTATAATTAATCTACAGGGTTAATGTCAGAAAGGTAATATAAAATGAAAAAGCAAATCACAAAAGAATTCCTACAATATGATTTCATTTATGTAAAATTCAAAAATAAAAAACAAAATTTTATTTTATTTTATTTTTTAGCCAATATAATTAATATATAGTGGTATATTAGTCTCAGTATAATTCTATTCATTTTTCAGGGTTCATCAAGATATGTGCACTCTTAATCCCCTTTATCTAGTTTACCCATCCCCTCACCCACCTCCCCTCTGGCAACCACCAGTTTCTTCTTTTCTATATTTAAAAGTCTGGTTTATCTCTTTTTTCTTTGTTTATTTGTTTGCTTTATTTCTAAAATGCCACATATGACTGAAATGGTATTTGTCTTTATATGACTTATGTCACTTAGCCTTATACCCTCTAGGTCCGTCCATGTTGTTGCAAAGGACAAGATTTCATTCTTTTTTATGACTGAATAATGTTCTATTATATATATAATATATATAGACATACTATGTGAAATTATATTATATATATACTATATACACACCACATTATTATATTACATATATAGTATTCCATTATATATATAATACATATGTATATATATATATGTATATATACATAAACACACACACCATATCTTCATCCATTTATCTATCAATGGATACTTGGGTTGCTTCTATATCTTGGCCATTGTAAATAATGCTGCAATAAACATAAAGGGGTATATATCCTTTCAAATTAGTGTTTTCATTTACTTTGGGTAAATACCCAGTAGTGGAATTACTGGGTCATGTGGAAAGTCTATTTTTAATTTTTTGAGAAAGATATACACTGTTTTCCACAGTAGTTACACCAATTTGCATTCCCACCAACAGTGCAGAGGGTTCCATTTTTTTCACATCTTTGCCAACACTTGTTTCTTGTGTTGTTGTTGTTGTTGTTGTTGTTGTTTTAATTTTAGCCATTCTGACAGATGTGAGGTGATATCTCATTGTGGTTTTGGTTTGCATTTCTCTGATGATGAGCAATGTTGAATATCTTAACATGTGTCTGTAGGTCAATTTGATGTCTTCTTCAGGGCAAAAAATGTCTGTCAGGACCTCTGTCCATTTTTTAGTCAGATTATTTGGTAGTTGTTTTTTGGTTTTTTGGTTTTTTTGGTGCTGAGTTGTGTAAGTTCTTTATGCATTTTGAATAACCAATTGTTGGATATATAATTTGCAAATATCTTCTCCCATTCTGTAGGCTGCCTTTTTGTTTTACTGATCATTTCCTTCACTGTGCAAAAGCTTTTTATTTTGATATAGTCCCAACAGTTCAATTTTGCTTTTGTTGTTTTGTCGGAGGAGACAGATCTAGAAAAATGTTTCTATGAGTTATGTCAAAGAAATTACTGCCTCTGATTTCTTCTTGGATTTTTATGGTTTCAGGTCCTACATTTAGGTCTTTGACCCAATTTAATTTTTATTTTAATCAGTATTACTAGGCAAAATTGACATATAATTTACTATGTATATTTGAAGTGTAACATCAGATACATATTAACCTATGTATATATCTGTGAAACTATCACCATAATCAAAACAGTGAACATATTCATCGCACCTAACTTTTCCTTCTGCCCCTTTGTAATTCCTTCTTTTCGTCTCTTTCTGTATCACATTTCCCCATCTTATCATCACATATCAGCTTTTAATTATTATGCGTTAGTTTGTCCTTTCTAGAGTTTTATATAAATGAAATCATGCAATATGGTTATTTCTTGATCTGTCTTCTTTCACTCAGAATACTCATTTTGAGATCAACCATGTTGTTGTTACAGCAATAGTCCATTCTTTTTTTATTGCTGAATAGTATTGTATGGATATACCACAATTTGTTTCATCAGTTCACCTGTTGGCTGACATTTCAATAGTTTCCTGGCTTTGGCGATTACAAAAAAAAGTTGCTATGAACATTCCTGTACAAGTCTTTGTATGCAGATTTATTTCCTTTTTTCTTCAAGTGGGATGACTGAATCATTGTTAGGTGCATGCTTAACTATTTAAGAATTTTCCAAAACGTTTTCCAAAGATTGTACCATTTTATATTTTACTAGGAGAATATGAACATTCTAATTTCTCCACATTCTTTCCAAAATCTGTTATTTTTTTAATGTTAGACATTCTGATGGGTGTTAAGTAGTATATCATCGTGGTTTTAATTTGTATGTCCTTAATTCATTTGGTGACTGATGATACTGAGCATCTTTTCATATCATTATTTGCCATCCATGTTGGAAATATTTCATCCATTTTTTGGTGAAATGCCTGTTCAAATATTTTATCACTTTTAAATTTGGTGTTTTGTTTTTTATATTATTATTGCTGAGTTTTAAAAGTTAATTACATATTATGGATTCGAGTTCTTTTTCAAATATCAGCATTGCAAATATTTGCAAATATTTGTTTTTAGTCTGTGGGCTTGTCTTTTAATTCTCTTGAGAGTGTCTTTCGAGAAGTAAAAGTTCTTTAATTTTAACAAAATCCAATTAAAAATTTATTCTTGAGACCCCTGGGGGGCTCAGTTGGTTCAGCATCTGACTCTTGATTTCTGCTCAGGCCATGATCCCAGGGTTGTGGGGTCAAGCCCAGTGTGGAATTCTGTGCTAAGCATGGAACCTGCATAAGATTTTCTGTCTCTCTCTTCCCCTGCCCCCTACCTTGCTTGGGTGTGTGCTCTCTCTTTCTCTAAAATAAAAAAATAAAAATTTATCTTTTATGGATTATGCTTTTGTTTATATATAGGAAATTTTTGTGTAACTCAAGTTCACTAAGACTTCCTCTTACATTTTCTTCTGGAAGACTTATAGTTTTAAGTTTTATATTTAGGTCTATAATCTTTTCAAATTATTTTTTATATGCTATAAGGTATGGATCAAGTTCTATTTGAACAAATATTCATCTCTATTTGTGTGGGTTCATTTTAGGGTTCTTTATCCTAAAATAATATAATTCAAAACAATACAAATAAGTGATTAAACCATAAGTAAAAGAAAGAATGATTAACACAAGTTTCAGGGTCATGATTACCTTCGCGTGAGTTCGTAGAAGAAATATGAAAACAAGGAAAAGCTTTTAGGACAGAAAATGTTTCTTTTTTTAAAGTTGGGTTGTGAGTATAAAGTTATTTGGTTTTATTATTAGTCTTTAAACTTTATATATTACATAAAATCTATTTTGCAAACTGTACTCTACAAACTCTATATTTCACAATAAAAAAGTAACCCCAAATTGACATCTCCATAGGTTCTATTAGTCAAAATGGGTTTACATGATGCTCCCAAAACAATCATTGCCATAGAGGAGTTGAATTTTTATGTGTTTTAAGGTGATCAAAGCCAGGGGTGCCTGGGTGGGTCAGTCGATTAAGCATCCGACTTCGGCTCAGGTCATGATCTCACGGTTCGTGGGTCTGAGCCCCATGTCGGGCTCTGTGCTGACAGCCAGCTCAGAGCCTGGAGCCTGTTTCAGATTCTATATCTCCCTCTCTCTCTGACCCTCCCCTGTTCACGCTGTCTCTCTCTCTCTCAGAAATAAATAAAACATTAAAAAAAAAAAGATGATCAAAGCCAATGTGCTATATTCAGCTATTTTCTCATTGCCTCAAATCCATCCTTCTATAGAGTTTTCCTCCCTTATCCACAGTTTTCATTTCTGCAGTTTCAGTTACCTAGAACCAAGTGCCATTGGGACGCAGATGATCTTTTTGACATATCATCAGAAGGCCAGGAGTAGTCTAACACTACAACACAGTGCCTATGTCTTTCACCTCACTTCATCTCCTTATGTAGGCATCTTATCATCTCACATCATCACAAAAGAAGAATGAGTACAGTACAATAAGATACAATCTAATGCAGTACAATACAGTACAATAAGCCCACAGACTGAGAAAGGCCACATTCACGTAACCTGTGCCTAATTTGTCATAAGTTTATAGATATATAATACTATATACAGGATCATCAGATTTGGTATTATCTGTGATTTTTGGCATCCACTAGGGGTCGTGGAATCTGTCTCCCACAGGTAAGGGGGGTTACTTACTCTGCTTTTTGAAGCTGGGGCTGAAACTGCAAATATTTCCCCTTTGCCAAGTCCCTCAGTTAGGCTGACAGCAGAGGGCAGTAGAGGCAGACTGCAAAGCAGAAAGATAGGAAAGGGATTTGAAATTTCCTGCTCCCTATCCAGTTCCTGTTAGGAGCTCCAGACCATGGTTCTTTCCACAGGCAATCAGTTCCAGTCTCCAGATTGTATTCCACATTTCTAGACTAGTCACAGAGTTATCAGCACCAGGAAGTGCCCCCTTCTCTGTGGTCTGAATCCAGATCTCCTCCCATTTTCTAGGCTCTGATAAACTGAATTCATCCTTTTGTTCTCCCATGCCCTTGGGCTGGAAGCTGCTTCCTATATTTTCTATTATCTTTACCTCCCAATACCCTTCTTGCCTTGTAGTCTTCAAAAACCTTCTAGAAAAATTTCTAACTAACCAATTCTCTGCATCAAATTCATTCTTAAAATAGCTGTCGTAGTTTCAGTTTTGCCAACTTAACTCTGAGTGTGTCATTCACATTAGTTTGTTCTTTCTGGAAGATATGATACCCTCAAAAGAGGAAGTTATACATAATGGCTACTGCACAACCATTTTTTAAACATTTTCTTTTTAAATCAGGTGGTTTGTTACAATAAGAACAAGTCTTACACTAAATTCTGCTCAAACCTATACATACACTCCTACATTTAGTAGCTAGCAGGAATAAAACTGTTACAATAAATTTGGTGATTCATTGAAGTCCCCCCTTTTTATATTTTAAAATACTTGAAAAAAAAAACACTTTGTAAGATAGATTCAGTGGAGGCAGGTCCAACAAAGAGTTAAGCTAACCTTCCAGTCAGATCAGGTGGGAGGATCTTCCAAAAACATTTTAACACATTTCTTAAGCCTAAGTCAAGGACTAAGCTTTAGTTCTAAGGACTAGAGGCAATCGATCTCACTAAATTTTATACTCATCTTATGCAAAAAATAATGCATTGTACACATGCATTGTACACATGGAGCATATGTGTACATGCATGTGTGCGCACATGTGTACTCCTTAGTAATGAAGTATTACATTGTAATTTAAAGTTAGTATAGCACCAAGTATGTACAAAAATAATACATACACACGCATTATACACATGGAGCGTGTGTGTGTGTGTGTGTGTGTGTGTGTGCGCATGCATGTGTACTCCTTAGTAATGAAGTATTAACATTGTAATTTATAGTTAGCATAGCACCAAGCATGCTTCATATGGTAAGGTTGGTATAAAAGACTTCCTTGGGCACATCGACTAATAATACTGAGGTTCTATTATGAAGACCAACAATATCTGCCTCAAGTTTAAATATGTTTTCTAGATTTATATTTACATGTTAGGTTAGCAGAATTTAACTTTATTGAATTAAATGAAGAAGATTAAAATTTTATTTATGACTCAAGAGGTTATATAAGGGTTTCCATATTTCCCCAGGATAGATCTGATTTATTTTTGTTACCTTAGTACATTATCGGCAATAACACTTTCCAGTTTCAATAGTGACGGGGTTTGGACAATATAATATTCAATAATTCTAGTAAATAGAATAATAAAATAAATCATGTCTATTTTCATTGTCAACCTGCTCAAATTAATTTGGGTGGACACATAAAATGTGCTGTATAGACTCTGAAAATGTTCTCTATTAAGGTTGAAAAGTGGATTATTATACAATTTTTTTCAGAACTGCTTTAGGTTTGACTTTCTACATTTCTACCTTCTACATGTCTGTATGAGCTCTATGTATGAATTTAAAGTATTTTTTCTCTGCATATTGGGAGAATGTGGTAAGTAATTAAAATGAAAAATTAAGATTTGATGAGAAAACTGTTCTTTCTTTTCTAGCAAATGAAATATCAATGTGTTTCTAGTTTATAGATGAGAGTTTTCAGCCAAGAAATGTAAACTGTTTAGGAGTGATTTAGTGCAACTCACTGCATCTGTACTAATTATACAAAATAAGAAATCATCTTTACCCAGAAATTTCAAAATCTGCTATAATGTTAGTGAAAGCATTAATAGCTAAAATCTCTGGCTTTTAGTTCAACTGATCAAAGCCATTTAAAGGGATAAAAAAAAATGTGAGGAACCAGAAAAACACATAAAAGTTCAAACAGTAGGAAGAAGATGCTTGTGTGCAAAAGATACCTTGAAACTATAGTAATTAGTCTTGAGTTAATAGCTGAGCAAAAATCAAAACATGAAACATAAGACAAAATTACTGCATCTGATCTGTGCAAAAGATATCATATTCATAAGCAGGTTTTAAAGGGAATTTGTCTCCAATATTTGCGTACAAGAGAGAGTAGAAATCTTTATATTGCTGTATTAGCTTAGAGGTGTAGCTCTTGATTTCCTTAAAGGGGTTTAAGAGAAAATTCTTTGCAGAAGCTCTGAAGAGGATTTGGAAATAACCCCTAGAGATGAAGTTATATGCTCCTGGGATCCAACTGAGGAACACACCCTCTAAATCCAGACTTGTTAAGTTAATGGGTCTGGGAACATTAGGTCTACTACAATTTTCAGCCCTGACTTTCTGTTCTCTCCTGCATAGGGAAGTCTGAGAATAATCAACAATTCCTTCCCTTTCATCATATTTATAAAGGTAACAGGCCAGCATGTTTATATCTCCTAATCAGGCCAGGGGTGGGAATGGTAATCTTCTTCTCATTTTCAGCCTGGGTCCATAAAGGTCACTGATGACAAAAGGTTTTGACTTCTCTTATTCACTGTAGAACTATTTATGGTAAAATACCCCTATAATTGAAATTTAAAGAGATTTACTTTGTCTAGCCTTAAGAAGATAAAGTGGAGAGAAGTCATTTAATTTCATTCTGAGGTCGATTCTCTGACAGTAGTTTTCAGTTCTATTAAAGGTCAGGGCAAAAGGTATAGAGCAAAGGAAAAAGTAAGATAAATATAAGGTAGATGTTACACACTTTTGGGTTTAGATTTGGGAATAACTAGAATTTATCTGCCAGATGTTTGTTCTTCTGAAGGTATTTAAGGAAAGGGTACCAAATAATCATTTTCATCTGAAGGTTGGAATACTGTCTGTTCTGGCCAGAGCAAGCAGTGGCCAAATAAGTTAAGCTATTCTTTTTTTTTTATTATTACAAATAGTTTATTATCTAGTTAGTTTCCATATAACACCCAGTGCTCATCCCCACAAGTGCCCTCCTCCATGCCCATCTCCCCCCTCCCCCCCACACCCATCAGTCCTCAGTTTGTTCTCAGCATTCAAGAGTCTCTCATGGTTTGCCTCTCCNAGTTCCATACAATTTTAGGATAGTTTGTCCTAGTTTTGACAAGTATGCTGGTGCAATTTTGATTGGAATTGCATTGAATGNTGATTTTGTACCCTGCAACTTTGCTGAATTCTTGGATCAGTTCTAGTAGGCTTCTGGTGGAGTCTGTAAAGCTATTCTTTTGAAGTTGACTATGTGTGGTATCTCTGTTTGTCTGTCATTGTTCTATGTGCTTTATAACTATGAATAAATATATTTATATATAAATTAATATAATTGTGAATAAATTTTATTAATCTAAATGTATAAAACTTACCTAGCAATTACCTGAGGAACTGAATTCCTCAAATGATATACTTGAAGCTTTATAGGAGACTGGACATTTACACTGCCATTTGCATGAGAGTGGGAATGAATGCATGCATGTGTGTGTTTTGAAAGCATCATATCAAGAAAACCCTGTTTCATCTAGCTAAGTAGTGACAAAACTAACAACAACCAAATGACCTCAATTAAGGAGACTTAAGGAGACATGGAGAAGACCAGGGACCATAGGGATACTGAGGAAATAACTGTTTCAGACTTGAATCACTAACATATATTTAGTGAAGCCCTTAGTGGGTCAGACTTGAATGTGAAAAGTGATAATGACTTGTTTCTCAACAAGTTTGAATCTTTACTGTTTGGCAGAAACTAGTAAAAGATCTTATGCCATTATAAGATGTTTAATATGGCCATTAAAAACCTCAGAGCTTCCTCAGAGCCTGTCACTAGTAGATAATCTCTCCAAGAATTAAAAGTAGGCAAATTTATTTAGTTTTTCTATCCAGTTCTATATTTAATTTTTAACTTCATTGCTGACATTTTATATTCAGTCATAAGTACAAAAACATTTTAAACTCTTCATTATTAAACTCTATTGAGTTAGTCTGTTAAAATATCAGCAATATGTTCTTTATTAGAAACACTAATAGAGTTCCTTTATTTAAAAAAAAGAATTTTTTGTTTGTTTTGTTTTATTTAGAAGGGTCTTGGCAACATCTTGTTTCAGGTTATCCAATGACTAATGTTATTGAAAAGAAAATTTTAAAACTTACTACCTACATCCTTAATAAAGAGTTGAAAATGTCTTAATAAAATTGATGCTTTTGTATGATATTCTCTGATACTCTTTTGAAAGATGGTGGCATCTTCTTAACAGTGACGTCGTGTCTATTCAACACTCATGGATTGAACACATTTTAGCAATAACTTTTATATGAATCTAAGTCCTTTAGCTTTTTCTGATATTGCTCCGTTTTTGTGGTTATATGATAATTTTTAAAAAGCAATTATCAATGTATTGCTCTAATCCATGTATACATATATAATACATATACAGACATATATACATGTATATATGTAAATACATATTCATATTAAACATATTCCAGTGTTTTACAAATAAATTGGTAATGTCCTTTGTTATACTTGCCTGCTGTTCATACTTGCCATGAACGTGTTATGGAAAAAATAAGCAAAATGGAGAGATACATTGAATATCTGAAATTGCAAATCAAGAAAGTTAGATGCTCCTCTGAGATGTAATATCAATGTTACTGATTAACTTTCATAGCCACCAGTTCTTCTTATGTGGGTGCTGCAATACCAACAGTGCACATTTTAATAGCTGCCCCCTTCCACAGTGCATGCTTCTTACTTTGTGCACGATATCTTACTTGAATGATGCTGTATGTGTTATATGAGTTATGGAACCATCTCAGATCCTCTGAGGAATCCAGAATTCTATGGAACATGGTTGATATTGAAGATCTCTGTTGAAGTAAAGCTCTACTCACCTTATTTTCACACCAGGACAGGAACAATAAAGAAAAGGCAATCATCTTTTATCCCAAGGGCAGGAGGAGCCTATTGATTACAATTGATAAACTGTTAGCAGATTTTTTATCAGTATAAAATGTTTTAAAAATTTCACTGAGATATATTAGTAAATGCACTTGTTGTGAAAACTGAGAAAATAAAACAACAAAAATAATCTCTGCTATAAATGAGGACAGTTTCTTTTGAGGTTTTGTCTTAGATTTATGTAGGTAATTCACATGCATAGAATTTACTACCAATTGGTTTTCACCACAAGCTTCTGTTTGTTTGACAGAAGCATGATCGATCTGTGCTTTTATATGGAGTTTTACAGTTTCTAATGTTCCATTATCTAAACTGTGATTACCCAACCTGATGAATTATTCTTATGTGAAAAAAAAAAAACAACAACCTTCCATTCCCAAATGAAAGACAGAGAAGTTACATTTACCCTATGAAAGCAAAAGAGAAAAAAAAATTAAAATGTTGATGGATTTGGTCCTTTAAACTGAAGGACTGTCAGAAATGAAGACTGGAAAAAAATATACATGCTATTCTCTCTGCCTAGAACCACTTTTTAAGTACGACTCTTGGATGGCAAAATCTGACCAAAATGTAAGATGCAGATTAAAAATAAGCTCCCCGATGAAATTTTCTTGAGGTTTACTAGTTAAAGCTAGGCACTTATCCTTGCTCTTGAATCTAGATTGGGCTCAAATGGAGTTCACACATATCTGATAGTATCTGGTGAAGTCTTAGGTGTTGACTGAAAGAGCAAGTTTGCTTAAGCATTGTAGGCAGTTTATTACTTTCCTGAGGCTGCCTTAGCAAAGTACTACAAACTGGGTGGTTTAGAACAACAGGAATGTATTCTGTCACAGTTCTGGAGGCTAGAAGTTCAAAATCAGTGAGTCGGCAGGGCCACGCCCTTCCTGGATAAAATTCTTCCTTGCCTGTCCACAGTTTCTGAGGGGGCCTGGCAACCCTTGGTATTCTTTGTCTTGCAGCTTCATCATTCCTATCTCTGCCTCTGTCTGTCATCACGTGACAGTCTCCAGTTCTGTCTCTTCACATAGTGATCTCTTCCTGTGTCTTCATATTATCTCTTCTAAGGACACCAGTTATTTTTGATTAAAGGCTAATCCTGTTCCAAGATGATCTCATCTTAACTAATTATATCTGCAACAACCCTATTTCTGAATAAGGTCCTGGGTGTGAGGCCTTCAATATAGCTTCTTGCAGGATACAATTCAACTCATAACAGGCAGAAAGGAAAGGGTATATTTTGTTAGGGCATCTGGGTCAAAACCTGCATTGGGAGGATGGCCTGTCATCAATTTTGGATACTGTCTCCTTGGCTTAGCACCTGGATTTGCTTCTGAGCTCTGTGAGGAGAAGGGAGACATGGGAAGGGAAATTAACATGAACGTTTATGTCTTAAGACATGGGATGGACCTGACAGGCTGGGGAAACTAAGATGACTAGAATTCTCAGGACAGAGCACTGAAGAGCAGAGAGCCAAATGGAAAGGAAACCTCAGAAGTCTGAAGATAGATCCTTGAGTATTCGGCTGAATACTGATCAGATCATTATGTGTGAGGAAACCATCTAAAGCTAGAGGAAGACCACCCAGAGTGATTACAAATAACATTGCACTGCAAAGAATATTAAAGGTTGTACTTCAGACAGAAGGAAAATAACACATAGAAATACAGACCGGGTTGCCTGGGTGACTAAGTCAGTTGAAAGTTTGACTCCTGATTTCGGCTCGTCATGATCTATCTCACTGTTTTGTGAGTTTGAGTTCCATGTTGGGTTCTGTGCTGACAGTGCAGAGCCTGTTTGGGATTCTTTCTCCCTCTCTCTTTCTGCTCCTCCCTTGCTCATGCTGTCTCTCTCTCTCAAAATAAACATAAAGAAAATACAGATATGCACAAAGGAATAAAGTCCTCCGGAAATGGTAACTACACGGTTAAACACATGACTTTAAAATGATTGTTTAAATCTCTTTAAAAAATAATTGACTGTTTAAATTCAAGTAATAACAATGTGATGTTTTCTTCTAAGAAAGCATTTATTAAAAACCCTTTGCGTTTGAAGTGGGCAGTCCTGAGTAGCTGGGGAACTTACCGATAATGGAAAGTACGTAACACTTAACTTACAGGGTGTCAGTGGAATGCTCAGCTGTGAATTCCGGTAGTGGATTGTCTCTATATTAAGCGGGGGGTTCTAAGGGATTGACAAAAAGTTGTCCCTTGAAGAACAGAATTGTAACACCTGTCAAAGGCTTCTGATTCTTTTCTTTCAACCTTGAAACATGCCCTTAGAACACTTTTAAACTCCTTTCCTGGGTAGCTACTGAAAATTGAGAATGCTTTTAGCTGGTCTCCCATGAGAGGTCTTGTGAAAAGATGTTGTTGGGGAAGAACATTTTCTAGGTGCCCTGGAGGATGATGGACTCAGTGAAAAGCCTTATGAAACCTTATTCAAATAAATATATATTTGATAAAGGTATACAGTCTCATAAAAAACAGATGAGAAATCAGGAAATTTGAATTCAAATCTGTTTGAATTCTGACAACTGACATAAACAGGATGTCAAGTTTTTCATCCAAACAGATATTTGTTTTATGAAATCAGTAACTTAACAATTTTACAAAGAAAATAAAAGGAGGGGGAAGAGAGGAGGAGGAGGAAGAAGAAATCAAAATAAAATCATCAAACAGTGAGTTTTATATTAGAAGCCCCTGTAGTATCGCTTTAGTCACATGTTCAGTTTATGACGTTGGCTTTTAATTAGAAAGTTTTTTACTATGAAGAATTGAACCATCTTTATTTCTTCTCTTATCTCTTGATTCTGCATGGGGGCACAGATGACAATTCCATAACAGTCCTATACCAAGAAAGTCCATCAGTTTTACAAATAGTCAACATTTATTTCTGAGATTCATTCTGGAAGTTGTCAGCATCTAGCCTTACGATCATACAAGTAGTTCTCTACTGTGGGAGTATACACTGCAGTGGGAATGTGGCAGTTGATGAGAGTGGGCAGATAAGCGAGAGTCAGAACAGAAGAGCATTTGAATACTTAATTCTCTGGGTCCACAGTTCACTCTTGGGCATTGCCATCAAGGTGCCAATTGAGCTGAAAGTGAAAGAATAAGTGTATTGCATCTTTATGGAACATCACTTCTACTCAAATTCTGGTAGGGTAAGGTGTTAAGGGTATAACAAATATAATTACATTATAGAGTATGATATTTATGGTAAATTGTGGGTTTAAGGAAAGTGGAATCTGGTGGCTTGTGATAAAGATCTGCTGGGGTGACTGTTTATTCTGCTCTTTACAGAACTTGGAGAGAGCTTATTTGGATGTCTGTTGTAGCTAACAGGGTCTGGATTGAAGGGACTAAATTTGTTTCTTTTTTTTTAATATTTTTATTTATTTCTAGGAGAGAGAGATAGAGAGAGACAGCATGAGCAGGGGAGGGTCAGAGAGAGAGGGAGACACAGACTCTGAAATAGGCTCCAGGCTCTGAGCTGGCAGTCAGCACAGAGCCCGATGCGGAGCTCGAACCCACAAACTGCGAGATCATGACCTAAGCGAAAGTCGGACACTTAACCGACTAAGCCACCCAGGCGCCCCTAAATTTGTTTCTTTGGTATAAAGTAAGGATAATACTAACTTGCCCTGTCTAGCTTCCAAGGAAATTATCAAGCCTAGAGAATGGAAAAAAGGAAGGTGTTAGGTATTGAAACTAGGACCTCACAGAAGCCAAGCACATGGTCTTCTACTAAGCTACACTTTTTCAGTTTGAGAGGTCTGGAGCAATAGTACCTTGTAAGCTGTAAAGAGGAACTCTTGAACTCTTAGGAGGAGGAGAAGGAGGAGGAACAGAAGGAGGAGGAGGAGGAGAGAAAGAGGAAGAAAAAGAAGAAGAGAAGGAAGAATAAAGAGGAGAAGAAGAAGAAGAGGAGGAGGAGGAGGAGGAGGGGGAGGAGGAGGGGAAGGAGGAGGAAAAAGACGAAGAAGAAAGAAGAAGAAGAAGAAGAAGAAGAAGAAGAAGACGAAGAAGACGATAGACAAAGACGAAGAAGAAGAAGAAGAGGGGGAGGAGGAGGAGGAAGAGGAAGAAGAAGAAGAGGAGGAGGAGGAAGAAGGAGGAGGGGGAGGAGAAGGAAAAGAAAGTAAAGAGGCAGTAGGAGTGAAAAAACCAGAAGGTCCATTCTATTTTCTTTGAGGTCCAGATCTGTTCCCAAAACAGACCACGAACTTCCATAGCTTCATGCTTTGCATTAAGTCTGGTATTTTTCTTCCCCAAATAACACAATTAGCAAACTCCTATTCAACCTTCAGCTCAGGTATTATTTCTTCTATGAAGCATTTCCTGTTCCACTTTTCCCCTCAGGCACAGTGAGGTGAGAATCTCTTTCTATTCTTGGATATAATATATTCATTAAGATATCATGCCATCTTTTTTTACAACTACTTTATTATTTAGGTATAATTTACATACAATAAAATGCACATATCTTGTATACACCTGCTTAACCACCCTTGAATCATGACATGTCTTTTATTCTAAAAGTTCTCCCTTTCCCTCTTCTCAGACAATGTTTTTTTCTCATACACCTGGAGGGAAATATTTTTCTGATTTATGACAGTATACCTTGATTTTACTTGTTCTAAAACCTCATATAAAAGGAATGATAGAACATGTACTCCTTCATGTTTGGCTCTTTGGTATTTTTAAAATTCTTACTGGTTGTGTATCAGTATTTCATTCCTCTTTTTATTACTCAGAGATATTTTATTGAATATATTTACCATAGCTTATTTTTCCATTCCCCTCTCAGAGTATTCGAGTTGCTTTTTTAGTTTTGGATTCTATGCATAATGCTGCCATGAATATCTTGCCCATGACATTTTGTGAGCACAAGTATTCACTGGTATTAATTAAATAACTAGAAGTGGAACTGCTGTCAAAGGGCAGATGTATGTTGTGAATCAATTGATCATATATGTGTGGGTTGCTTTCCGGGGTCTCTATTCTGCACTATTGATTAGCATAAATGCTAATGCCATACTGTTTTGGTTACAATAGCTTTGTAGAATACTTTGAAATCTTGGATCATGATGCCTCTTGCTTTGGCCAGGTTGCCTTGACTATTCAGCGTCTTTGTGGTTCCATACAAATTATAGGATTATTTGTTCTATTTCTGTGAAAAATGCTGAAGGAATCTTGTTAGGAATTGCCTTGAATCTGTAGAATCTGCTTTGAGTAGTATGAACGTTTTAATACGAAATCTTCTAATTCATAAGACAAGATATCTTTCTATTTATTTGTGTCTTCTTCAATTTCTTTCATCAGTGTCTTTCTTATATCTTCAGTGTATTGGTCTGTCACCTCTTGGGTTAAATTTATTCCTAGGTATTTTAATCTTTTTTATAAAATTGTAAATGGGATAGTTTTCTTAATTTCTTTTTTGGATAGTTTATTAGTGTATAGATACTCAACAATTTTATATTGAATTTGTATCCTGCAACTTTACTGAATTCATTTATGAGTTCTAACAGTTTTTTGTGAAGTGTTTAGGACTTTCCATATACATTATGTCATCTACAAATGGTGACAGTTTTATTTCCTCCTTTCCAATTTGGAAGACTTTTATTTCTTTGTCCTTCCCAGTTGCTTCTGCTGGGACTTCCCACACTATGTTGAATAAAAATGCCCACAGTGGGCACCTTGGTCTTGTTCCTGATCTGAGAGGAAAAGTTTTCAGCTTTTTATCATTGAGTATGATTTTAGCTGTGGGCTTGTCAGATGTGGCCTTATTATATTGAGGTATCTTCTCTCTTTACCCACTTTGTTGAGAGTTTTTAATCATAAATAGATGTTGAATTTTGTCAAATGCTTTATTTGCATCTATTGAAATGATTGATTTTCTCTATTTTTTACTGATTTCCACTCTAATCTTTATTATTTCCATTCTTCTGTTTACTTTGTATTTGGTTTTCTTATCTTTTTCTATTATGATTGACTCTCTCTTTTTATTAGTGTTAACACTATAAATCTTTTTCTATCCTTTTACTTCCAACTTATGTATTCCTTGATACTTACAGTGGACTTATATAGGCAGCCTGTAATTGCATTTTCCTCTTACAATGTGATAAATTCTGCTTTTCAGTTGAAGGATTTAGATTGTTTATAGTTAAATGATCATTAATCTGTGAAGGCAGAAATCTATGTTAGTATTTTCTTATCTCTCCATTGATCCTTGCTTCTCTTTTTCAGCCTTCTTATGGATTAATTAAATATTTTTATGATTCCATTTCCTCTCTTTTGGTCAATTTTTTAAAGTTTATTTATTTATTTTGAGAGAGAGAGAGCATAAGCGAGGGAGAGACAGAGAGAGGGAAGGAGAGAATTCCAAGCAGGCGCCACACTGTGAGTCCAGAGCCCAAGGCGGGGCTTGATCCCATGAACTGTGAGATCAGGACCTGAGCTGAAATCAAGAGTTGGACGCTTNGACCGTTAGCCAACTGAGCCACCCAGGCCCCCTCTTTTGGTTGATTTATATATATTTTTGAGATTTCTTTAAGCTTCATAGCAAACACTTTTAATTTATCACCGTCTACCTTCAAGTGAAATTCTGCCTTTTCTTTTTTCTTTTTTTTTACAAATAGTTTATTGTCAAGTTGGTTNGGGTTGTGGGTTATCGTTAAGCTGAAATTCTGTCTTTTCATTTAATGTATATAAAAAGAATTAAGACACTTTGCATCTTTACGAAACCTCCGGTCTTTGTTCTACTTTACTTTGGCATATGTTCTAGACCCCACATACTTTGCTATTATATTTGTTTAAAAATTTTTAAATGTTTTCATATATTTCTTTTTTTTTTTGCTGCATTTTATTTTATTTTATTTTTTTTAATAGTTTATTGTCAAATTANGGAGGTCAAGGAGGCTGTTTCCTGCTTTCTCCTCTAGGGTGTTGATAGTTTCCTGTCTCACGTTCAGGTCCTTTATCCATTTTGAGTTTATTTTTGTGCATGTTTTCATATATTTCTGAGAGAGAGAGAGACACACGCAGCATGAGCAGGGGAGGGTCAGAGAAAGAGGGCGATAGGGAATCTGAAGCAGGCTCCAGGCTCTGAGCTAGCTGTCAACACAGAGCCAGATGCGGGGCACGAACCTGCAAACTGTGAGATCATGACCTCAGCCAAAGTCAGGCACTTAACTGGCTGAGCCACCCTGGTGCCCCAGTATTATATTTGTTTAAAAGGGATGTAAATGGTAAGAAAAAATATTTTGTATACACAAACATATTTACTATATTCAAGGCTCTTCATTCTTTTGTGTATGTCGAAATATCTATCTAGTATCTTTTTCTCAGTTATCCTGTTTGGTTGGTTTCTTTAGTTATTTTCAAGTTCACAAGTGGATTTCGTTTTGTGTTTGTTTGTTTTGTCCAATATATGGCTAGTTCCATTCACTTATTTCTAGACTTACAAGTTTTTATTATAGTTTTATTTTTCCTGAAATTCCTGTCTCTTCTCCCATTATATCCATTTTTTTCTTGTTAATTTTTAGCATATTTATTATAGATATTCAAAATTCCTTTTCTGCTAACTTCATCATCAATATTGTTAGTAAGGCTGTTTTTTTGACAGATTTTTGTCCTGACTATGGGCATGTATTTCTGTTTTTTCACATTTTTAATATTTTTGTTTCTATACTAGACATTGTGGATTAAGTGGCATAAAGCTGTGATAACAATTTAGTTTTTTTTCTAGTAGGTTATTATATTACCTTAGATTAAGTTTTCAAAGGCACATCTTTTGCATTTCTAAGGAAGATTTATTTCACTTTTTGTCTTTAGGCCTAGGGAAAATTTCGTAGTTCTAGGATGTATTTATTACTACCAAGGCGATGTTCTTGTGGGGTTTCAATAAGAACTATGAGATATTTACCATACCTCTCTAATGTGTGAAATCTGAGCCCTAAATTTTGTCTCCTTGCCAGGGGCAGCAGGTGTCAATAGCTTTGGCAAGCCTGTGCAAACTTCCAGTTCCTGTTTTCCTCTTGGGTTCCATTTAGTTTCCTTCTTACGTCCACAGTTCAAGAATCAGGCAAGGATTTAAAATTTATATGCAGATTTTGAGCTGTTCTCTCTGCAGATCCTCCTTTCTGAGTTTTTCTCCTTTGTCCAGCCCCTCCAGCAGTTCAAAACTTCAAGTGTGTCTCTTCTGGTCAATTGGACTGCAGCTGTCTGTGTCAGTTTATCTGTGTCATGTTGTATGGACTGAGGAGAAAGAATCCTTGGGGATAAATAATGCAAATTTAGATTGAACACAACATGATTCCCGTCTTTCAAGCATAGACCTCCTTCAAAAACAAATGTTTTTCCCCTCTTTGATCATTTCCACTGTCATCCACAATTCCTTTTCTATCTTCTCAAGAGCTGTTATTTGGTATAGACAGGAAGATTCATCCAATACATGTTACCCCACCATGACTGGACTCAATAGTATCTTGTATTTCTTTTTTTTAACTCTAGAAATTATGAACACCTTTAGGTGCAGGGNTAGAATAGTACTTGATATATAATTGATGTTCAATAAATATGTGTTCAATAAACATTGACATTTTTGATCAGGCACTCTGAAATGGAGAATACTGAAAAGACATCTAGGGAGTCTTATAAAAGGCAGGAATGTCCAATAAATTGAAAGATTTAGTTTTATTTCAGAATTTGTCATGTTGTGTTTGAGATAAGACACCAATAGGTACATTTGTACTGACCAGGAATTTAATGTTGAGGAAAGAAATTCACATCCTCAGCAATGCACTTCTTCCATTTTATTTTGTCTTTCAGAAAACCTTAAATCCTATTTACAGGAAGTCAGAATTTCCCCAACAGCTACCCGTAGACAAAATCAGAAGTACCATCTGATGCAACAATAACTGTATTTTTATTCAAGGAATATTCTTTTTCCTACTTGTATGTGAAAGCAGTAGATTCCAAGCATGTTTAACTTAAAGGATCTTTCTTACTGATTTCTTTGTAAATGGCTACTACATTCTGTGCTTTCACAGAAAATAGCTGAAACTGACATGCATATGCCTTCATGCCCTGGTCCACAGCATATGGTATTTTATTTAGTCTAGCTTTTCCTTTTTCTTTTTTCTTCTCTCTCTCTCTCTCTCATAGTAGCAGAGATGCAGTATAAGGCAGGGTTTATATGTGCAAAGGAAAAGATTAATTTTGTTAAAGAAGAATTCATGGGCTTTTGTCTCTCTAATCAGTCACTATTCTGCTGATGTCTGAGCCTGAGAAAAGAAATAGGATAATATATAGGACACCATGTGAAACACATTTTGTGTCTCTGTCAGGACAGTGAACTACAAAATAAATGATACTGGGGCAAGTTCAGTGCGGTCGTCACTTAACTGCTTCCAAAGTGGAAGAACTAAAAGAAAAAAAAAATAGACAAAGAAATCAAAGGTGCAAAAGAACCTCCTTCTAGAAAACATCTCTCAAAGAAAATACACCTCTGAATATATGCTTCTATTCAATTACTGAAAAAGAACAACCTTTTTGCCAACAAAGATATAACACAGAGAACAGCCACAAACACTGCCTACTATTTATAACCATGCCTTCCAACACAGGGCGTTCAGAGAGCCTCATTTTCTGCCCCCTCTAAAAGACAGTAGAAAAGAGTGAAAGATCATGCCTTCCTTTTGAAGAAATATCTACCCTCTTGCTACTCAGAAGGAATTATTAAAGTAAATTTATCTCGCAAGAGGGGTTAAAATTCAAATTAAGGATTTAAACTTAACCATTTTCCCTTCCCTATTTTAAATACAGTTTGTAGAGAGTAGGGCAGAGAAAAGAAAACTAGTTCTTGTTTTTCTTATTAACAACCTAGAAATTTTGTTCAATTTTAAAACATTTGTTGAGTACTGGGTTAGCCACTATAAGGTACATAAAGCATAATTCTTTACCTCAAGCTTAATGCCATACCAGACAGAATACAAGCCAGATTGTTGAAAGTGCCATAAGAAATATACTTACAAAATGCTATGTATAGGTTAGGGAGGAAGAGCTCAAATCCAGGTATGAAATTAAAACACACGTTATCAAGAATACAGTATTGTGGATGCAACTTAAAGGGGTATATTAGGTTCTGCTCATGGGAAGAGAAGATATTTAAGCTACACAACCAGGAAAGTGGTTGGTAGTGTATTCAGACAACAGCAAATCAATTGGTACTGCAAAAAGCAAGGACATAAGTTACATGAGACTTCCATTAGAGGCTTTAGTTTTTAAGGTCACTTACCTCAAAACTGCCTTAGCATGATGTCCCATCCCCCAAATAGATCCACTTCCTCAACACATGAACTAAAATAGGAAATTAAGTCTAGGTTTAAATGAGGAGGTGATGTATAATGTTCCCATCAGATAAGTTATAAAACTAATCAAATTAACAAATAATAATAAAATTAATAAATAACTTATCAAATCATCCAACAGATAATTCGGGGTGACCCAATATAGTTCATCTCCACGAGTTGCCACCATCTCATCTCTCCCACTGCACAACACACCACCTGCTCCAGATAGTTCCTACTGGCCCTTTGTGACTTGGTTTTCTGCTTGATTTCCTGTGGCCAAGCTAACCCGTCCACCCCTACTATGCTCAGCCTGGTGTAACCATCACAGACAGCAAGAATAGAGCACAACAACTTGCGTTAATGGAGCCAGGATGGGTGAGCTTTATTTTATGTGGTGATCTGGTCATTTGAATAATCTGCCCTATAGAAGATTTATCACTTTTTCCTACTCTGTCCATCCTATAATTGTGGCTATAGGGCATTCAGCAGTCTTTAGGACCTATGTATACTCCTGAAATATGTATCTAAATGCATCTAATAATTTGATGTGAGATTTTAAAAATTATATTATATAGTGCAGTGACATTTATGAAAACCACAGGTCATGTTATGCCCTGCATTGGAGAATGTATTTATTTCTCAATTTAAGAGTCATTAGGGACTCTGAAAATCATTAATATCATGCCATTGGCTTTGAACATTATCAACAAAGGACACAATGTAATGAGCTAACTAACATTTGTTTGGAATATTCACCCATTACTAAGTATCACTTTCTTCCCTCACAGCAATTTGTTCCAAACTATGGCATAAAATGTCACATTATTGATGTGGCATTATCAAGTTTCATCATGATTGACCTGATGTCACACTGTTTTGTAACATAACTGGTTGCTGTCAATCAAAAGCACTTACAGAAACCTGTTACAAACATAGGGAACAATTTGTGCTGGCAAAGAACCATCTGGTAGACCCTTCACTTTAAAAATGAGCCTTCTGGTTATTTAAAAAATCATTAGAGTTTAAGTGTGAATTTTTGCTACATATTTTTGCCTATGCTTGATTCTTGAAATTTTTACCATTTCAATAGTCATTCTGTGTAGGTAAAAACATTTAGAACTTTTATTTATGTAGGAGTTTTAGTGGACATTGGTGACATAGCAAGAGGTCATGAGCCAGAAGTACACTCATGACTCTTCTCTGGGAAAGAAAAAAATGAGGATGAGAGAGGCAGAAAGAGACAGAGGGAAAAGAGGAGAAAGGGGAAGATTGAGAAACAGGGTCAAAAAGATCCTTTGGCTAAGCTACAAAAAAGGCAAAAAAACCCCACCAAAAAACAAAACAAAACAAAAAAAACACAAAGAAACCAAATCAAATGAAAACAAAACAAAACAAAAAAAACACAAAGAAACCAAACCAAATGAAAACAAAACAAAACAAAAAACCCAGAGAAAATGAAGCGAGGGTTGCTGTTCTTGGTCTGAGAAGCAAGCCAAGTTGCATGATTCTGGAACATGACCTCTGTGCCAATGTGACTGCTTTCTGCCTAATGTGTCATGGATCTTCTACATGAATTAATGTCCTTCTCTCTGTTCCTAACCACTTCTATTTCTACTGCTACCATTCTGTTCAACAGTGACAATTATATGTCTAAGCCTTTGAAGTCAGCTCCCTGGGATTTTGAAGAGAAGGTAAAGAGAGAAGAGGGTATGGTTTAGGGCGAATATGGTAAAAGGTAGAGTGTCTACTGCAGCTTTCTCACCCTCCCCTCATTGAATCAGAGATGATAATACATTGTCAAGATGGTTTGGTTGCAACAGTCTTTATTTCCATGAACATACCATGAATGGCTTCCCTTTTATCTCTTTGCTGCTCTTCATCCTCTTAGCTATTCCTTCATTGAAAGTCCTTCTGCTCCAGTACATATGGACCCCCTGATTTTCATTTTTCCTCCCTGTATCTTCTTGTATCCTATGGAAGGAATTCCCAGGATCAGTCTTGTTCTCTTTGCTTTCTTTCTCTCTTTTTCTGAAATCTCACCAACCTTGTGACTTCAATAATTTCTCTTATGCAGATGTCTAAAAGCTTTTGCTCAAGGGTTAAGCATGCTCCTTTATGTAGAAATGAGTGTTTGTGATTTCTAATTTTCCAGTTCTCATTATCCAGTACATGTTCTGAAAAAAAAGTGGCATATTGATAGTTATATAATGACCAATAAAAATAATACATCACAATTTTAAGTGCTTGGTCCATAGTTATTTTAGAGTCTTTCTTTTTTTCTTTTCAGATAGCTTATTACTCTGAAGAGATATAATTTTAATACTATAATCCTCTTGCAAATCTAACATGGTATCCTTAAATAGCTAAAGATGGAAAGCATTCATCAAGACATTATATACTCTGTGGCCACTGACAGAGTGGTTTCCTACAATGAATGCATTTTAGCACTTATTTCTACATTTTTGAAATATGTTCAGTAAATGTGACCCTTCAACTTAATTTTGTAGCTTTTGTTTTACATACAAATCTTTATCAAGTGCTTTTCAATGCCTCAATCAATACTTCATAAATATTTGTGTGAAAAGTCTTATAAAAAATTACAATACTCTATGCATAGTATATAACAAATGACATTGGAGAATGTCTTGCCCACCTCCTCTCATATTATAGGTAGAAAAACCACACAAAACAAAACTTAAACAACTCACAGAGGTGAATATGCTTATCCAAAATTTACAACCAGTAATGATGGCTATAGGAGCAGAATCTCAGAAATCGAGTACCCTAATACTGGTTTGTTTGATGATACTGCACATACTTTCTGTTTCCCCAAAGAACTTATCAGCACATGTGGCTCCCCTCTCTTCACCTGATTCTAATATTCTCAACTTCTTTGAGAGTTATTTGAAGGAGAACAGATGTACTAGAAAAGAAGAGGGGGAAATGGGAAGACTTAGAAAACTTGCACTCAAATTTAATTGCTCCAAAGGAACTATTTCTCTTTAGTGTTATTTCTACACCTTCCTCTATAAATATGGCTGCACTGGAGCCCACTATGTTGCCCTAAAAATATGTTTCTTGATGTTTAATAGAGATTTACATAAATATTTTTCTGTATAATTACTCCTGGATTTTATTAATATTTGCATAATTTTTTACACTTTAATTTTGAAAACCATTCTTATTCTCTTTTCATTGGGATGTGATTAAGGCTATTTTGCATTCACAAATTCACTTACCACATTTAGATGTGTGCTATCTGGATGGTTTCTAAATGCTTGCATGCTTTAAATATGTTTTGTTTTAATTACTCCTTTTTTTCTCTCCAGCTGCTGTATTTCTTTAAAATCATCCCAGACATTTTTCTTATTAAAATTTTATACTTTATCTGTTTTTTAGTCATGATTAATTGCATGTTCTTCATCACATATTAAGTGACCTACTTTCCTTTAAGACATTTCTCTTGACAGATCCTGATACTATTCTATCCACAAACCTGACATCAAAATTGGCCTCATGGTTCTTAACAAAGCATCCCAGTTCGCTTAGGATGTTTTCTTCATTTCTTCTCCATTTCAAGCACCTTCTTTTCTTGTTTCTTTCTTTTTTTTTTTTAAATGACAAATGTCATATCTTTTTCCATGTGTACTTTGGAGAAAAAGCTGAAGGACTGAGAGCAGTTCTCAAGAGTTCCTCTAGGACAGAATTTTGATCTCCAGGTAGTGCTACTCCTACACAAGGGGAATTTAAATAAATAAATAAATAAATAAATAAATAAATAACCATACTCACATACTGCCTGACTTCTGAGAGCTTTGTCTCTCAGATATCTCGTTCACCTGGGGAGTTGTAGCCCATTGCAGCTCTTCCTCTCTTCAACACTGAGCAATGACTCCCAACTCTTGTCCACTGGAACCCATCAGAGCTCCCAAGGGCAGTGAGAACACTCAGTCTAGTTCTCAAAATGGGGATTAATGAGGCTACAGTGCTTGTGTGAGCTGACTTCCTTCTCAACTGAAGTTCTGGCTCTTTGGTTGGAGTATCCTGGGAAAAGTATGGAGGAAGAGGAAATTTACATCATCTCTCCCTCTAAGAGCTTCACCAGCAAATGTGGAGGTAGCTATACTTCAGTGTTCTCCCTTGTACCTTTATAAGAGGGTATATTCATATCTTCTATTTCTTTGATATCATTGCAGACGTTGGTTCTTAACTTAGGTGATACTTGTCTCTTTTAGGCTCTAAAGGCACTAAATTAAATTATTGAATGACTATGCAGTTGCTCATTGTGTTCAATTACCACTTCATATGTAAACCTGTTAATTACAGATTGCAATTGCCCTTAGAACTGTTGTCCAAAACATTTGCTTACTTTCAAATTACACTAAAAATTCTTAACAGTTGTGATTCTTGAGACCTTGTAACTTACCTTTAGCATAATATCCACTAAATTACATCATATAGACCTTTCACTCCTCCATGGTCCCAATTTACAGCTTCTCACAGACCAGATATATCTTCGCTTGACCAAGAAGAAATTCTAAGTGTTGAAGCCTGTGGTGAAATAACTTAAAAGCCTATTTGTGGTTCAAAAATATTCTGCTTGTTGTTAGAGACATGTTCCCTTTATCTGAAGCAGTTTGTATTTTTAAAAAATGTTTCTTTTTTTGAGAGAGAGCATGAGTGGGGGGAGTGGCAGAGACAGAGGGAGCAGAGGATCAAAAGCTGGCTCTGCTCCACACCACACCACACCACACCACACTGAGAGAGCAGTGAGCCCAATGTGGGGCTCGAGCTCATGAACCACCGCCGTTATGACCTGAGCTGTAAGTCTGATGCTCAGCCAACCAAGCCACTAAGGCACCCCAAGGCAGTTTGTATTTAAATCCATTGTTAGTAATATTAAGTTGATGGACAAGCAATCTTCTAGTTGTATAAAATTAGACCAGTAGTTACTGCTTCATAAGGCGGACAGGGCCAAAACAAAAACAAAAAAATAAAATAAAATAAAAACAAAAACAAACAAACAAAAATAAAAAATCAACAACTAACTAAAAAGGAGATCTTCCTTATTAGGAAGAAAATGTATCCTAGGAAAGATAGTGAACTAGAAGAAGAGAAGTATCGTTTTAGTGCCAATTCTCTAGAAGATTGCTTTTTACTTCTTTGTTGTAGTTGCTGTCTTCTTTGTTGAAGGGTGAAGAAATGAGTCTTCAGAGCTGTTATGTAGTGTGAGAAAAAAGAAACTAGAGCCAGTCAGTAAGTCAACCCATTAATAGAGTCTCTGCTGTTTTCTGGGCAGTGCACTTTGCTCCCTGACCTAGCCTTGGCAGACAAGTAAAATGTAATGGAGGCTCTTAATGCTAAGTGAAACCGGAGATAAAAGGCACACTAGTGGAAATAAATTTTAAATTCAATTTACAAGTAGATTAAGTAATAAAAAAATATTCTAATTAGGATACATATGTGAAGTTATGTTTTTTAAAGCTAACAATCAAAAAGTGAAGTATTAGCAAAGATGGGGAGAATTGTATTAAAGCATTTTTTGAAATTATAAAGTTGGCTTATAAAGAATTGTCGGAGGCCGCGCCGGCTCCGACAGGTCCAGGGGTCCCTGAAGGATGGACGGTGTCGGCGAAAGAGAGTGAGAGAGCCCCGAGATCCTTTCTGATCACCAGGCAGGTATCTCTGTCCTGTCGGTTTTGGTGTCTTTATTTATAGGTCAAATGTTAACATGGCATCAGGAAATGGAATTTTTACAATGGATAGCTCTTTGTGATAAGGTGTTTTTGGAAAATGTACAGAAACAGGTTTTACAGAAGTCTTCTTGCAGAACTGCCCCAATTATAGTGAGGTTGAGTAACTAAGAAAATAACAAGGTGTTCACATTATAATAACACTAAGATTAAGTCATAGGTTTGTAGATACTCTTATCCATCCTCATCACAGCTGCCAGGGTAAGGGAAGGTGTTTGTGGAAAGTAGGCCTTAGGGAAGGGGCTGCTATACACCATCAGTTAGCAAAGGTGTATGTACTAACTTATCTTCTGCCCTTATCTGTTCCTTCTCTCTAAGTTAGGCTCTTTGTCTCCGGGCAAGACTTGATTTTCCAGTTATATGCTTTATTGCACCAGAGAGCCAACCATACCTTTAAAGAGTTTAGCTTATTTCCAATACATAGAATAGCTTCTTTGAGTGCATTTACCTTTGTGTCTACTTTTATGATTTCTAGAATAGCTAGGGCATGAAAGACATTTTTGGTTAGTTGATTTACATGTTGAGCTGTATGAACATCCTGGACTAACGCAACGGTAGAATTGTACATGTAAAGGTCAGTCTTTTATGACTAGGGGTCATTAGCCTGTTCATAGCTCAAGGGAAAGTATGGAGGGAAACAGGAGCTGCTGGAGACACGATGTCTGTTCCCATCATCAAAAGAAGAAGTTCCCACTGTAAGTTCCTTCACACGGTGCAATCATCATACCAGGGCCGGAATAAGGGGACAAGTCACTCCCGATATTGATCAACAAGGTACCCTAGGGGTCAGTGCTCAAGCAGAAATAATTGAGTGGGGGGGGTAGATATCGGTCATCATCTGATTGGCAAGAGACCGTGCAAACTTGCTTTAACCTCACCAGGAGTTTTCTCGACTAGTGGGCTCAGAATGGCTCCCAACAAAGAATTTTTCACATGAGTCACTGTTTAGTGTGTTTAATGATTTTGCTTTGAAGGTGGCAGGTAAAAATATCTGGTTCTTTTAGTAATACTTGCATTATTTTACTGTAATACAATATCACTGACTGAGAACAGTATGTCTCTATGGCCAGGATAGTGGTGATTTTTGTCAATGAAAATTGAAGGAATTAATTTTTGAAAATTGGAATGATAAAGTATAGAATTACTTAAATTTTTGTGCACTTCAGCTGTCTCTCATTCTAATTAAGTAGTAATTCTTAATTACTAATTAAGTAATTAAGTAGTAAACAGTTGGATAATTGGCAACAGACACCCTTTCTTGATTTACTTCAGAAATGGACAAAATTCTCACCATTGATGGTTGAATTGAATTGATTTCAGCCAATTAGTAGTTGTTTAGATCAGTGCTTCAGAGTCTTTTCCCAGTAATGCTACCCATGGAATAATACAACATGATAGGATAGGAGAATCACATGACCAGAAGTCAACTACAAAGCATCTCTAGACCTTGGGACTAATCTTAGACACTAAGGGCCAAGGAATCAGTATATCATTACCTGCACAACTTTTTCAAACACATAGGTATGAGAAAGCTCTTTCCTAGATCATGCCGAACAGCTAGGCAAAGCTAAATTTATTTTGTTGGCTTTCTCCTATTTATTCTGCTTAAAGCAAGATTGTATAACATGAATAATAATTACAGAGCAAATTTCTTTGATGCCAAAATATGACAAAGTTTTTAAGAGACAATTTGCTCTCCTGGAAAGTTGAAAGTAGCATGATTATCCAGTTGTTCTCAGGGTTATCTTAATCTTGTTTTGAGGAGCTTCTGGGGAAAATTCTCTTAATGACTTGAATATCTGTCCAGAACACTATAAATAGAGCTTACAAAGAATCTATATTTGATGCTTTATTTTGTTGACTATAATTGTTATAAGGGGAATTTGGCTTCAATGATTTCTTAAGAAAAAGTACTTTGAGCCATTTTTATTAGAGTTTGACTTCCAGAAAATGAAGACAAAAAACAAAAAGGAAAGAATAAATATTATAAGCAATTTTTTGGAAAACAGATGGCATCTCTAGGGGTGGCTTGGTACTAATTTGAGGGGAAAATATTTTTATATTCATATTTCAAATGGGAAGACATGACTGCTAGAGTTAACATGACATCCTGGTACACATTAATGCAAATAACTCAGCCCATTCTCTGAAAGAGACTTGTTAAATGTTGATTGTGTAAGTAAATCCAAGCAAGGATTTGGATGCATTGTCTTATTAGCTAAAATTACCACATGTCACTAATCCTGGTGCCTGATGAACACAGTGGTTTTATTTGGCTATTAGTAAATCTTGGCAGGTGGTAAAGAAAAGCCAGGAGAAAGAGCAAAATGCGGAAAGAAAGCTTTGGGTTTTGAATTGTCCTTATTTTTGACCTAATCAATAATTCTAATAATAAATAATATCAGCATAAATGATTTCAGATTAGAATCAGAGATGCTGTGTACTTAAAAAAAATGGTCTTGATGGGGAAGGAATTCTGCTCTGTTAATGGAAGTAATAATTCAATCACCAAATAAATAAAAGGCAGGTCATTTTATATTCAGCCAGCCTTCTGTATAGTAAACAAAGAGTCTATAAATTTTGTTGTCAATGTTCAACAGGAATATTGCTGATTGGTTCCATTATTTACATTAAAAAGCAAAGCTAGCAAAAAAGCTTTCTTGCCTCCAGTAAATTAATAATTGATCTGATTATCCACGAGGAGCTCTTGCCTCTGGATTGAAATAAAAACATATGCTTCTCATACAAAGGGGTAAACTTATAAAAGGTAATTCAGTGAAAACAGGAAGTCTAAATTACCTTCTGGTTAATGATAATTTTATATGGTTACTATGTCTTTTAAGTGTTACTGCACAATGTAGTGGGGCAAGAATTGTTTTGTGTCATAAAACTGGGTTAAGAGTCTCAACTTGATCCCTTTTCCACTGTGGCTTCAATCTGGATGACAGCTGAACACATATTCTATACCCCTCCCCACCTTGATAGCTTCAAATTACAGAAAAAAATATCACAAACATCCATAAGCATGCTAGAAGACAAAATAGACGAGGACTTCTTAAAAAAAGGAAATAAGTGGCTTGGATCATCGTACAAAAAGTTAAACAATTAAGCTTCCCAAAGTCATGAACTATGCAAGGTGCAGGATATCCAATCTCAGAGATAATAGAAGTAATGAGTAGGATGAAGTCAGAGGTAAATATTGAGAGATTAAATATGAAACTGCAACTAGGTATGATTCTTACAGGCTGCACTTTCACTCTCTTTTGCCAAGCAGCAGGCATCAGAAATGTTGGGTCAATGCTAAAATCAAAGATGGTGGGAGCTAGAACATGAAATGCAAAATAGTGACAAAGACAATTAACAACCTTTAGGAGGCAAACAGAACCTGCAAAACCAGGAAACAAGTTAATGCCATATCTTTCCTTACACACATCTTATGCCACTGCTGCTCTCAAAGAAGGAAAGATCTGATCTTCATAACTTACACCTGCAGATAGGCAAATTGAAATTACGAAATACAAAGAGGAGATGAAACCACAAATTATCAAACTTTGAGAAAAATCAACATATGGAAGGCAGGCAACAAACTCAGCAATAAAACTATAACCTGGGTTATGGTGCAAAGCATACAAAGAGAAAGCTTTAAAATAACTGTGATTAGTATGCTTAGAAAGCTTATATCCCTTTCCTAAGGGATTGGGAAACAGAATACCCCATCTTTAAAATATAAAAATTCAAGAGATGAACAGAATAAAGAATGGGATTAGATAAAAAAGGAATAAATTAGAAGAGCAAGTGAAAGGATTGTCCCAGATCAAAAGAAAAGTAAAATGTGATTTTAAAAGGTATAGTTAATATAATAAAATGTTTCAAAAATACCTAATAGGAGTCCAACAAGTAAATAACATGAGGTGTGTGTGTGTGTGTGTGTGTGTGTGTGTATGTGTGGCCACGCGCGTCCATGCATGTGTGTGTTTGGTGGTGTTGACGGGGTACTTGAAGTAAAGAAAAATAAAAGATGACATTCCAGACAATGCCTCCCTAAAGTCATCCTGAAATCTTGGATTATAAAGATTCCAAGGGAATAATAAGATAATTTAAAAACAACATGCATAGATCCATCATGGGATATGTTTCACATTCCAGAGCTCAATGAATATAAAGAAGACAAAATGAAAAGAGGAAAAAAAAGAACAACCGAAAAGGAACTGGAATCATACTGCTATTTTAACAGCATTATATTATACAGTAGCAGACATTTAATTAAAATCTTCAAAATTTTGAGAGAAAATAAATTTTAGTGTGAAACCCAAACCACAGTGATATTTATCTTTAAGTTAGAACTGAAAACACTTATTACCTTTTTTCAGGACTGATAAATTTTCAAAATTCTCAGTATATTTCTCTTAAAAACAGTTGGAACAATTAAACTTGATCTAGATAATAAATATATATATAGACTTCTAATACATGGAAGACGTACCTTATGTTTTAAGCTTCTTGAAGTCACCAACTTTCATCATGCATTAGGTCACTAGGTCACTAAGAAGAATCTCAACCAATTTCCTTAAGAAGAAACTCTCTAGTCACAATACAATATAGTTCTTTGTAATCTAAGGGTCTGAGAAGAAATCAGAATGAAAATTTCAGAGAACATTTTGAATTAAATGAAAATACTATGTGGCATATCAAAACTTGTGAAATGGAGCTAAATTATTGGTGAAAATGAAATTTATAACCTTCAATTCATATGTTAGGGAAAAATCTGTAAATCAATGATTAATAATCCATCTGTAAAACATAGAAAAATAACACCTAATTAAATGCAAGGATGTAAAAGAAGAGAATAATTAAGATAAGAACTAATATGGCTGAACTAGAAAATAAACTATGAGAAACTCATCAAGAAAAATGAGAGAAGGCACATGTGATCATCAGAAATGCAGATATACAGGTATTCAGTGAAAAAAATGAGAAAATGACCAACAATTTCATGCTTATAAATAGGAAAATTTAGATGGAAAAAAACCTTGCAAATATAAAATATCTTAACCTGATGCAATGATAAATAGCAAATATCAATTTTTAACCAATGAAGAATTAAAGCCATAATTAAAAACTGTATTATAGGGTAAAATTAAGACTCAGATGGTTTCACTGGTAATGAACAAATACAGTTTTTGAAGAAATAACACTAACATTACACAACAAAATTTTCCATAGGATAGAAATGGAGAAAAAAATTTATTTTTAAAAATTAAGCTAAGATAGTCTCATTATTGTAATTTGACATACACATTACAAAAAATTTATAGACCAATATTTCTCATGAACATAGATTAATCTTAAAATATATTTACTGACATATAAACAGAATAACAAATATCATTACCAAGTGGACTACTTCCAGAATTACAATTTATTTTATTTTATTTTTTTTAATGTTTATTCATTTTTGAGGGAGAGACACAGAGCATGAACAAGAGAGGGGGAGAGAGAGAGGGAGACACAGAATCTGAAGTAGGCTCCAGGCTCTGAGCTGTCAGTACAGAGCCCAATGTGGGGCTCGAACCCATAAACTGCAAGATCATGACCTGAGCTGAAGTTGGCCACTTAACCAACAGAGATGCCCCACAATTTATTTAACTTTCAAAAGTTAATCAATGTCATTTATGACATTAACAAAAGAAAAAAGGAAAATGATCACCTAAATTTTTAAATAAAATCACTTGCTAAATTTTAGTACTTATTTCATGATAGGAATGGATGTAGATTAAGAATAGAAGGGAATTTCTTCGTTCTGATAAAGGGTAGCTACAAAAAGTTTTAGAATATATCATATTAAATGATGAAATTAAAATCTTCCTGGTAGGAAGAACAAGAGAATGATGCCCTTTATCACCATTTTTATGTGGTTTTGTGCTAGAGGTATTATATGATGCAATAATGCAACCTAAAGAGAAAAAATATTGACAATACACTTATCTGATGAAGGGTATATCTGTATAATATAGAAATAAGTTCTACAATTCAGTAAGCAATGAAAAATGAACAAACTCTTAAATAGGAATTTCACAAAGATTTTTAAATGGCCAATAAAGATGTGAAAATACATCTGGCTCTCTTAACCATCAGGGAGATGTATATTAATTTCATGGTGGGAAATCACTACTTTCCTTTCAGAATGTCTTTAAACATACAATACAATACAATACAATACAATACAATACAATACAATACAATACAATATAATACAATAGTTGGTGAGAAAGTTATAGAAGTGTAGCTCTTCTAGGTTGCTGACAGCAGCATAATGGATACAAATATGGAAACCATTAGCTATATATGAGTTACCAATTACATAAATTTCACTTCTAGGTATGAAGCCAACAGAAATGTATATATATGTGCACCCAAAACAGTTATTTTTACAGCAGTATCATTTATAATAGCTAAAAGGTGAGAAGAGCTCAAATGTCAACAAGAAAGGAACCAAGTGTCGCTCTGTGCTGCAGCATGGGTGAGTCTTATAAGCATTATATTACACAAAAAGAGCCAGAAGCATATGGGTATAGATTTTATTATCTCTTTTACGTAAACTTAAAACATGAGCAAAACTAACCAAGGGAGGTGGAGTCTGGATGGTACTTAACTTTGAGGAGAATGGTTGGAACAATGATTGGGAAGGGTCACGAGGAAGACAAGACTGGAGTACTACCATACTATTTCCTGAGTAGGGTGCAGGTTCTATGGGTAATTCATTTAGCAAAAATGTATTAAGTTAAACACTTATAATATATGCCCTTTCTGTTATATGCTACACTTAAATATTCTTATTCATCAAAAATAACTAATTTAAAAATATGTGGTAAAATAATTCCATTCACAATAAATACAAAACAATAAAATACGTATGAAGAAAGCTGCTGTTCTCATGTCAGATGTGTCTGGAAAAAACAATGAAATTATATTGAAGCATATAAAACAGGAATAAATAAAAGAAATAGTGGACCGATCCACAGTTTTCCTACATGAGAAGAACAGAATTGTTAACATATTAATGTTCTCACATAAACCAAGACCTTCCAAACATTATTTTCATGAAGCTGTCTTGTTCATTCCCAGATCCATGGTAAAAGAAAATGCTCATAAATGACAATTTTTTTTTCTCAAAATGAGAACAATAAGTACAGGCTTGCTTTACCATTCATTAAAACGTATAATTACAGGGGTGCCTGGATGGGTCAGTCGGCTGAGCATCGAAGTCTTGATTTTGGCTCAGGTCATGATCTCAGGGTCTGTGAGACTGAGCCCTGAGGCCTTCTTTGGGCTCTGTGCTGAGCGTGGAGACTGCTTAGGATTCTTTGTCCCTCTGTCCCCTACCCCCTGACTTGTGCTTTTTTTCTCTCTTAAAAAATGTTTTAAAAAGTTTTAAAATGTATAATTACATTTAAGGTAGTAAATATAATATTTGTACACCAATAGTCAAATAAATTAATGGAAAGGAATAATTTCTTAAGGGAAATAGATATGAAGAAGTTTATAATAAGATTCTGACTAATATATTCATTTGCGAAGTATTACATTAACCCTATTCCTTATATCACATACCAAAAAAATTCAAAACGAATTAAAAAACTATATGCAGAAGCTAAATAGAGAAAGTGTGTAGAATGAAAGATACAAATGTAAAATGTGCAAGGACCTCTAAGAGTTGGCTTCTTTTTAAATGTAGCCTGGGGAGGCCTGGATGACTCTTGATTTCAGCTCAGGTCATGATCAAGGTCGTGTGTTCAAGCTCTGCATGGAGACTTTTGTCCTGGCCAGTTGTCAACACAAGGCCAGAGCCTGCTTGAGATTCTCTCCCTTTTGCCCTCTGCCATTCCCTCATCTTCTCTAAAACAAACAAACAAACAAAGAAACAAACAAAAATCTAGTCTCATCCTCCTCACAATCTCCATTCTTCCACATTTACCCATTTTTTCAGTTCCTTAAAAATTTTCCTTAACATATATACCTTTGTTTTGTTTTCTTTCCTCACTCCCTACAATTCCTAACTGCTGCTTATCCCTTAAACCTCCATTTCTAAATGATTTCCATTGGTTAGCTTTTTTTTCTGGCATCTGGAAGTGAAGAAAACATCCTCCTTAGCAATGTTCTAAAACAACACACGTTTAACTATTTCCGTTTTTACTTCTGCTGTCTTTTGTCTATTTTGTTTTTGCAGAAGACTCCATGACTTTCATACTCTTGTTTTTCCTCGCATATTTCTATTTTCTCACTTATAATATCACAATACCATTGTTTAATTAGTATTCATAAAGTGCCTTTTTTTTTTGTTAAGATATACTAGGTAATTTTTAGTCAGGTCTCTACACCCTGCCAAGCATTTTCTAATGTAGTATTTTTTGGAATTAATTAGTAAATTTTCTGTTCAAAATTGCCTTAGAAGAGAGGCAAATGAAAATAGTTCTCTATGTTTAATTATAGTTTTCTGTCAGGGTGTAGACTTCAGTTGTTAGCATGCATTGAGCATCTTATATTAACTTCTATGAGTTATGTTTTCCCTACCAAATTTAAGGCTCATATTTTCTGCAGAGCAAGAACTCATGACTTACATTTTTATTACTATTTAATTTTGTGGTTCTCATTTTGTCTGGAACTGAGTTTCTTTATCTTCAGGAGAAAGGGTTGGGGCTTTATCATATTTGTAGTGCCTTATCATAGCTAGAATTCTAGAATTGTTTGCATATAAGAGAAAATATATATTTCGCAGTAGGGACTTTAAACCTAATTGAGAATACAGATTCTATATGCATATGTGTTTGATTCCACCACATGAATTATGTTATCGCTTAAAAAGTCTTAGTTTTTCTTGATCCATGGTGAAAAAATATCATAAATATGTATAAGCTATCTATAAGAAATGCAGGAATTGCCCAACAAGACCAGTAGATGTCAGGAAATGGTAAGCCTATGATACATGCCATGGTTAATCTCTTGAAGGTGTTCCATCCAGGATACATATAAAGTTGGTTCTAACCATGAATCAGGGAAAATAAAAGAGATCGGAGAACCAAGTATTTGTAGTAGTAGGGCTGATTCTCTTATTCAGTCAAATTAAAGCTTAAACATCATTTTAATTGCATAATTTCCTCAGTTATTTCATGCAAATGAAATCATCTCTATCACTTTACTTATGATGATGTTTAATAAATTAGCCATGTAGTGCCTTGATAAAAATGATGTTCATTAGGAAATAAGTCACAAAGTTATTGTATGAAAAATATTTTTGTAAGTGAACAAAATGAATAGAAATAGACCTATGAGGCAGAGTACATTTGTTCTTTATTTATACAGAATTTCATATATGTAACTATTGTTACTAATCTCAAGAGATAAACTGAGGCCACTATAGTGGCTTTTCATTTTTTCTGTCCTGTAGCAAGAACTGTTGAGGTTTGGGATTTGCCAATATAAAGCATCATTGCCTCTGTCCACCTCCAAATGATATATGACACCAGGCTGCAATGTAGCATGGTATGGCTGCTCATAGGGACCTCTCAAATTCAGAGTTCAGACACATCTCTGAGAGCAGCACATGGCATCCTCGTCCCCTCAGATAATATTCAATCAGCAGGGCCAGATTCTGCATCATTTTAGCAGTTATTTGATACAAATTTCACTGAAATTCTAAACCATGTATATGATCATCAGTATTGCTTTGGTTTAAATATAAATCTCATGACCTCAGGCATCATCAGTGGCCTTTACAGCTTCTGGATGCTGCTGCTACCTCATTCTACTTGCTTCTCTGCCACAAAAGGCTTCAGTGAGCAGATGTGCATGCTCCCACTGTTTCCACTCTTTTTTCCCCCTGGGATTTCTCCCCCTCTGTGGTTTGTAGCCAGGGGTGTTGTGATCAGTGTGTAACCACTGGCTCTCTGAGATGGGTGGGGGAAAGCTCTGATCTGTAGCATTCATTAGTTTCCATGGTGTGACTATTTCCACCATGTCCAATTTCTAGTTATCAATGTGATATCACAAAAGGAGGAGTTGGGCAGAGATGCACATAATTGGCTAGGAAAGCTCACATATGCTGCTCCAGCACCTAACTGCTTTTAGCTGTTTCTTTTTCCTCTTCTCGTCTCTTCTCTCCTCTCCTCCCCTTTTCTCTTTTCTTCTCTTTTCTTTTTTCTTTTCTTTTTTTCTCTAATGCTTACATTCTCCTTCTTCATCCTATTAAAAACTATTCATCATCTTTGTTAATAAAAAATAGGTCAGTTCTTTCTGATTATAGTTTTCCTACTCCTGTCGTTCCCCATTATTTTGCTCCTCATTCTCCTCCTCCATCTCTCCTCTGTTCTTCTCACATTTTTCCTATTTTTAGAATTTTGGGGGTCAGAGAAAATTTACGTAGCATTACTCATTACCTCGTTTGAGAACATACATTCTTGCTGCACCCTGTTTAAAAGCACAGTGCATCGCTCCCAATAGTCCATCCTTAGCACACCTCCACACATGAACTTGAAGGAAACATGTAGATTAGAATGTACCACCTTGGGGTCTCCACTATATTTAAATAGAAGGCATGTTGCTCAGTCATTTCACCTTGTGGATATGAAAGAGGCAATCTCCATTACAGACAAACAGTGATGCAGCCATGCTCAAAGTCATTTGAATAATTATATTTTACTGTCCTTTTCCTTTTTGCAGCTTTCTCTGCTGTCTGTATAAGTTTACCAGAAGTTGGGGCAAGGGAAGAGTGAGGAAAATATCTGTGGGGCAGGTCTATAGTTGATTTATTTGCTTATTTTATTTTTCCCCTTAATTTCAGATACTTCAGGTTTAGAGAGCCTTAGTGCACCAAACTCACTCACTCACTCACTCACTCACTCACTCACTCACTCACTCACTCACTCACTCATCTGTAATGCTTTATTCCCTATGATCTAATCAGTGGCAGCTTCATAAAGTCATGATCGCAATTTGATTTTATTATACCCAATTAAAAGGTATGTATATTGCTCATACCGTGTTTTCTTTGGTCTATTCGCTTTGAATTATACTGGTGCCAGCATTTCTCACTTCAGACCTACCAATACAAATCAATAATTCGAAATATATGAAAAAAGGGTCACTGTTTCATAGTTAGTCCCTGAGTCTAAGATTTGTAAACACTGAGTCAGAATTTTAGTCTGTGGTTTTATTACTTGATTGTACTTTTTTCTGTGCAGAAATCTCTTCAATTTGATCGTGTTTTTATATACTATATACATTTGTGAAAAATTTATCTCCTCCTCCCTTATACCTTGCTTATACCTAGGTTTATCTTTCCAAACTGGATACTGAGTCCCAAATTTACTCATTTCTATATCATTCAATGAGCATTTGTGTTCTTTTACAAGTTGTTACATCTTGAAAAGCTCTTCAGTTAGTGCTCCTGGTACAGAAGCCTAAGGATTCAACCACTCCTTTGTTCAGTTCTGACAGCCAATGTGTAGACTTGTGATATGGGTGTAGCAATTACATGCTCCTACCTAGGATTTTGAAACTTGAGAGTCTGGTGCAAATCTGTAGGGAAATGATGAAATTAGTCATTGCAGTGATGGTTTTGAGGTTTCAGTGATAGTGGTGTTGATTATTTCCTGCCCAAATTCTGACCCTGGTTCCCTACTCTTGGCACAGATCTTTAAGTCCTCTGATGTCATAACCAATTCATTTTATTCTTTCAGTAGCCAAAGGAGGTTTCTCTTGCATGTAACCAAGTACTCTGATTAATAATACCTCAGTTATTTATTTACTGTAATGCCCCTCCGAAACTGCATTTCTCCTCATCCATTTGCATCATAGTTAACTTACTATCCATTTATAACATTGGTATAGCGATTCAACTTTTAGTGTGCATTCTTTTTATTAATTAAAAAAATTTTTTTAATGTTTTATTTATTTCTGAGAGAGAGACAGCATGAGCAGCGGAGGGGCAGAGAGAGAGTGAGACACAGAATCTGAAGCAGGCTCCAGGCTCTGAGCTAGCTGTCAGCATAGAGCCTGACACAGTGCTCAAACCCACAAGCCATGGGATCATGACCTGAGCCCATGACCTGAGTCAGATGCTTAACCGACTGAGCCACCCAGGTGCCCCTAGTGTGCATTCTTAAGTTGTTCATGGTTTAAAAAACTCCCAGTTATATTCTTTAAGAAGTGTCCACTTAATTTTCCAAATTAAATATTAGTATGTATTTGTAATAGTAAATTAAAATTGGCAACTATATACCCTAGTGAACTTTTCAACATCCATTATGGCCAAGAATTGATTAGATGATTCCACCACATGGGGCTGTTGGAGATTGCTTGAATGAATGGCTGTAATTATTTTACCCTTTGTGTTTCCCTGTCCTTTGACATGTAGCTTTGTAATGCTTTCTCACTCTAATTCTGAGCTTGCCTTGACCAATGGAATGTCAGAAATATGATATATAAGTGTGTTCTCTCTTTTTCCTCATGAGGACATGAATATGCTAGCTGGCTGGAGGATAAAACACACATAATAATGCTAAGACCTGTTTACCTCAGCAGAACCATTCTAGACCAGCTAGGTCACAACTGAATTAGACTTATGAGTGAATCTAGTTAACACATGAGTGAACAGCGCAGTCAGGTCCAAACTAGATCACTGAATTACAGGTTTCTTAGTTGAATGATTGCTTGCTTTTTGAACCACTGCTTTAGGGATGGTTGGTTATATAGCATTCTTGGAGCATTAGAAAAGCTGATATATGGAGGATATAAAAGAATTATAATCTCAGGGATAGAAGGGTATTGGGATGAAGATTTCTTTGAAGAAAACTATGCTATGTGACCCAACTCATTCTGCTCAAAGTGGTGGTAAAGATGGGCTTTCTCCTTACCTCAAACCTACAGAAAGAGGTTTAATAATAATAATTATTTAAATTTAATAGATAGCCTCTCAATTTTATGAACACACAAGTGGTCTGGAATCTTATGCTTGGGAATTTACATAATAGAGGCTATGTCTCTTGCTCTATGGTATGAAGGCAAAGGAATAAGGAATTAGAGACTAGATATATTTTCACTGTTAGCAGAAAAGAAGGTGTGTTTCCCTGACTCAATGTATACTATCTCAGAGTTATTTTGTGCACTCTCCAAGAGGGTCATCTGGGAAGGTGATGAGACCCATCTGAAGAGAATCTGGAGTACACTCCTCAAAACAGGGCAGTGAAAGGAAAATAGATTGCACTTGTCTTCAAAGTACCATTGAATGTTTCAGTGGAAGATTCTGTAGAATACTTAACAAAACTCAAGAGAAAGAAAAAAATCTGTAAACATCTGCCAGACCACAATGCTATTTTAGTACAACATATTTAAGTTAAAACTTTGATACACCTCCCCTTTCCATTTTTCCTTTCTCAGCTGTAATCTGGGAGTGGGAGCCAGATGGGGAAGATCCTATCCTATCCAGGTGGCATGCAGTTTGCCTGTAGGTGGTTGGGCCTGGAGAAGTGGGAGGTGGTGGACAGTGGGGGAATCTTAGCTGTGGATGAAGATTGAAGTGTTGATGAATATAGTTGACTATATATCCTAATTTCTGAGTGTGTAGGAGGTAAGTTTTGCTACTTAAAAATCCATAAATCTTTGTATTAGCTAGAAAAAATAAAACAATCATGAGATTGCCAGAGTTTTCATCCACTGTTAGGAAGGAAATCTCATCCACCCTTATATGAATACATTTTAAAGAGAGAGTAGAAGACAAAAATAAGAATTCTTTCTATTATGACATTACAAAATTTGTTTGTTGAATCTTCCAGTTTCATATGCAACAAGGAGATCATTTCAAAAAAATTAATATACAAAATAGTATTCTAGAGCGATACTAAATTTCTTTTCGTTTCAAGTTCAGAAAGAATATTAAGATCTTATAATTCCTTAGGGTCTTCATTACTCACACACTCACCATATATCTTTGAATTTCTATTATGTACCTGGCACTGTATTAAATTGTTAGAGTACCCTGGAGAATAAAATATGTATTGTCTCTACTGAAATACAGATGATGTCTATTGAAGAGATTGGCAGTAAATAGGTAATCACACAAATAATAATTAGTGATGAAAAAGGCAAAGAAGCACTTACTATATCTGCATGATTCTTATGTACCTATGAAAAGGGTCCCTAGCATCACACCGTTTACTGGATAGTAAATTATGAGAGAATGATATTTTATATAAGGAGGTAATGATATTTTAAAAGTTAGAAAGTGATAGGTGCTATACAGCAAAGATAAGATCCTATGACAATTCAGAACAAGGAAAGATTGATGGTGGTTACTCAGAGAAACCAATGGTAATAATGGCATTTCAGCTGGACCTTGAAAGATAGTGGGATTTTGGCTTATAGAAATCATGTGTCAGTCAGAAGATGCAGTCTAGATAGAACAAACCAATGGCAGAAACAGGCAATAGTTCAGTCTGACAAAAGCCCTACACCTTCCATCCCTCTGAATGAGAAATTGAGTTTAAAGATAATTGGTATTCATTTTCTCTAGTTCTTTTTGTTTAGCTTTTTAATGTAATTCACGTTTTTTCCCTCTTCAAGCTAATTTATTACAGCAAATGTACACAGTAGTAAAGAAATGACATGTTATCATTACTGGCCAGAGAATACCTTTATATTTTGAATACTAGCTTAACCCTTACTTTCCCAAGGAAAGGCCATCTTAATGACAGCCACACATGATTTTTCACTAAGGAAAACATGATGACTATGTCTAGGATATCTCCTTCACTGAACACGGTGCAAAGAATATGATGAGACAAATGAGCAAAAGTGTTTAGCTTAAAAATTAGTTTATTTTATCCTCAGACTATAATCATGTTGACACATTTTAAGGTTAGTAGTTTCCTGTCCCAAAGAAACCATATATGTATGTATATGGCGAGATACATGGGGTTCCAACTCCTCCATTTATCCCCACACCCCTACTATTCCTCCTTCCCCCAGAATTGGAGCATGTGTGCATATACCCACAAACAGGCACATTTCTACCACAGAAAATGAATTTTTTATTAATGTCTGGTGAACATGGCTTCAATATAGGATTTTATTCCACAGAATATTTTCTGCTTTAAAAAATGTTTAAAAGCTACTAATCTAGTCTCAGCCTCTTACTTTATAGACTATAACATTGAATTATTCATTGAAAATCATTCATTATTCACTTATTCATTTATCCATCCATTTATCTATTCATTCCTTCATAGACTATATACTCAGCACCGTGCAGAACACTGGATGTACAGTGGAGAACAGCACCAGAATGGTCCCTGTTCTCCAGAAACTTACAGAATAATGGATTAGGGAGACATTAAGCAAGTGATCTCACTAATCAATGTGATTATGAACATAGATAGCTATTCTGATGGACAGCAAAACAGTCCATTAGAAACTAATCAAAGCAGCTATCTTTGAATGGGGTTGTACAGCTTCCTTGAGGAAATGATGTGTGAGCTGAGACCTTCAGGATGCTGTGAGAGACTGCCGCTCTCTCTCTCGCTGGCCTCAATCTCTCTTCACTGTTGTTTGGAAAAGTAGAAAATGGGGGAAAATATGGGTCTCACATGGGGAGTGTACCTTTTCCCCCAAATAAGAGTCCTGTTATAGCTAGACCAGGGTGAATGGACTTAAGCACCTGGCTGTAGCTGGTTCTCATGGTGCTCTTCAGGAGACTAAGTCCTTCTCTACAAGGTTAGAAAGCAGAGAATAAATCTTGATCTAGTTGATCCCTTCCTGTAACTCAGACCACAGAGCACAAGAGCACAAGAGAAAGTAAAGACAATTCTCCCACTTGAAGTTGCTGTGGAAACATACAGGAGCCCAGAATATTCATGGCAGCCTGAGTGTGTAGTCAGACTAGTTTACATCCAAAGTATAGGCTAAATATTGTCTTTGCTGGACATTAACACCATTGGCAGTCATGATTAAAACCTGTGATGGTGGTGGGTGTGTTGGAAGAAATAGCTAAGAGAGTTAAAAGTAGAAGCTTCCTGGGAACAGTACTGACATTGGTGCGGGGTGATAAAGTGATAGGATAGGAGGGGTAGTGGTTTTGCATTCCTTTTAGCAATATTTGCTTTAAAACTATGCACATAAATGTCTTCTGATAAGTTTTAAAAGTTAAAAAACAAGAAAAGAGACATATGTTGATAAATAGGGAGAACAAAAAAAATTTTGGAGGCACTACAAAGGAGGCATTAAAGACTAATAGCCTGGAAAAAACCCCATAAATGATCACAAGATTAGGGACTTGATCTATATCTATAATGTATATACCTGTAATGCCTGTACATACCAGAAATACCTTAAATTTGTTTGGAATACTTGTTTCTTTCCAAGTACCACCTTTGGGATATTACAAATAGATTTCACATGAGATTTCTTTTAGTGCCACTGACCCCTACTTTATTAATAAATGTAACCTGTGAGGAGAAATGCCAACTCAAAACAGGCAAGCACTCACATTCTCTCTTGTCTCTTCAGAAACAAGCATTCAGCTCTAGGTGTCTTATTTTCTCTTCATGGATCCCCTAGAGGCGCACATTTCCACCGGTCAGAGGTTGCCCAGGGTAATGTACTGAGAAAAAAGAGCTCACTCTGACAGATTTATCATTTGGCTGCAAAAGGTACTCATTCCTCTGGACTTTAAAACCTGTTGAGCTAGTATTATCCAAGCTGTGTAGGCCACAGCTGTGAGCAATCATATGAGAGTGACCTCAGTTCTGTCATGGGTCATTACCTGGAAACATTGAGAACAACCAATTTTTAGGACTAAACATGTTGTATGCCTGGCCATCACATCTACGCTTTGAAAGAAAGAGATAGACTTTTGGCCCGGGTAGTGACCTTGTGACCAAAATCCTGGCTCTAGTTTGTCTTTTGTTTCTGACGAGCACCCAGTGAAATACTAATCTTATTTTTGATCACAGCCATTGAGACACAGTAAAGAGACAGACATTGGAGATCAGTTCAATCTCCCTTCAACCTTAATCAACCAACTCTCTTTGATTAAATCATTGTGACTTCTCTGGGTCATAGCTTTGAGATGGGAGCAAATATACTTGATGTGTTTTTTAAACATAAAGCTTCAGGAAGTGAAGAGTAAGAACTATGAGGGGAAATCTGGGTTTCTTTTTATTCCACTTCATTCAGTTTATTCTACTTTAATTGACCCTCTTGACTTTCAAGGTTTGTGGCATCTTCGAACTGTCACTGAAAGAAATGATGGAAGAAACCACTGGAAGAAATACCAGATGACAAAATTGTAAAGCCAAAACACCTTTGAAATTGGATTTTTTTTTTGTTGGGAGTTTTTATAAATAAATAAATAGATAAATGATAGATAAATAAATATATATATAAATAAATAAATAAGTCATGCACAGAAGTAGAAGCAAAGAATAGAAGACAACAGAAAAATAAAAAGGAGCGTTAAGAGAGTGATTTAGAAAATGCATGTTGTCTTTCTTGCTCACACACTTTAATAGTAAGCAAAAATTTCCTGAACATTTGAGAGAGAAAAGAATACCACACCACACTGTCATTTCATCTGGCCCAGTTACTCATATACTAATTCTCTAAGTATTTGAGTAGTTTCATGTGCCAAGCATGAAACCAGAGATACAAAATGTATAAGACATGTGCCTTGCTTTCTAAGACCTAACAACTTATACCCAGTAAGTCATCACTTCTATAGGGAGTTTAGACCAGTGTTCTATTGGGAAAACTTTTCAGTCCATTTTTGTTTCCCTGGCAAATAAAACATACCATGTCGTATTCTCCACAGATATATTGATCGTCCACTATTTGCCAAGCACTAAGTCAAGGACTAAGGAAACACTAATGTGTTAACAGGACTCTTTCCTTCATATGAGTTACCAAGTCTGCCTATTGAGGTTTTTGAACTCGCTCTTCTGTGAGGAGCCACATCTTTATTCAAAACTACTTTGACCATTACTGGGGTCTCAAGAATGTTATTCCTGGATCAGTTGACTTAAACTATACTATTATACCTGCTTATGAAGGAGAAAGTGTTCCTGATTAAAGTGTAATGTGTAATCACAGAACTATTAGTTTAAATCTCTCTTCTTGCAAAACTTTTTCAAGCTTCACTAAAAGTAACAAAATACGTTGCTGAGTTACACCTTTTTTCCAATAATCATGGGTCAGTGTGCACTGGAATAACAGATAATTAGCATGTTATGTTATTGAAATTTTACTGTACATCTGCTATTTATTTGTAACCAAACACTGTGCTGGGCACTCAGAATATGAAGAGAGCTAATTGGCACTCCCTGGTCTCAAGGAGTCTATTAGGAGAGATGAAGAAGTAAATGAAGTGCCTGGGTAATGAGTTCTCTTGAAAATAGAAGAATTTCTTTGGAAACTGTCATAACCATGCTATTTATGACTCAGGTTTACCCACTAGTTGTGTTGGTAGTAGTATCAGTCCAATGTTTCCATATCTAGAAAAGTTCTTACCGTTTAAGCCACTTCCCCCTTGTAGCTGCAAAATACACACCTTTCCACCTGTTTATACAGATTTTCAACATAGTGAATTTTCTGTTCAAAACGGCCTTGGTTTGTAATAGACAAAAATGTACATGTCTCTGAAGCTACTCAAACTTAAAAAAATGCAATGCTGTTTCATTACAAGTCTGCTGTGCATTTTACTTCTGCTGTTCCCTGGCGTACAGTAATATTCACCTTGTTTTCTTTTAGAACACCCTTGACATGCCACATTATTGTTCCTTCCTGTATGTCAAGAGATGCCATTTCTCATTCTTCAGTGTCTTGTTTCTCTTGAGTAAGGACAACTAGATTCTTTGTGTCTTTCAAATTTATATGATTCTAACAATACGCATTTTGCTTTTGTCATTTTTGATTAGGTTTTTGCAAACAACAGGAGAAGCAGTTTGATGTTTTAGGCACATAGTAACACTCGGTTGCATGGGTTTGAGTTAAAATTGTGTTCTCTCTCCTTTCAGAATGGTGCTCCTTTTGGCAGTCACCAAGAATATGTGAAGAAAAGATGCTGGGCAGTCCTGTCACTGACCGGCTCTTTGAATGACTCGAAATGAAAAGTGACAGTTCACTCTCTTTACTGTCTGGAGTAGCTGGGTCACTAGTGATGCCAAGTCCCCCTTTGAGGAAATTGAAGTTCTTCTCAGGCATCATTCCTGCTCTTTTTCAGCATTGCTATAAAAAATGCTTACATGTTAAATTATATATATATATATACATATATAGAAAACATAAGTTATATATAACATAACATATATAACTTAACATATAATTTAATATATAATATATACATATGTACAAATAATTCCTAAGAAAAACAATCNAGCTTCTATGTATGCTCATTCATCAATGTCTATTTATCTGTGTTTCTCTCCATATATCAATATATGTATTTACATCTTTTTCTCAAATATGTTTTCAGTACTTTGACTTAATCAGATATTATTATAATATAAATATCATATAGAACGATAATAATCTCTAATTAAAAACTGAATATATTTCTCTGATATATACATACACATATATAAGAATTTAGTAGGTTTTGGTTTTAATCTAGAGACCTGCTGTGCAGCATTGTGCCTATAGTTAACAATATTGTATTGCACACTTAAAATCTGTTAAGAGGATGGATCTCGTGTGAAGTGTTCCTACCACAATAAAATAAAGAGCAAAAGGAAAAAGAAAATCATACATAAAAATCATGTAGTCATAAGGCCCCTGTGTGGCTCAGTTGGTTAAGCATCTGACTCTTAATTTTGGCTCAGGTCATGATCTTGTGGTTCGTGAGTTCAAACCACTTGTTGGGCTTCATGCTGGCAGTGAGGATCGTGCTTGGGATTCTCTCTCTCCCTTTCTCTCTGCCCCTTCCCTGCTCATTTACACATACTCTCTCTCTCTCAAAATAAATAAATAAACATTTAAAAAACATGTAGTTAGGAATTATTGTAATGTAAACATTAGGGCAATGTATTTATTAGCCAGGATATTAAATTTTCACATTTCCAGCTTTTGTTTTGTGGGGTTCGTTATATCCCTATGTGACTTAAGGTCTGATTCCTGGACATTCTGTAGTACAGACTATTAGTCCATTTGTTCTCTTTGGTATCACAAGACTGACTCGAGTCCTGACTAGCCTGATTAAAAGGATGAAGTGACTTACAAGTATTGTCAATACAACATGTCTCACAGGAAAGCAATGTTGCTCCTGCTCAACGGAATTGTGCCTCTTCAGCTGTGACTCTTTTTTTGTCTCATAGGTCATTAGCCTCAGTTTACTGACTGCCCAGCCCACATCCATCACTCGCAGAGGCCATGACCACCAATGCCTTTTACTACCGGCTCTGGTAATGAAGGTTGAGTTGGATTATTTTACAGATTCCTGCATTGGTCCTTGCTCCTCCATATGGCTCCTTACATTAATTTGCCTTGAATTTCTGGGCCATGAATTTTGGCTAGTATCATACTGTGTCTGCAAGCCGAGCTCTGACTGGTCATCTTCAGCCCAGTATCCTCTTCATCCACATTTGCTAAACCATCTTCAAAGTCATTGTGATGACCTGCAAGCCCAGTTTCTCCCTTCCTCCTGTTACTTTCTCCTCTCCTACTTCTCCACGCACAGCCTCTACTGGAAAACCCTAGTCCACTTCCCTTGTTAGGGTTGAGACCAGGTGCTGAAGATCTGATATTTTAAAATTATTATTCTGAAGATTATTTCTTAGAACTTTCATTGTCTTCAGAGCAGAAGTTACATACTGTGATCATAGACAGGAAAGTCTTTAGGAAACATCTTTTAAAAAATAAAATACCATTTTAGTGACTATATTTCATTTAGGCTGTATTTATATGTTGGACTTTATCTGAACATTCTAGAGTAGGGATAGCTTCTAGATTGGGGTTGGACTTACAGTCTAGATATTAGCTGTATGTCCATTGGATTCTCATTCTAGTGTTGATTTCTTTTCTGGTTTCACGGGGCATTGGAGTTCATATAACAGCAATTAGGTAAATATGGGTCAGAGATAAAGGCTGGGAAAAGTGAAATAGAATAGCATTAATTGAAAAAGCAAGACTTGTTACTAATATTCAAAAAAACACATCTTCCAAACCAGATCAACATGTACTTTTTTCCCCCTTTTGCTCATATAATGTGAGATTTTTTGGCTAAACCACCAAAAGCAATAATTTTGTTTCCTTTTAAATTTGATCTTCCTTGGGGTGCCTGAGTGGCTCAGTTGGTTAAGCATCCGACTCTTGATTTCCTCTCAGGTCATGATCTCATGGGTTTGTGAGATCTAGCCCCATGTCTGTCTGACAGCATAGAGCCTGCTTGGGTTTCTCTCTCTCTCTCTCTCTCTCTCTCAGGCCCTCCCCTGCACGTGCTTCTCTCGTTCAGAATAAATAAACTTAAAAAAATTTTGACCTTCCTCTTTATCATCCAAAATAACGATTTTATCCACCATGACTCATTTCTTTTCTTTGTCTTCCTCCCTCCCTCACTTCCTTCCTTCCTTCCTTCCTTTTCTCTTTCTTCCTTCTCCCTTTTTCACCCAACTTTATTGAAGTTTAATTTAAATACAACAAAATTCACTCATTCTAAGACACAGCTTGTTGAGTTTTGGCAATTGTAAACAGTAAACAGTGTTTACAAATGCAGTAACAGTCACATAGCTGTAATTGTAAACTGTAAACAGTCATGTAGCTACCACTACAATCAACATACAGAACATTTTTATTACCACAAAAAAAGGATTCCTTTGTTTTGTTTGGTTTGGTTTTTTCATACAATCCCCTTTCCCAACCCCTGGACTTAAGCAGCCACTTATCTGCTTTCTATTACTATAATTTTGTCTTTTATAGAGTTCATCTACATGTTATCATACATTATAGGCTTTTGTTTCTGGCTTATCATAGTACTTTAAGTATTGACCTACTTTGTTGCACATATTGATAGTATATTCCTTTCTAGGGCTAAGTTTTCATAGGATAGATACACCACAATTTGTTTATTGACTAATTGATATAAATTTGGTTATTTTAAGTTTTGGCTGTTTTAAACAAAGCCCTCATGAATATTTGCATATAAGTGGAGACTGCTTAAGAATATCTCTCTCCCTCTGTTCCTCCCCTGCTTGTGCACAGGCATGCACCCACGCTGTCTCTCTCACACTCTCTCAAAAATAAATTAATTAATAAAAATACAGAAATACATAACAGAAAACCCCCAACAATTATATTTGTAGCAGAACATTTTCTAACTTTCTCGAATGGAACGTTACCTTAAATTCCATTAGACACGTTTTTCGAATAACATTATTTGTGCACAATGTGATAAACAGGACTTACAATAACAAAAAAGTCTTTAGTGAAAAAATGTTTTAAGTGTGTACTTTATTTAAAAAAACTATTGCAAACATAGTTTGAATGTTTCAGTTAAAATGGTTATAAATCTATTGGCTTTTATTATTTAGGAAAATGTAAGGTCTATAAAACAAACAAGATTGAATGTTCAANCCCCCCCCCACAATTATATTTGTAGCAGAACACTTTCTAACTTTCTCGAATGGAACGTTACCTTAAATTCCATTAGACACGTTTTTCGAATAACATTATTTGTGCACAATGTGATAAACAGGACTTACAATAACAAAAAAGTCTTTAGTGAAAAAATGTTTTAAGTGTGTACTTTATTTAAAAAAACTATTGCAAACATAGTTTGAATGTTTCAGTTAAAATGGTTATAAATCTATTGGCTTTTATTATTTAGGAAAATGTAAGGTCTATAAAACAAACAAGATTGAATGTTCAATACCTAAATACATGTTTTTATTAAGAGTTAAAAATCAGAACATGACCTATATAATTCATCATTATTATTATCTATATTACTCAATGGGAAATATATTTTGTATTGTATAACAAATATTGCTAGCTTTTCCTGTAATTCTTTTAAATCTTTTGTTGCATCTCTCAATTGATTCAAGAAAGAAAAGATAGCATTTTTTAAACTTATTATACAACCTATTACCTGAATTTTTTTTACTCTTTAGTGTTGGTTCCTTAATTTAGGTTTTTGAGAGCTTAACTATGTTAGGCTCAGTGGAAGTTGCACAGGTGGCAGTAAGAAAATTAGTGTCTTCAAATAATTTATATGTGGTAAAATGTCAACATTCTCTACACATTAATAATCAAGTTTATTTCAGTTTCATTTTGTGTTTGCATTTTTTTTTTACATTTTTTAAAACGTTTATTTATTTTTGATACAGAGAGAGACGGAGCGTGAGCAGAGGAGGGGCAGAGAGAGAGAGAGAGACGGAGACACAGAATCTGAAGCAGGCTCCAGGCTCTGAGCTGTCAGCACAGAACCAGATGCGGGACTCGAACTCACTGACTGCAAGATCATGACCTGAGCCACCCAGGCACCCCTGTTTTTGCATTTTTAATGCTTATAAAAACTCTATTTTTGAAAAACGTAATTCTATCCATTTTTATTTTTAATTTTATTATTACTTTTAAATTTTATTTATTTTTTAAAAATTTATATCCAAGTTAGTTAGCATTTAGTGCAACAATGACTTTAGGAGTAGATTCCTTAATGCCCTTTATCCAATTACTCCATACCCCCTCCCACAGCCCCTCCAGTAATCCTCTGTTTGTTCTCCATATTTAAGGGTCTCTTATGTTTTTGTCTCCCTCCTTGTTTTTATATCATTTTTGTTTCCCTTCCCTTATGTTTATCTGTTTTGTATCTTAAAGTCCTCATATGAGTGAAGTCATATGATATTTGTCTTTCTCTGACTGACTAATTTCACTAAGCATAATACCCTCCAGTTACATCCACATAGTAGCAAACGGTAAGATTTCATTATGTTGATTGCCGAGTAATACTCCATTGAATATATATATACCACTTCTTCTTTATCCATTTGTCCATCGATAGATATTTGGGCTTTTTCCATACTTTGGCTATTGTTGATAGTGCTGCTAAAAAATATTGGAGTGTATGTGTCCCTTCAAAACAGCATACTCTATCCCTTGGATAAATACCTGCTGGTGCAATTGCTGGGTCATAGGGTAGTTCTATTTTTAATTGTTTGAGGAATCTCCATACTGTTTTCCAGAGTGGCTACACCAGTTTGCATTCCCACCAGCAGTGCAAAACAGATCTTCTTTCTCTGCATCCTCGCCAACATCTGTTGTAGACTGAATTGTTAATATTAGCCATTCTGACAGGTATGAGGTGATATCTCAGTGTGGTTTTGATTTGTATTCCTCTATGATGAGTGATGTTGAACATTGTTTTATGTCTCTGTTGGTCACCTGGATGTTTTCTTTGGAGGAATGTCTCTTCATGTCTTTAGCCCATTTCTTCACTGGATTATTTGTTCTTTGGGTGTTGAATTTGATAAGTTCTTTATAGATATTGGATACTAACCCTTTATCTGATATGTCATTTGCAAATATCTTCTCCCATTCCGTCATTTGCCTTTCAGTTTTGCTGACTGTTTCCTTCTCTGTGCAGAAATTTTTATTTTGATGAGGTCCCAATCATTAATTTTTGCTTTTGTTTTCCTTGTCTCTGGAGACGTATTGAGTAAGAAGTTGTTGTGGCCGAGGTCAAAGAAGTTCTTGCCTGCTATCTCCTCCAGGATTTTGATGGCTTCTTGCCTTACATTTAGATCTATCATCCAGTTTGAGTTTATCTTTGTGTATGGTATAAGGAAATGGTTTAGGTTCATTTTTCTGCATGTTGCTGTCTAGTTTTCCCAACACCACTTGCTGAAGAGACTGTATTTATTCCATTGAATATTTGTTCCTGCTTTGTCAAAGATGAGTGGTCATACATCTATGGGTCCATTTCTGAGTTCTCTATTCTGTTCCATTGTTCTGAGTGTCTGTTCTTGTGCCAGTAACATACTGTCTTGATGATTACAGCTTTGTAATACAGCTTGAAGTCTGGGATTGTGATGCCTCCTGCTTTGGTTTTCTTTTCTAAGATTGCTTTGGGTATTCGGGTTTTTTTTCCTGGTTCCATACAAATTTTAGGATTGTTTGTTCTGACTCTGAAGAATGCTGGTGTTGTTTTGATAGGGATTGCATTCAATATGTAGATTGCTTTGGGTAGTATTGAGATTTTAACAATATTTGTTCTTCCTATCCAGAAGCATGGAATGTTTTTCCATTTTTTGTGTGTGTCTTCAATTTCTTTCATAAGATTTCTATAGTTTTCAGTGTATAGATTTTTCACACCTTTGGTTATATTTATTCCTAGGGATTTTATGGGTTTTGGTGCAATTGTAAATGGTATCGGTTCCTTGATTTCTCTTCCTGTTGCATCAATGTTGGTGTATAAGAATGCAACCTATTTCTGTGCTTTAATTTTATACCCTGCCACTCTGCTTAATTCATGGATCAGTTCTAGTAGTTTTTTGGTGGAATATTTTAGGTTTTCCATATAGAGTATCATGTCATCTGCAAAGAGTGAATGTTTGATCTGGATGATCTGGATGCCTTTTATTTCTTTGTGTTGTCTGATTGCAGAGGCTAAGACTTCCAATACTATGTTGAGTAACAGTGGCAAGAGTGGACATCCTTGTCTTGTTCCTGACCTTAAGGGGAAAGCTCTCAGTTTTCCCCCATTGAGGATGATATTAGTGTTGGGTCTTTCATATATGGCTTTTATGATCTTGAGATATGATCCTTCTATCACTACTTTCTTAAGGGTTTTTATCAAGAAAGGATGCTGTATTTTGTCAAATTCTTTCTTTGCATCTATTGAGAGGATCATGTGGTGCTTGTCCTTTCTTTTATTGATGTGATGAATCACATTGATTATTTTGCAGATAGTGAACCAGCCCTGCATCCCTAGCATAAGTCCTAAAAAAGAATAACTTTTTAAATGTATTATTGGGTCCAAATGGCTAATATCTTAGGATTTTTCCATCCATGTTCATCAAGGAGATTGGTCTATAGTTCCCCTTTTTAGTGGAGTTGTGTCTGCTTTTAGAATCAAGGTAATGCTGGTTTTATAGAAAGAGTTTGGAAGTTTTCCCTCCATCTCTACTTTTTGGAACAGCTTCAAAAGAATACGTGTTCACTCTTCTTTAAATGTTTGGTAGAATTCCCCTGGAAAGCCATCTAGCCCTGGACCCTTGTGTTTTGGGAGATTTTTAATTACTAATTTAATTTCATTACCAGTTATGGGTCTGTTCAAATTTTTTATTTCTTCCTTTTTCAGTTTTGATATTTATATGTTTCTAGGAATTTGTCCATTTCTTTCAGATTGCCCATCTTATTGGCGTATAATTGCTTATAATATTCTCTCATTATTTCTTTTATTTCTGCAGTATTGGTTGTGATCTCTCCTCTTTCATTCTTGAATTTATTTATTTGGGTCCTTTCCTTTTTTCTTTTCGATCAAACTGGCGGGGTTTATCAATTTCATTAATTCTTTCAAAGATCCAGCTTCTGGTTTCATTGATCTGTCCTGTTGTTGTAAGGGTTTTTTGTTTGCTTGTTTGTTTGTTTGTTTTGTTTTTTTGGTTTCGATAGCACTGATTTCTGCTGCAATCTTTATTATTTTCTGTCTTCTGCTGGTTTGGGGTTTTATTTGTTGTCCTTTTTCATCTCTTTGAAGTGTAAGGTTAGGTTGTGTATCTGAGACTTTTCTTCCTTCTTTAGGAAGGCGTGGATTGCTATATACTTCCCTCTTATGACTGTCTTTGCTTTACAAATGTTTTGGCTTGTCATTCTTTCATTTTCATTGGCTTCCATGTACTTTTTAATTTCCTCTTTCACTTCTTGGTTGGCCCATTCATTATTTAGTAGGATGTTCTTTAGTCTGCAAGTATTTGTTATCGTTCCAAATTTTCTCTTGTGGTTGATTTTGAGTTCGACAGTATTGTGGTCTGAAGATATGCACAGTATGATCTCAGTCTTTTTGTACTTGTTGAGGGCTGATCTGTGTCCCAGTATGTGATCTATTCTGGAGAATATTCCACGTGCACTCGAGGATGTGTATTCTGCTGCTTTAAGATTAAATGTTCTGAATATATCTGTTAAGTCCATCCTGTCCAGTATATCATTCAAAGCCATTGATTACTTGTTGATTTTCTGTTTAGATGGTCTGTCTTTTGCTGTAAGTGGGGTGTTGAAGTCCCCTACTATTATGGTATTATTATCAATAAGTTTCTTTATGTTTGTGATTGATTGATTTATATATTTGGGTGATTCATATTTGGAGCATGAATGTTTACAATTGTTAGATCTTCATGGTGGGTAGACCCCTTAATTATGATATAATGTCCTTCTTCAACTCTTGTTACAGTCTTTATTTTAAAGTCTAAATTGTCTGATATAAGTATGGCTACTCTGGCTTTCTTTTGGTGTCCATTAGCATGATAGATGGTTTTCCATCCCCCTACTTTCACTTTGAAGGTATCTTTAGGTTTAAAGTGGGTCTCTTGTAAACAGCATATAGATGGATCTTGTTTTCTTATCCATTCTGTTACCCTATGTCTGTTAATTGGACCATTTAGTCCATTCCCATTTAGAGTGAGTACTGAAAGATATGAGTTTATTACCATTATGTTTCTTGTAGAATTAGAGTTTCTGGTGGTGTTCTCTGGTCCTTTCTAGTCTTTGTTGCTTTTGGGTTTTTTTTTTTTTCTTTTTTCCCATTGTTTCTCTCCTCAGAGAGTCCTGCTTAGAGTTTCTTGCAGGGCTGGTTTAGGGTTACAAACTCCTTTAATTTTTGTTTGTCTAGGAAAGTTTTAATCTCTCCTTCTATTTTGGATGACAGCCTTCCTGGATAAAGAATTCTTGGGTGTATATTTTTCCAATTCAGCACATTGAATATATCTGGCCACTCCTTTCTGGCTTGCCAAGTTTCTGTGGATAGTCTCTGAGAAACTGGTCTATCTTCCTTTGTAGGTTAAGGACTTTTATCCCCCATGCTACTTTCATGACTCTTTCCTTGCCTGAGTATTTTGTAAATTTGACTGTGACATGCCTTGTTGATGGTCAGTTTTTGTTGAATTCTGTGGGAGTCCCCTGCGCTCCTTGGATTTTGATGTCTGTGTCTTTCCCCAGGTTAGGAAAGCTTTTGCTATGATTTGCTCACATAACCTTTCTACTCCTTTTTCTCTCTTTTCATCTTATGAGACCCTATGATTCTGATGTTATTTCTTTTTAATGAGTCACTGATTTCTCTCATTCCTAAATCATGCTCTTTTACTTTAGTCTCCCTCTTTTTTTCTGCTTTATTATTCTCCATAAGTTTGTCCTCTATATTGCTGGTTCACTGCTCTTCATTATCCATCCTTGCCACCATGGCATCCATTCAAGATTGATAAATCCCTTTTATCTCTGTAGAGAGGGATTCTAATCTATTTTTGACCCCAGCTAGTATTCTTATTATCATGATTCTAAATTCTGGTTCAGACATCTTGCTTATATCTGTGTTGGTTAAGTCCCTGGCTGTCGTTTCTTCCTGTTCTTTCTTTTGGGATGAATTCCTTTGTTTCACCATTTTGAAGGAAGAAAAGGAATTAATAAGGTAAAAAAAATTTTAATTAAAAAATTTAAAACAACACACATACACACACACACACAAAATCAAATAAATGATGCTAGATCCTAGGTGTATTTTGGTCTGGTTATTGAAAGATGCTTGATTGATTAGAGAAAGAAAAAAAAGGAAATCATTTGAAAATTTGAGAAAATGATTACGATGAAATAGAATAACTGGAAATAATGGAAGTAAAATAGAATTTGAAACAATTACAAAAAGTAAGAAATTAGCAGAAAAAATAAAGAAAAATATTTTTAATAAAAATTGAAAATAAAAATAAAATTTTCTTGTTCTGTATTCAAGTAAAGGAAACGAAAAGGAAAAAAAAGAAAATTGAATAGATAGACCAGCGAACAGACTGAAATACGATTGATATTACATCGCTTTCCTTTAGAAGTCAAACTATGAAACACTTTACAGTCTGCAAACTAAGCAGGTGGAGAGATTTGCAGTGTTTATGAAGAGTGAGGTTGAACCAGTTGGACAGAGCTTAGTGTAATGGCTCCGTTCTCCACTAGATGACGCTGCTTAGCTTACTAGGGTGGATCGTTGTGGTGCCTGTAGGTGTGTACGTGCGTGAGCGGGCGAGGTGAAAATGGCATCACTCAGCTACCCAGAGTCTAGTATCTATCAGTACTCTGTGCTCTCCAGGACCAGGAATCGCGCACCCATCCTATGTGTTGGGCTTCCATCCACTCCCTGCTTTTACACTGTGCATGGCTACGGCGTCAGGTTGCTAGGTGGCGCTTCCTTCCTGAGTTTTATCTCAGAAGCGGCTATGCTTCCCGACCCCTCACTTCTGAGGACTAGGGCTTTGACCCGCTCAGATCCTCTGTGTGTGGGAGGGTCTCACTGAGCAATGGCCGAGTGCCAGCTGCACCCAGGAACATTCACAGGACTGTGCTCTGCTGCTGATGTCCAGAGACTGCGGCTGGGTACTAGCCGACCCCAGAAAAAGTTCACATGATCTTGTAGCAGCAGCGTTTCAGGGATTATGAAAAACCACGCGTGGCCTGAGGACCTCCCAGACCCACTCTGCTCCTGGGGATTCACCCTTCCCACCAGAGCACTGCCAGGTATGGAGCTGCAGAGTTTCAGACTCTATGCTTCGCCTGTTTATAGAGTCTCAATGGAATTTAAACCCTCTCCTTTCTCTTTTCTCCCTTTTTAGTTCAGTTCCTGCAGCTATTTCCACTTTTCCACCTTCTCTCCAGCTGTTTTTACGGGGGCTGCTTTTCCTGTACCCTCCCCTGTCTCCGTTCTCTCTCCACAAGCAAATACAGCTCCCTGCCCTCCGTGGCTTCTCTCTCCCCTAGTTCGCCTCTCCGCATCACGTACCTGCTGAGTTCTGCAGTTCAGGTTGTGCAGATTGTTGTGTTAATCCTCAAATCAGTTTTCTAGGTGTGCTGGATGGCTTAGTGTTGATCTGGCTGTATTTCATATACCCAGGACGGAAAAAAGACTTCCGTGCTGTTCCGCCATCTTGGCTCCTCCTGCTATCAATTTTTAAAGTGGTCAGCTTTATAAATTGTGATCTGTGGTTTATATCTTTTCNTGATATTACATCGCTTTCCTTTAGAAGTCAAACTATGAAACACTTTACAGTCTGCAAACTAAGCAGGTGGAGAGATTTGCAGTGTTTATGAAGAGTGAGGTTGAACCAGTTGGACAGAGCTTAGTGTAATGGCTCCGTTCTCCACTAGATGACGCTGCTTAGCTTACTAGGGTGGATCCTTGTGGTGCCTGTAGGTGTGTATGTGCGTGAGCGGGCGAGGTGAAAATGGCATCACTCAGCTACCCAGAGTCTAGTATCTATCAGTACTCTGTGCTCTCCAGGACCAGGAATCGCGCACCCATCCTATGTGTTGGGCTTCCATCCACTCCCTGCTTTTACACTGTGCATGGCTACGGCGTCAGGTTGCTAGGTGGCGCTTCCTTCCTGAGTTTTATCTCAGAAGCGGCTATGCTTCCCGACCCCTCACTTCTGAGGACTAGGGCTTTGACCCGCTCAGATCCTCTGTGTGTGGGAGGGTCTCACTGAGCAATGGCCGAGTGCCAGCTGCACCCAGGAACATTCACAGGACTGTGCTCTGCTGCTGATGTCCAGAGACTGCGGCTGGGTACTAGCCGACCCCAGAAAAAGTTCACATGATCTTGTAGCAGCAGCGTTTCAGGGATTATGAAAAACCACGCGTGGCCTGAGGACCTCCCAGACCCACTCTGCTCCTGGGGATTCACCCTTCCCACCAGAGCACTGCCAGGTATGGAGCTGCAGAGTTTCAGACTCTATGCTTCGCCTGTTTATAGAGTCTCAATGGAATTTAAACCCTCTCCTTTCTCTTTTCTCCCTTTTTAGTTCAGTTCCTGCAGCTATTTCCACTTTTCCACCTTCTCTCCAGCTGTTTTTACGGGGGCTGCTTTTCCTGTACCCTCCCCTGTCTCCGTTCTCTCTCCACAAGCAAATACAGCTCCCTGCCCTCCGTGGCTTCTCTCTCCCCTAGTTCGCCTCTCCGCATCACGTACCTGCTGAGTTCTGCAGTTCAGGTTGTGCAGATTGTTGTGTTAATCCTCAAATCAGTTTTCTAGGTGTGCTGGATGGCTTAGTGTTGATCTGGCTGTATTTCATATACCCGGGACGGAAAAAAGACTTCCGTGCTGTTCCGCCATCTTGGCTCCTCCTGCTATCAATTTTTAAAGTGGTCAGCTTTATAAATTGTGATCTGTGGTTTATATCTTTTCATGAGCATATCTATAACCCAATCATAAGCTATTTTATATTAATTATTTCCTGTTTTTTAATCTTTTGAATGCACAAATTTAACTAAGTTCCAAAAATTCTCCAATTAATAAGAACACATATAAAACGCAATTTTTATAATTCTGCAATAGTCAGTGCAACATTTCCTGTCTAGTTGGCCTAATTTGGGGGTTACAGAATTCAATTCATCAACTTTGGGCATTGATTTCTATAGTACTGACAAGTAAGAATAACTATCATAAGCCAGTGTCATAATAACAGGTGCCGTGTATTATAAAACTCCTTGAAAATAGTCTAAAATATGATTTCAATGATAGATACTTAAAGTCCAGTGTGGAGAAATTCAGTTTATGATATATTATAGTCAAGTTGGTTCTTAAAAGTGATGTAGTAGTTTGCACAATTATGTGAGAAAGATAAGAAAAGTATTTTAAATTAATCCAGGCTAAAATGAATGATCAGAACTTCTAGTTAACCTTTCAAATTCAGCACACAACTGTACAATTTGAGCTTCACTACCTTAATTGTTCGTAATATTCTTGTTCACACACTCATTGATTTGGATCTGTAGCCAATGCAACTTGGACACATTTTTAATGTCATGGGATGGTTTAATTCATGTTTTTTGAAGCTTTAAGGAAATTAGTAGAAGTTGCTTGTCAAGCTATATATACTAGTTTTCACCTCACATGATGTAATCAAATTACTTCAAAATCATGGGAATATTCCCAGCCCAGTAAAAGAAGCAGTATGTGAGCCACTGACTATGAAACATGGTATATATAGTATACAATATATCTGTGTGTGTGTGTGTGTGTGTGTGTGTGTGTGGTGTTTGCATTTCCAGAACCTAGCTGAATACTTGACTCATAATAGACACTCAGTAAAACTCATAAACTTTTCATCAATATATTGCTGCCCTATTAAGTTATTACTGAGAAATTTCACATGAACATATGTTGTGTCAGAAGTACACAGGTGGTTTTATGACACCTAGGAATATTCTAGAGCATTTCTTATTCTTTGGTAATCATTCCTTATTCCTTGGTTTTCTTCATCATGACATTCCTCTAACTGCTAAACTTGTCTGTCTTTGCTTTAAGTTTGGCTGGCAAATTCATGGCAAGGGAGCAGTCTTTGGCCCTCCCAACCCCACAGCAGTCATTACTAATCAATCATAACACTATTTCTGACTGATCCCGTGGAATTCTCTAAAAATACAGTGTTTCAGAAGCTACTACCAATGGATTTGAGTTGGCATAGTTTTGAAACCTATTTGTCATTCTTGACTTAATTTAGAAGATTAAATTTCTGTGTAACATCAACACAGCAAAGAACCTTGTGCTAATGACATAACTACTTGTTTATTAATGTTTTTGAAAATCTTTTAAATATGGGCTGTGAATATTGTTATATTTTTCTGATAATGTTAAAGATGAGTCCTTAGGAAAGACAATAGTTTTTGCCCAGTTAAAGATAGTTCATAAGCGATAGAGGATTGTTATTTTTTAGCTATATATTTGCACCACTTTGTTTTTAAGACATGTAACATCTCTTGATAGTTTAAAAAGTATGTTTTATCTTGCTCATAGTTTGGAGTATAAAGAATATGAGCCTGTCCTGGTTGTATCTAGCAGATGTACCCAAATACCGACCCTGTTGCAAATTGTGTGACTAACTGTAAGTTGTCTCCTTAAATTAATTAGCTGGAAGCTGATGACAGTAGTTGCCTTGCCTCCAGTGAGGCAACCTTTCAGGCTAAAATTCTGGCAGATGTTAGCATGGTTAATACCTGACTTGTTTTCCTGGTTCTATTTACCAGTTGTGAGAAATATTTGAATTCATTACTCTAAAGTTTCTCCCTAAGCAGCATCTAGGTTTTAAAATGACATTGACTTCAAGCAGGACTAAATGATTATATGGTATTGTGCTTTCTCTTAAAAACAGGTCAGGCAGGTGCCCTAGATGCCAGTTAGTGTGGATACAAGAGGCAGATCATTAAGTTTCCATAGTGCTACCTGTCTGTCTCTCCCAATTTAAAAACCAGAATATTATTTTTCAAATTCTATAGATAGATGGCTGGTCACCTTATAGGTTAATCCAATCCTACCTGGAAAATAACTGTAAAGATTAATTCACCAGACATGTAGTTATCAGCAAGATGCTCAGCATATAAGAAATATATTATGAATGTAGCAATAGGGCAGTCTAAATGAAACATACAATCATGTACCCCATTTGGGGGTGGATTCACCATTAGTGTATTCAGTCACATATAAAAGACAACTCTAACACATGGCCCATCATGTCCATCTCCCAGGACAGTACAATGGAGGTTTTAGCAGCCAAACCTCGGCATGAAAATTGGGTGGTATTTGCTAGATTCCAAAAGGAATTCAACATTTCTTTACTTTGGATATGAGGAAAAATGCACTGAAAGCAAAAGAGTCAACCATAAGTAGAGGGCAGGAACATCTTACATGGTTTAGGAGCAAATACTCTCTTTGGCTGTCAGGTTCCTCTTGTCTATAACAGCTAATTACCTGGAAAAAATTAATTTTAATATATAGAAAGAAGGAATCTCCACAAATTTTATGGCTTTGGTTTAATTACGAAACCAACCTGGTAAACCCACTCACTACTGAAATGGTTTCCTGTATGTTGTTGCAGGTATTTGATCCAGGTTTTTTCTGTCTTCATTGTGAGTGATCATTTGGTTGATTGAAAATCAAGTCATAAATGGCAGAAAAAATGTGCTCATTCTAAAGTTTGATTTGGAGGTTTTAATAATTTCTTGTGGTTGTCATATAATGCAAATTAGAATAGATTTAATATCACAACTTGCCTATTTCATAATAGATACTTTTTACTCACTGTAGGTAAAATTTATACAATTTTTTTTCTTCACAATAGCTCATGCATAAGTCCTGGCAGACATTTTATTTTCTTATTTTTACATTTACCTCATTTCCTACTGAACTAATATGTTGCTATGGCATCATATTCAATATATGAAGTAAACCTATTTTCCATTTTGAGCCTGTGCCAGTGGTACAGTCATTTCTCCAGTTATTCGGGTTTGAAACTTTGGTCTTCCCCTGGTGATGATCTATTGTCTCTCATCCTACTCTTCGCTCCTGCTCTAGATTTGAAGTAGCCTCCTCCTCTCATGCGTTTGTAACTATCTGGCATATGGCCTGTTTTCCAACTGGGTAACTCTTTGGGTGCCAGGAGCTTGACTGTGTTGCCTACCTTGCTATATCAAGGACAGACACAGTGCCTGGATCCCAAATATTTATCATTCAGTAAAAATTAAGTGAAGGAATAAATTGAAAATAGGTCATTATGAGATGGTGGTTGGACCCAAACCTGCATTCTCTTCTCCTACATTCAACTGCTCCCCAAATATTACTTAAAATCTGATTTAATTTTTCCACTCAGTTTAGAAATTAAAAACTATGATTATCATCTTGTGCTACATTAAATATAAATGTGTGTGTGTGTGTGTGTGTGTGTGTGTGTTGAATTGCCTGAGTGATGGGTCAAGAGGAGCAATTTTTGTTATTCATACTAAGCCCTTTTCAATCATGCAGGAGTTATGCAAGTGACACTTGCAGGTTGGAGGCTAGTTGTTAGAGGAACTACCCCCATGTGATTAGAAGATAAGAACTTTCAGCCCTACCCTTCCGCCTCTGAGTAGGGGACTGACAGTGGATTGAGTTAATCACCAACAGTCCATGATTTAATCAAACACGCTCAAGTAATGGAAACTCTAATAAAACTCTAAATGCAGAGGTTTGGAGAGCTTCTGGGTTGGTGCATGTTGCCTCTATGATGTCTGAAAGGTAGTGTATACCAAAATCTACAGGGGCAGAAATTTGTGTGCTCAGGACCTTTCTAGAACTCACCTTATGTACCTCTTCATCTGGTAGTTTATTTTTATCCTTTGTAATATCCTTTATAATAAACTGGAAGTATTAAATAAAGTGTTTCCTTGAGCCATGACAGCAAATTGTCAAATGGAGGATTGGAGATGTGAGAACTCCTGACTTATAGCCAAGGTAGGCAGACATGTGGGTAACTTGGGAACCCACAAACTGCAGTTGGGATCTGAAGTGGGAGGTGGCTTGTAGGACTGAGCCCTTACCCTGTGGGATCTGGACAGAGTCCAGGTAGTTAGTGTCAGAATTATTTAATGTGCGGGGAAGGGCCACATTTGGTGTCAGAACTGTTGTGAGTACAGAAAGTTTTCTTTTAGAATCACACTTGATTGCCTTCCTTTTCTTTTCCTTTCACAGTGCTAGTTCAGGCTTTATATTTTATCTCTCACCTGTGTTAAGCTTTTCCTCAGTTAGGCTGCGAAGGGCCCACCTCATCCTCAGGCTCGTCTCTCATCATCCGTTCACGTTATGCTACTCTCTGAGGAACATAGTCCATTCCCAAATGCCTCATGATCATTTGTTAAATTATGCCTTTCTTTATGCTTTTCATCCTCCAGTCATCCTCTCCACTCTTTTGAATTGAAAATGTATGACTTAAGATCTGCCTAAAACATATTCTCCTCTGAGAAGTTTCCCAGTTTCCCTTTGAACCACCCAATATAGGGTGCTGTTTCTCCTATGAACCAGGATTCATAGGTCCAGGAATCAAGGGGTGGAAATGCGGAGTGACACAACTCACTGTTACCCTTAGTAACACAGCAGCAAAACTTTTGCTTCCTGTTCCCGTGACTTTATGTTATTCTGGCCCGGAGTTCTTAGTTCCAGAGAGAGGAATGCTTCCACAAAGAGACACAATAATGCCATTGAACTGGAAGTTAAGACAGCCCGCTGGCCACTTGAGGCTCCTCATGCCTCTGAATCAAGAGGCATGGAAGGGGTTTATGGTGTTGGCTGGGGGGATAAGTCCTGACCACCAACGGGAAATGGATTGCTACTTTATAACAGAGGTAGGGAAGAGTATGTCTGGAACACAGGCAATCCCTTAGGGTGTCTCTTGGTATTACCATGCCTGTGTTTATGGCCAATGGAAAACGACAACAACCCAATCCAGGCAAGATTAGTCTGGAACTTGACATGGACAGACTAACCTTGCCTGGATTGGGTTATTGTCATTTTCCAGACAGCACTGCACTGTTCTTAAAGTTTTTTGCTCAGTATTGTAGTGTCCATCTTGGAGAAACTTTTTTTTTTTTTTTTCATTTCACAACTCAGTAAAAACAACCAATATCAAGAAGGTAAATTGCTTGCTAAAAGAAGAGATCTTCTTACTTTCAGGAGCCCTGCTTGTCCATGAAGGATTTCAGTATTTCATAAAAACCATCTTAAGCTAAATCTGAAATGGGACTGACATAACGTTATGCTTTTCTATGGGTCTTGTATATTTTTTAATTTTACATTAAAGAAATAATAATAATAAAAAGATTAGTAATTGTCCAGACCAATCGGGATTAAAAGTTTGGATGACCTCACTAGGTAAAGAATTATGACCAGTGGATGTGTTTGCTGAAAACTAGGGTTATACCGAATGGGTAGTAGAGGAATGCTGGCTACCACCACATGATCAGTTACAGAAACAAGGACTATAATTGTCATGAGTATTCCTTATTCTATTATGAATACATTTGTGTGTATATACACATATTAAACAAATGTGTTTGTTTCCTTTCCTCCCTTAGTCTTTTATCATGAATATAAAATGTATTGATTTTATGTCAGTATTTATGTATTATTAATTTTGATTCATAGTACTAAAGTGCTAAAATATCAGGAAAAAATAAATGTATTTTTTAAATGTTTATTTATTTTGAGAGAGAGAGTAAGCATACACGTGGAGGGAATGGCAGAGAGACAGAGGAAGAGAGAATCCCAAGCAGGGTCCATACTACACTGATGTGCAGAGCCCACACAGGGCTGGATCTCACAAACTGTGAGATCATGACCTGAGCCAAAAGAAAGAGTCATATAGTAAAACGACTGAGCCGTCCCTGTGCCCCAGGAGAAAAATAAATAGTATTCAAGGACTTCATGTCCTCTTCTGGAGAAGGAATTAGTGCCTTTTCAGTTGTACACAACTTAGTTGTGTTAAATTAGGTGGAATTATGACCTCATTATTGCCTTTATTGGGAGATTAAAGATAGTTGAAGGAAATGTGTATAAGTATTAAATTGAGAAAGGGCAGAGTTATGATGGTTAATTTTATGTGTCAACTTGACTGAGCCCAGATAGTTGATAAAACATTACGTCTGGTGTTTCTGTAAGGGCTCTGGAAGAGATCAGCACTTGAGTTGGTGAACTGAGTGAAGCAAATGGCCACCACTAATGTGGGTAGACAGCATCCTCTCCGTTGCATGCCCAAAACAGAACAAAAAGGCATAGAAAAGACAGATTCCTCCCCCTCCCCCCAACACACACACACACATACACTCTGCTTGAGCTGAGACATTTATCTTCTTCTGGTCTCAGACATTGGTACTTCTGTTTCTTGGGTTTTATGATTCAGAGCGGATTTACATCATCAGTGTACCATCAACCCCCTCTCATTCACTGAATCACACCACCAGCTTACTTGATTCTCCAGCTTGCAGAAGTAAATCACAGGACTCCTTGGACTCCTTAAGTACATGAGCCATTTCCTATAATAAATCTCTCTTTCTCTATGTATACATATGTGTATACATCTCCCTCTCTCTCATGTACACATAGGAATACATGTTAACAAATTCTGTTTATGTGTGTGTGTTATAAATTATATATATATACATACATACAGAGAGAGAGAGATTTTACTTTTCTAGAAAATCCTAATACACCTTTACATTCTACTTTATGTTCCTTTCTTTTCCCCATGTTTCATATTACTTCACTATATTAATATTATAGCTCTTATGTTTTATTATAGTCAGTTGATTCTATGTCTCTCTTCCCATAGGATCTTCTACTCTGTGGAGTCCTTCAGGACTTAATTTTGCTAATTTTAGCAAAGGACCACCACACTATCAACCATCTGAAAGACTGGCTGGCTAGCTATGGAAGAGTCCCTTTTTATTTCATCACTTGCTTGTCGTCTACATTCTAGCTCAGGCTTCTTTTTGTAATAATAATAGCATGTGATATAATTCATACTGAGCAACAAGGTAGTCATGTTCTGTATTCAATCTCTACTCAATATTTAAAAGTTGTACCTTTTTATCAATTTAAGAAATCATCTTCCATAATGCCATCTTCCCATTGTCCGCATTTAACTATACCTCACAAATTTTGCATGGTCACAAACACCTCAACTGTGATACATCCCTAAAAGTATGCAGCAGCACCTGAACTAGCAGAGAGAATTTGACCTTTGTTTGGAGAAAATTGTTATTCAAAAGTAGCATGATTTCATCTAAGATTAAAAACCACATGCCATTCATGGACAATGAGGAGATCCCACAAATAATAGCAATTCCTAACTAATACCAACTTTCTACATCAAATAACGTGTCTCAGATATGGTTAACATAGTAAAGTTGGTTTCCTACTGCACTTTTCTGGCAGGGCAGACTCTTGTTAATTGAAAGGCTGGTGAAGCTTGTCTCCAGAATTCTTTTTTATTTTTTTTATTTTTATTTATTTCTAGGAGAGAGAGAGACAGCGTCAGCAGGAGAGGGTCAGAGAGAGAGGGAGACACAGACTCCGAAACAGGCTCCAGGCTCTGAGCTGGCAGTCAGCACAGATCCCGACGCGGGGCTCGAACCCACCAACCGCAAGATCATGACCTAAGCGAAAGTCGGACGCTTAACCGACTAAGCCACCCAGGCGCCCCTCCAGAATTCTTATTAGTTTTCCTTTCACGGTCCCTCTCCCTACCCTACTGAGACTTGTTCTTTTCCACCCTTGATTATTAATCCTCTCCACTTTGGACCCCATTTTAAACCCATTATTCCAGGAAGTGTGGGGCTTCATTTGCTTATCCACCCTCTTCAAAAGGGAGTATAAAGCTATTTACAATTAGAAGTTTGGGTTCTAGTGTGCAATACTAGGAAAATGTTTTAAACTTTTGGGTATCTCTCGTCTCTCATGTGGCAATTTTGAGAATAATATCAGTAATGCATCTTAAAATGCATTGTAAACACTTGGGCAATTTTCTCAGTCATGTTACTGTTGGCATTTCTCAGTCATGTTACTTCCATGTAACTTCTGCATGGAAGGCTGTCCTATGCATTGTAGGATTTTAAGCAGTAAATGGTAACAGAATATGCCACCTCAAAATATGACTATAGGAGTGCAGGACATGCCACCCCCAAATATGTCACTTTGGTATGTTGTTTATCTTGAGCTGCAGGCACTTGCAAAACAGCAAATGCAGGGAGAGGCTTTCTCTGAACTCCCCTTAACTGCCTAAAGACAAATTCTAGAAAAGGAACTCAATTGTCACAGATCTTATGGGGAGTTTCATCAACCAGGAAGACTGACTCATCATAGGACAGGAAATTAGAAATTGACATCACACCCAGACTTTGTCATAAATTAACATGTCTCCCATCTATTCTTCTAAAGACTCATCCATATTTCCTAAAAGTCATTTACTCTCTTCTCTTTCCTGTTAAACTGGTATTTAATCCTGAATTCTGGAACTACCTCTTTGAGCTACTCTTTTCCCTGGGTATCTCCCATGCATATGTGAGGTATACATGTTAATCAACTTCTGTTTGTTTTTCTCCACTTAATTTATCTTTTATTACAGGGATCCCATCCACAAACTCAGAAAGGTATAGGAAACATTACTTCTTTCTCCCTTACAGCAGTATCCCTGGCCTATACCTACTGGATACCATTAGCATTTCCCCCTTTTCTTTGGATGTACAAAAAAAAATGTCTTCAGACATTTTCAAATGTTTGCTTGGGGCAAAATCATCCCAGTTGAGAACTATTGCTCAAGGGCATCCATTCCCACTCCACTTCTAGTAGTTCTTCCTGGCTCCAACATGTAGAAACGTTTGCCTTCCTGGTTATAACGGCAAGGTAACCAACCCTTACCTTCTTCCAGCCCCTCAGAGATGGAACAAAGGAACAGAGCATGCTCAAACCCTGACACCGTCTTAGTATTTTCTTTGTGGGTTATGGAAAACCACAAAAACACAGTAGAGCACTCCATTCAAACCCCGACCGGAAGTGACTTGGGCAATCATGAACATGGTTTCTAATAGAGTAATGTTGAGACCCTCGGGCAATCCAGGCAGCTGCCTTTTGAGTTTTTGTTTGAACAAACTGAGGGCTGTCTTAAGAACTTGCTGCTTGTTCTAGCTAACACCTGAGATTGACCGCTAATCTCCTTTTGTTAGGGTGTTTCCTAAAAAGGGCTTGCAATAGTGAATCCTTTTCCTGCCTTTTATATCTCCTACAACTCAGAGTCTTTCTCAATGACCTGAAGCCATTTACTTCTAGATGAAATGTAATCATCTAGAAGGATAGAGCCTCTGTCTCCCAGTGTTTTTGAAAGGATAGAATCTTAATTTACATAATTGTCAGCTAAAAGACACCTCTGGCCTAATTGACAAGAACAGTGACCCACTTTTAGGGCTTTTCCACTTCCCGGACTGCCCACATGCCATTTGTGTCATTTCCCCATGCTATCCCCTCATTCTCATTTTTGAACAGTATTGTATTGTATTGTATTGTATGTATTGTATTGTATGTATTGTATTGTATTGTATTGTATTGTATTGTATTGTATTTATTTAAAACAAACTGCCTCATTTGGATGTGTCTGGAGTTTTGGAAGCTTGATTACCCTACCTTCTCCTACAAATAGACCTTAAGAACTTGTTTGGAGTTTCTAGCCAGGGAGTGCAGCTAGCTATCCCTATACCCTTGACCAAAGAACAGTCCTCCTCTATCCAGGAGTGTCATTCTTTTCAATGGAGAGCACAGCTTAAGGAGCAACACACATTGAGTGGTGAGGGAGGAAGGTGACACCCACCCAGCCAGCCAGATCAGCCAAATCAACCCTGGCCATCAATGGGGTGACAGATGTCAAAGCCAGATGGCCCTCCCATCCCTCTCATTCTCCTTCTAAATGCCAATCCCTTATAGGCGTACCTATGTGGCTCAGTCAGTTAAGTATCCCTCTTTGTTTCAGCTCAGGTCATGATCTAATGGTTTGTGAGTTAGAGCTCCAAGTCAGGCCCCATAGTGGCAGCATGGAGCCTGCTTGAGATTCTTTCCCTCTACCTTTCTCTCTCTCTCAGTAAATAAACTTTAAGAAAAAGTATTAAATGCCAATAACCTCTAAACAAATTGAAGTTGAGCCCAGTTCAAGCTAGATCCTCTTCCAATTGCAGTAGTATATTGCTTATTAAAATCTGTTCTAGGGACACTTGGTGGGCTCAGTCAGTTAAGTGACCAACTCTTGATTTCGACTCTAGTTATGATCTCATGGGTTTTGAGCCATGTCAGGCTCCACACTGACAGTGGAGAGCCTGCTCGGAATTTTCTCTCCCTCCCTCACTCTCTGCCCTTCCCCACTTGAGTGCTCTCTCTCTCACACACACACAATAAATAAACTTTTTAAAAAATCTGTTCTTACTACTTTGGTGTCTGGCTTTGTTTCTCTTGATCCTTACACTGCCCAAGAGAACAGTACATTATCCTCCACTCTTCCCTGTTTTAACTTCTGGAGCAGTTGGGGAGTGAGTAGGCAGAATCCTGGGGTAAAGTACATTTGGCTGCTGGACAAAGCTGCATTCTTGATCCAATTTTATAAAGCATATTCTTCATCTGTATAAACTTACCTCTTACATGCTTTCAAATTCAGGAAAGAAGTGGTATTAACTATCCCTCACCAGCTCCAACAAAAACTATAAAAACCTTACACGTGTCTATTTGTATAATCACGGATTATATTCCATCCAAATTCTTGGTGCTAACAGTGGATAAGACTTCATGCATTATACCTCTCAAGGAGGTCCTTTTAAAAGGATTACACCGAGTTTATAATATTTTAGCTGAAAGAGCAATTTTCTCTGGTAGGAAGTTTTAAACCATGTAACAGCCTAATAGAAAAGAGCATCTAAGAGTGTTGGGGACATTTAATAAGCTGTTGATATGTCTCCTTAACCCTTCTCACATTGCTATCTTTACTTTATTGAGTCTGATCTTGTGTCTGGATAAGAAATGCTGTTTCCAAGGGATTCTGATTTGTTTTTTAAGAAGAAGTTAAAGTTTTATAGGCTAAACTACTTGAGTAAGAAGTGCTGTTATTTGAGGGCACAGTTGCTATTATTTTTTTCTTTCACAGTATAAATGGTAATAGAAGTTGAATTAAAATGGATTTGATGGCAGTGTTCAGTTAAATTAAAAGTAGAAAATATATCTAAATCAATGTAATTATGAATATTTTATACATTAATGTATTGTCTAAGAATTTGCAGACAACAGAGATGCTGTCAAAAACAAAAAATTGCCTCAAAGGTGCCACCAACTGTTTTGATTGTAAATTACAATTTAGGGACTTTATCATGTATTAACACAGGCCATTAAATATTATCACATTTTTCATTGCTCTCAAGTACTGCTACTGTTTTAAGAAACTAATTTCAACCTTTTGTCTTGCTTTCTAGGCTTTGAAGGTTTTCATTTTGTTTAAGTTCCTTCCTCAGCCAACTGTTGGATAATGCTCACTTAAGAGTTCTACATTTTGGAATACATATTTAAGGAATACTTCACATCATTTCTTAAGACATTTATTAACAAGAAAGAAAAGAAGCATCTATATAAGTGGCAAACATACAGATTGTGGGTTAAATGGAACAGCAGGGATTATACTTGCAGATTGAAAATAACTAAAGTTCATCAGTAAAACACTGTTGCAAAGTGTGGTTTTTGATCTGCAAATCAGAGGCAAGAAAAGATCATGTATGTATTTTATAGTGGGCCAGCCAGTGAAGGGATTTGATGGCAGTGTTCAGAAGTATATACTCGAACCAGAGAGCAACAAGTAGCCTTGGGGAGATAGGAGGTGCAGAAATGAGAAAATGACATTAGCTAGAGGACATTAGCTAGAGGAATTCTATAGGTTTAGAATGCTGTGTATGGTAAGAACAAATTAAACACGACTCAACATGAACCACTTTCATCTCCACAAAGGACTTTTTAATGGATATCAAAAATATTTTTGATAGATACAAGATTATCAGCTAAGGCTAAGAAAAGTCACCATGTTCTTCTCAAACAATGTTGCAAAGACAATTTCTTGCTATGTTAACTACTGCACTTAACTGGTGACCAATTAATTTTTTAAACTATTCTATGCAGAAGCAACAACATATTTCATTATTAAGGAAGTAGGCTCTATGTCACCAGAACCCTGTTAAATGTCTGTTACCTTGTTGACCATGTTCATAGAAAGATTGGGAATCTTATCCAAGGTAGGAAAATATTTTGAACCATTTGTTCAATTCAGTAAGTCACAGCCATGAAAAGTGCATCTTCACTTGAAAACAAATTTTTATTTCTCTAGGCATGTTAGTATCTTGACAAGCTCACTTAATAGAAAGTATTTAGTATATATAGTAGTACAGCTGCTTTTGAGCTAACCTCTGTAAATAATAAATCCAAAGCTATTAAATTTTGCTTACTCTGGTTGTATGGAACCCATCAGCTGTTGAAAATGTCAATTCAAGTTCAAATAATTCTGGGATTAATTTTTCATCATTATTATTTATTTATTATTTTGTATACCTAAAATGAATATTATTTTATATCAATTATACCTCAATAAAAATAAAATAAATGAAATCATACAATCAAAAACATTTTCAACAGTCTTAAATGATAGAAAGATACTACATAATGTTGAAAATAGCATGCTATTTCCAAGCATCTTAACTGAATGCTTATTGTCCTTTCAATAAAAATGTGGATTGTGGGCACATCTAATGTAAATGAATTAAAATTTCATTTGCCCAGAATTTTGCATATTACATTAGTAAGATTTACCCAAAACACGACTGTTAATTTAATAAATATGGAGAGCAACTTCCTTAAAAATGCAAAATAAAAACACAAAAAAACCCCGCAAAATATACACACCTATGTAGATATTTACAAAATTATTTTATTGGAATAATTGTATAATTTTTTATTTAATTTTGGTTACAACCATATCTTTTCCACAGTTTTACAATGTGGCAGTTCATTTTGAAATGTATTCCTTTGTCTATTATCTATTTAGCAGGCAGTAGTTAAATTGAAAACTCAAAAATGTCAAGTTTAGTTACATTTAAATGATTTGACTCTTGATAAAATTCATAATGTGAAAATTATTAGGAACATTTCAAACATATAAAAAGACCCTTAAATGTTTGCTTCACTGATATAAAATGGAGCATTGTAAGAGTCATCTAATGCTATAAATAGAATATTTTATCATATGTACTTTTAATTACGGCTAGTAGCTATAAAATCTAATACCACAGCTTTTTTTATGATCTTTCTTTGGATCCTTGAATACTAAAATTTGATTATGGACGAAAGAGATAGTAAGATATATGTAACTCAGAATCCCACTGAAGACAAATTATCTTGTAGAATTACTTTTGCAGCTATTATGTATGAGGACAAATTACAGACATGGTTCTATTTGAAATATCTGTGTAGAAGAGTAACAAGATGAGGGAAGACTATGGAAGTATTCTATTTTGTTTTTGGTACACAAAATAGATTGATATAATACCAAGTGGTACAAAAAAGGCAAGCTTACTTGCCTAGATTTTGAGAGAAGACCATTTTTAAAGATTTAACGACCGTAAAAAGCAACTTGAAAGTGGAGACAATAAATTCACCTGTTTAACAGAAGGGAAAAGCCCCTGAGGAGAAGAGAGCATATTCTTGGGAAGCATGCAAATAATATAAAAACTGATTACGTGATGATTTTTTTCAGGATTAGAAGAGGATATGTCGGGTTGTAGTTTTGTATATAGTGAATCAGGTATATATTTTGAATTTGGTTAATATTTCTGAATTTATCAGAAACTAATATCTGGAATTTTAGTAATTCTTTATTAGATGTAACATGTATAATATAATGTACAGTATATGTTACATGTATTTATAATTCATGATTGTCTATGAAAAAGTGATTTTGCAAAAAAATTTTAACAGCATCAAATATTTTGGAGATATTACTTTAGGTATCAGGAACATTGAAATAATTTACCCTGAAAATGATGTATATTTTTTCTTGATTTTGTGAAGTCCAGCAAAAACTTTATAGTTTTCAGGTTGTATAATTTATTGATGCATCTGGAAATGTAACAGATAAAGATGTTCGTTTCAAAAAAAGGAAAGGGGGAGAAAATGTTTTACAGCGCTGTAATTATGCCACTAAGCTTTTTGCTAAGTATAACAGTCTAGCTTTGAGAAATGCAATTAAATAGATATGACTGCAGTCTAGATTTAAGAAGTCCTTATTCTCAGTGTTTTTAACTTAAATTACAAAATCCAGGGAGCTATATAACAACTGGGAGCTTTCCATTTTTAAACTAAATTCAAAGGAAGATCAAAATATTATATCTAGTGGAGCCTCTACTTCCCGAGTCTCAAATATTTGAGCTGTACATAAAAAGGGAATGAAAAAGAAATCATGAGTGACATGAATCACAGTTACTGACTCTTCTTCTTTTTGACTAGAACACTTATTATCTTCTTTAGATGGAACTGTTTGGTATTGTTTCCCTTATACCAAATCCAAGTTCATCCAGAGCTATACACTATTGATCGAAGCTATCCACTGCTTATTTCTGAATATCTAAAATGTCCATCTACAGTACTCTTATTCCTTTTTACTTTAGATAAAACGAACCTCCTCTCCTCCAGAGATCGAGAGGAGCTGTAATATATTTGGGTGGTAGAGACAGAATTTGAGATGAATGAGTAAGTTTGTAGAAGTTGTACTGGTTTTACATTCTGCACAGATCATTCTGGGGGACAGCCAGGGTCAAGAATTTGTTATTGTCTGATGCAGTTCTGGCTGTGACCTCTTTCCTCAGGTACCTAATGGGTGTCTCTGCTGTTTGGATAGAAACATTTGCAATAATTAAGTACTGAGATGGATCCAAAGATACATCTGTTTCCTGTAAGAGGAAAAAAAATAAATTTGGTTAGCATTGGAATGAAAATAATTATAGGCATGACATTTTTCTTTGCCTTTAATAGTCTTTTGGTATTGAAAGAAGTTAAATCTGCTCCAACCTACTGCTAAATTAACTCCTACTAACTGATTCAAATTAACTCCTATTTCAATAGAGCTGGGTTTTATTGGTTTCTTTCATTTTGTAAATGAGTCACAAATACCATTGTTGTCATTCTTGCCTCATGCAGTTCTTCTCCTTCAAAATAATTGCTAATCTTTTTGCACTTAATTTTCAAAGCACATTTGGAACCCTGCTTCTTCTCTGAGGCCTCCCCTGAATACTTTAGCTGCCCCCCACTTCCCAATTCCTTGTCCTTCCCAGGCTTTATGGTAATCACCATAATTCTTGGCTTTGTGTCACCTTTACACATGTTCCTTTGGCTCTGGGGTTTCATTGACCATGCCTTCTTCCCCATGGTCCTTGGCATCACCTTGAGGACACTCTAGAAATATAAACTGGTTAAGCAGGAGTGTGAGGGCAGCTGGTTACTCTTTACTTATAAGTACAACATGTAGGAATCAGTGTCATCTCAATGATAGTATCATCTCAATTATTTTGGGGGAGGGGAGGTGACTCAGTCAGTTAAGCATCTGACCTTGGCTCAGGTCATGATCTCATAGCTCATGAGTTCGAGCCTGGCGTAGAGCTCTGTGCCCACAGTTCTGAGCCTGGAGCCTGCTTCGGATTCTTTGTCTCCCTCTCCCTCTGCTCCTCTCCTGCTCATGCTCTGTCTCTCTCCTGCTCTCTCTCTCAAAAATAAATAAACACTAAAATAAATTAAAAGTTTATTTACTTTTTTGGGAGGGAGAGACAGAGGGAGAAGAAAGAGAGAATCCCAAGAAGGCTTCATGTCCAGCATGGAGGCTGACATAGGGCTCTATCCCATAAGCCTGGGATCATGACCTGAGCTGAAATCAAGAGTCAGAAGCTTAACTGACTGAGCTACCCAGATGCCCCAACATAAATATATTTTAAAATGTCACCAGAGCTAACCTGTTGTTCCTCCTTTCATTCTTATTTTCATCACTTTTGCCCCCAGTTAAAAACTATATTTAGTATGTTTTCACTTTTGCCCCCAGTTAAAAACTATATTTAATATGTTTTCATTAAATTTGAAATTATCAACTTTTCCCTTTTTCAAGAAATAGTTAAAAGAAAACAGAAAAATTTATATTTTGGGGGGGCTAGGCTTCATGCCCACCATGGAACCCAATATGGGGACTTGAACTCAGGACCCTGAGATCAAGGCCTGAGCTGAGGTCAAAAGTCGAATGCTTAACCAACTGACCCATCCAGACACACCTGAAAATAGGAAAAATTTAAATCTCACTATTTATGCCACATTTTTTATTTGATTAATTATTAAATAATTATTGCTTCCTTTCTAGGAGTCTGCATTTCATACTCTTATCAGAAATTCTAGGATTTTTCAGCACAGTTTTATTTGTAGAGAAACAAGTTATGTTTATTAAAGGGAACACATGTAGGCATTTATTTGTTTTTCTATGATAGATATTGACAGCAGAATGATCTTGGACTTGAGGAGTAGAGACTCGAAATTTATTATGTACTATTTCAATGGAATAAGTGTTCTTTTTTAAAATTATTAGTAAATTCTTGACCTCTTTTAGGTATTGTTGTTCTTATATTATTTAATAGGGAAGATTAGAAACCTTACCATTTTCCTCTCATAGTGAGGATATCAGTTTTGAATCTTTAACTTGGGAATTGTGATGAACCAGAACAGGTTGCAGACATTGTCACTACACAAAAGAGTAGACTTGGTTCTCACTGTCAATAACCATGGGATTAATGCTCTCAAAACAGGAGATGAAAGAGAACAAATACTCATTAGCAGAGATGAGGAACCTTGGTGGACAAAGGCTTATTCTGAAGTTGGAGGTGTTGATATTTCTATATTCTGTGATAAACCACTCACTGACTGATGTTTAATACAGAGGAAAACACTTGGCATGTGGCGGAGGTACTCACTGACTCTTCCTTAAGTAGCTGAAAAGAAACTTGTGCCAATGTAAATAAGAGATGGGACTCAATCTGCATTATTTCCCCACTGTAAACTCTCCCTCTTAACACTTTCACCTATACTCATTGTTTCAAACTGAATCCACATGCAGAAGTCTAATTTATATTTCTAGCCCCGACTTCTCCAAGATCCCAGATCTTCTCCAAGTGTCCTCTCACTCAACAAATGGCACCCATACACATCCAGTTGCTCAAGTCAGAAAACCAAGTGGTTACCTCTCCTTCAATCCAGTATCCAAAATTTTCACCCAACTCTGTCATTTTTACCATACAAATATCCTATAAACCTATACCCTTACCTCCATTTCATTCTCACCACTCTAGCCCAAGCCACTATCACACACAAACCTGAATTTATAATATCTGAAGTACTTTCCATATCTATTATTGTATCTCTTCAATCTTTTACCTGCAGAGTATCCACAGAATAATCTATTTTGTAAGAAAAATCTGATCTTATTACCATCCACATTTAAAAATCATTTGTAGCAGGATAATATTTTCGTAGCCTATATTCTACCCCTTGGTCTTGCTGTTTTAGGTTATTTGGGCTGTTCAAAACTTAATGCCTTCAGACTGGATGCACCAGTGACAATGCCATGTGCAGGTTAATAATGTAGGAAGATGGAGCAGCATTCACTTCCCTAGATGCAGTTGATAATAGCGGACCCCTAAAAGGTAGATGCAAACGCGGGATGGGATACAATGAAAGGTTATATTGATTGAGGAACCCTAAACTGATAACATTTATGGTGAATTCATAGTAATTAATTATTTACCTTGTAGTGGAATGGGCTTAAAATAGAAATTAAGGTGGAATACTGAACACTATGGAAATAACATATTTCCTCACAACTTAGTTGGTGACCTGAAATTCATACCTACTTTACTTTTTGGTGGCTTCTTATTGCTCTTACAAAGAAGAAGAAACTACTGAACATGGTCAGTGAAGCCCTTCCTGGATGTGGCTTTCTTCCAGCCTCATCATCACCACCATCCCCACAAGTGTCAGTCTGTTAAGCATCTGACTCTTGGCCCAGGTCATGATCTCATGGTTCCTGAGATTGGTGCACATCATGTTCTGTGCTGAGTGTGGAGCCTGCCTGAGATTCTCTTTCTCCCTCTCTCTGCCCTTCACCCATGCATGCACACACTGTCTAAATAAATAAACTTTAAAAGTAAATTAAAAAAAATAAAGTCAGACTGATGAATATAGAATGATTTGAAGTCTGTTCACTTTTTTCAACAAAAATAACCATCCTAAAAGAACTGTCCATATCAGATAGGATAAAATGGTTTATTTAATATTTACTGGTAAATGAAATTGCTGGTGGCCTTTGTCATAAAATGTTTCAAAATTTTAGGCATAAACGTTAGAGATAAAGCACAAGCTTTAAATTGATGATGGATACTTTTGGGGAGAAGAAGAGAAGTGAGTATGGGAAAAATGGACGAGGACTATGTTACTCATCCATGGCTAATTAGTACATGAACTCCAATTAGCAGAATACTGTGACATTGAAGAGTTTGTTTTTTGTTTTTGTTTTTATTTTTTTTAATTTCTAAAAATACTCTGGTGATTTGGAGAGAGATCTCTGGAGAAAAATCCAGTGAGGCAGATGTGAGAGAGTTATATAATTTATTTTCATAAGGACGGGACTGAATCTCAGCCTCAGTATCATGGAATACCCCCACCCCCACCACCCCCAAATCAAACTGGAAGCTTCAGGAGGTTTATTTAAAAGAGCAATTAAGACATTGTCTTCAGTTACAAACAATCATGTAGGGGAATACAGCTCCAAAGAGGGAACCAAATGAGACCAACAGAGGATTAATTTGGCCTCATTTATCATTCACTGATGAGGCTCCAGAGCCTGTCATTTCTTTCCTGAAGGAATATTGTGCTTCTTCACAAGAGTCCGGCAACTGGGGCCAATCCAAACCCTCTGTCAATATTTTATTTTCATTCTTTTCAACCAATTCCTCATTTTAGAAGCCCTACTGTTTAGGAAGTAAGTGAGGTCTTGGGGATCAACAAAACCAATATGTCGATTAGTAGTTTAATTAAGGTACTCTCCTGACAGCTCCGAGTACATGAATTAAAAGCCCTGAGCATTTTAACACATGCTGAATATTGCAAATAATATAATTTAGTTTGTTTTAAGACAGTTTCTTGTCCTGGAGATCATCTATGACTCTTCCTGCCTACATTTTCTTTATTTGCCCTAAATTTCAGTCTGGGTATAAGGCCAGTAGCCATGCCTACTGCCAAATATTTCCTGGTCAAGTCTGAGCCTGATCAATGCTTAGGAAAGGCAGCCATTGGCAAGGTGCGGTCTAAGAAAATTCCAAAAACTCTCATCTCTTTGGAGGCACTTCTTAGCCATGAACTAGCTCCTCGGTCAGAAACCACGGCTTTGTGGGCAGGCAGCTACAGAAGGTGGGGAGAAGCCACAGCCCCACATCTGGCTTCTTAAACCATTATTGCTTTCTGCTTGAATGACCTCATGCCCTCCCTTTCGGAGACTTTGTTATCATTTGCTTTCCTTTCTTAGCTTCCCTATTTTTAACATCCTCATTTCTCCACTTAACTTATACCAGATCTGTGATAGCAAAGAGGGTTTAGAAATACAAAATATGAACTTAAGTATTAGAAAAGTGAAATGACATTCTCAAGGACACAGGATTAAGGGACGTGTAAAATTCCTATCACTGCTGTGACAGTATTTGCAGGGTTTCAGCACTTTCCAAAAGCACTTTAATAGGTCTCACGTTAAACTTCTAGATCCTCTCTAAAAGCCTATAGCCCACCAAGAATTGCACCGTACTTAACACTTTGCACTTTATTTCTCTCTTAGTCTTCTTACTACTTTATTCCTTACATATATGCAAATACATCACGATAAAGTAGACTGCATTATAGCTTGCGAGCTTATGTGAATGAATGGGTCATTTTTAAAAGAAGATTATAAACTCCTGATGGTCTCCCCAGAGCATGTGGTCCAGGACCGGTCACATAGTTAATACTCATATGTATATGGCGACTGTCACTGAAGTACTAAGCTAGGGATATGTGCATACCTGATACCAGTATGACATGATGTTAACCTGATTCTCCACTGAGTACAAGCTGCAGAAAATATTTTGAGCAGTTTCTTAGTGGTTGTGGTGAGTCCTAAAGCCATCTGTTAGAAAGCTGTATATTTTCCACCATTTTCAACCTCTCAGTTCCCAGCAATATGTTGAATCTGCTCACTAAGATGGTCAAAAGGCTGTGACTGTTTTGGTTTCTCCTTCCATCCACACTGATTGATGCCCCCATGTTGTCTCTATCCCCAAGAGACATTATATATCCTCTTCGTTTTATGGAGTTATTCAAGCACAGGTGTGCCGACTTAAGCCTCCTGGAGGGGTTTCCTCTGTGTAGGATGCTGAAAAATATCTGTGTGCTGAGTTTGACTGGCCTGCTATATAGAGCTACCCAGATTACATACCTTTGAAGGTGACAACACTTCAGATATTCCTCTTCTTCTGCACACATAAATACCTATTTTTCTTTAATTTATTTAAGCCATCACTTATTATCATTTTGTTGAAATAAGTCATTTTCTGTTTGCTAATTTTTTTAGATGTAAGAGCTTTGAATTTTGTATGTGGGATGTGAAGGGGACGAAAAATTTTTCCTTCTACTCTTCAGGGTCTTCCAGCTGGTTTAAGAATTAAATTGACATGGGAAAGATTAACAGGACAAAGAACCCAAAATTTTATTATGTGCATACAGAGGCTCCAAAATAAGATTGAGACTTCAAGAAATGACCAAAGCATGCAGTTTTTTTGTTAAATTTATTTATTTATATTGCAAAAGCATGCACACAGGGGAAGGGCAGAGAGAGAGAGAAGGAGAGAAAGAATCACAAGCAGGCTCTGCACATCAGCACAGAGCCTGATATGGGACTTGATCCCATGAACTGTGAGATCATGACCTGAGGCAAAATCAGAGTCTGACACTTAACTGAGTCACCCAGGCACCCCAGCAGTTTTTATACCTTTTAGACAAAGAGACAATAAATCTGTGAGGAACTGACAGGACAAAGAAGCTAAGTAACTTTGGGAGCTTCCGTTAGGAATTCTAAACAGAATTTAGGCTATGGTAGTAAATTATTAAAAATTAATGAGTGTTATTTAAAAGGGCTTCTCTGCTCTAAATTTTCTGTCTCTTTACCTCCCGGTACAGGGAGCATACCTTTTACATGGGATATTTAGTTTTTGCTTTCCAGAGACAAAGGTTCAGGGGGAGGGCAGTCAGAGTGCTCTTTTTTGCATTGGCCATTTCTTTAGTAACTTCTATTTAAAACTACCAATATGTCAAAGTGGGGCATTTGGGGGCACCCTGCCTTTACCCCACGTAGATTCTTAGAATTGTTCCTACCACATCAGTACACAGGAATATCTGTACACTTCTAGATTGAGTTGGACTAAATTGAAGACTTGGTGGTGCCAGAGATAGGGGAAAGCAGGTTGAGCTGGTGGTGAAGAGGGAGTGGGGAGCTTAGTGGATTGGAACATGATAACTCTAATAGTCCTGTAGGACATCCTAGGGGAGGGATTTAGTAGGCAGTCAGGGACATGAGAGACAGGAACTTGAAAGAAGGTCAGTGTCACTGCTTTAGGGAACATCATCTGAGAACTACCTGGGAGTACATAAAACCATTCACTGGAGGGAGAGGATTTGGACTGGCTGGCTCTTTATAAAAGCTTGCACGAGATCACAAGTGGGGCAGTGGAGGTAGTTTTCAGAGGCTGCTATCACTGCAATCAAGAAGAGGCGTGTAAGCAAAGAAAACTTTCCCAGTGACGTACAGGGTTTGAGCTGTTTTCCTTGTAAAAGTAATAATTAATTACATCTGTGATAAATGTACGTTCATTTCCTGGTTCAAAGCATGAGTCAAAAGGCTAGAGGAAATCAGAAAGGAAAATATTGAGGAGGGAGAAGGACATCAAGCTCAGTATCCAGAGCTTGGCCAGGGAAATTCTGTGTCAGAATCTCATCAATACAGGTTGACATGATCTTTCATGACAGTTCAGAAAAAAACTGGAAAATATGAATTATAATATTTCAACTACTTTGATTATTAGAGGAATGACTGCAACACAAAAGCACTAATGTCATAGAGTGGTCTTTAGTAGCCCTCCACAGGGCTCTATTCTGTGCTGTCCTGTTTAATGATTTCTATCAATAATTCAAGTGAGGAACTTGGAGAACAGTTAACATACTCACTGGTGAGTATGTTATTGCTCAAGCACATACCAGTTCTGGACTGCTTACCATCAAATCCCTTGTTATATGAGAAAAATAAACTCTTTTTCAAACCACTGCCACTGGGTTTTACATCATATATATCAAATATGATTCCTAATTGAGAGATAAGTTCTAGGTTATTTCATCTTCACAGTGACCCCACGAGGTAGGTTTTATTACAAATCTCATTTTTATGCTAAGAAAATTAAAGCTTAGGGTTAATTCGCTTTAAGTTATATACAGAGAAAGGGGAAAACGTGCTTTTGAACTTAGCTCTGCCTGATTCAAGATCATACCTGCTCTCCACCACCATGGAGTAGTATCTGAATAGTGGTAAAAAGCGGGACATAGCCAGCCCTGTAACAGACTAGCTGTGTGACCTGTTTTCCCTACTCTCAAATGCAGCTACAATAATACAGCTCCTTAGAATACCTAGCTCATTTAGTCACTTAACACGTGTGTATTGTGTAGTAGGCACCAAGCTAAGCAGAGGGAAAGACAGTAGTAAACAAAACAGCTAAGTTTTTTTTTTCACTGCCTTCGTAGAGTTTATAGTCGATGAAAAGTGACAAGTCAACTCTGCAGCATATCAAATAATGAGAAGGATGATGGAGAAAACTAAGGCTGGGGAAAGTATGAGCATGCTATGCAGTGCAGGTATGATCTCCCACTTTTAAAATATAGTCAGGAAACTCCTCACCAAGAAAGAGATACTTGAGCAAAGGCCTGAAGGGATAAAGGTGCAAGCCAGGGAGATGTCCGAGGGAAGGGGCATCCAAGCAGAGGCAGCAGAAAGGGCAGAGCCGTGAGGCAGGCGTGTGCTGATGTGTCCCAAGTACGAGTTGGATAATGCGGCTGCAGTGCAGTAGGTGAGGGAGAGAGAAATAGGGGATGAAGCAGAGGTAATGAAGGATCATGTCAGTCATGTAGGTCACTTTCAAAACTTACTTCGACTGAGTGAGGACATTGCAGTGTTTAGAGCAGAGGAGCACGTGTTTAGAGCAACACGACCTCACACATCTAAAAGAAAAACAGGCCACTGTGTTTAAATAAACTGGAGGGTTGACAAAGATTAAAAACAAAAGCAAAAACAAAAAACAACGGTATATGCTTAGGAGGCCATTACGATAATCTAATGGAGAGAAGGTAGTGGCATGGACCAGGGTGGTAACAACAAAACTGGAGAGTGATCAGATTATGCATATAATTTCAAGATGGCATGAACAGCATATTGAATGAGGACTATGGAGAAAGGGAAAGGTCAGTGATGGTTTCTGAGCTAAGAACTTAAAAGAATGAGTCGCCGTCAACTGAGATGGGGGGCGGATAATATTTGGGGCACTGGGAGCTCAGTTTTGAACATGTTGAGATTGAAATGTTTATTAGGCATTTAAGAGAAAACATCAAGTAAATGTTAAAAGTAAGAGTCTGAGGAGGGCACTTGTGGGGATGAGCACTGCGTGTTATATGGAAACCAACTTGACAATAAACTATTTCTAAAAAAAAAAAAGTAAGAGTCTGAAGTTCACACACAACGTATACTCTGCAGGTATAAATTTGGCAGTCTTCAGTGTACAGAGGATGTTTAAAGATCAGAGGCTAGATGGAATCACCAGGAAATTGAGTGTAGACAGAAGAGAGGATGCTCAAGGACTGAGTTCAGAGATGCTCCAGTATTTAGAAGCTGGAAAAATCTGGAAGAATCAACTAACGATGCTAAGAAAGAGGATAGTCCTCAGGAGTAGAAATGGAGAGCATGGCATCCTAGAACCAAATGAGAGGAGTGTTTCAATGAGAGAGGGATCAGCTGTATCAAGTGTTTGATAATTACCAAGGAAGATAATTATTAAAAATTGACTAAAGGGTTTTGGGAAGTAGGAGGCATTGGTGACTTGACAAGAGCAGTCTTGGTGGAGGTGAAAGCCATTGTAAAATGTGCCAACAAAAAATGGCTGGGGGGGTTGGCGGGAGAGGGAGCCCAGGGATTACCATCAAGAAATGTAGATAATTTCTAGGAATTTGATATACGGCAAGCAAAGAAATGAAACTAGGGGAATATGTGGTCAAAATAATTTCTTTTCCTTTTTTATGAATGAGAGATCTTATAGAATGCTTGTATGGGTGCTGAGAATGATTGAGAAGTGAGGGAGACAGTAGAATTTAAGATTAATTTCTGAGGATTAACTGTGATAATGTGTGTAAAGCACCTAATGCATAGACAACTCCATATCAGGTGTTAGTATCATTCTCTATTATTTTCCCCCGAAGTATTATAGCATAATTTTTTTATGGCATCATGTTGCACCTATATAGATTCTTTTGCCTTTTATTTATTAAAGACAAATTATTTTTATTCAGTGTCTTAAGAGGGCTTATTGAAAACCACGTTACTTAACTTACTTTGTATTTTTGCATTTTAACTCATATCCTCCACAAAATATAATAATTTTCACTTCACCCCTCCAATATTTTTAGAATATAGGTACATATCTGCAGGTGAATTATTTCAGATTGGTAAACCTTGTCAAACCTAGCTGGTAGTGTCCTTAGAACCACATCAGCTCCAATCCCGGGACACTCAGATTCTGACACAGTGTCTGATTCTGCTTTTTAGTAGCTGAGGTGACGTAGGGAGCCACAGAAACATAGATTATTGGAAACCTGTGCTAACACTACTTATATTAGAGTAGAACTTTCTAGATTGATATGGAGTTGATTCATTTTGCCCTGTAAGAAACAAATGTTAATTACTGTAACAAATGTACTTCCTTATTGGGAAATTTCACTGGAAGGAATTTCATAGTGTGCACTTTAGAAGATGGAATTCATTTGTGAATCTTGATTCCATGCATCAGTTCTAAGCATGTAGCACAGTCAGGTATTCCCAAAGTAATGAAAACTCCCGCAGATATAGTCTTTTCAGATTCTTACTTGACTTAGTTATCCATTGCTGACTAACAAGTTCCCCCAAAATTTAATAGCTTAAAAGAAAAATAAATATTGATTTTTCTATGTAGTTTTTTGTGGGTCAGGAACCCAGGGGTGGCTTTGCTAAGTGATTCTGGTTCAGGGTCCCTCATGAAGTTGTGGTCATTTGAAGGCTTGCTTGGGCCTGGAGGATTTGTTTACAGTGTTGACTTACATCCCTGGTGAGCGAGTGCTGCTTTGGGCCAGAGGCCTCATGTCCTTGCTATGAGAACTTATCCATAGGGCTGCTTGAGTGTCCTTACCACACGGCAGATGATAGACTGCTCTAAGTATTTTAAGAGACGGCAAGGCAAAGTACTTTATGGCACAATCTCAGAAGTCAACACTCTGCCGTTTTTATTGGTTAAACGTATCAGCCTACTCGGTTAAGGAGGGAACCATTAAATACCAGGATGCAAAAATCTTGGAGGCCTATCTTAAAGGCTGGCTTCACCACAGTGCACCTCAGAGGATGGTATGGACCATGAGAAATCAATTCAGTTGAATAATTTATCCATAATTGTAGGTCCTATCCTCACGTTTAGTTTATCTGTCTCCATTTTCATCATCGAAATTAATGTTCAGAAATCAACACTACTTTATGATTGTCAGGGTCTTTTTTGAATATTCAGTTTGCATATTGATGGTGGAAGCATCACGCAAAGGTAGATTTATTATGTGCCTTATGTCTTTTGAAGTAATAACAAATAAAGTAGAAAACACACATGAATTCAAGTATTTGCCTTACAAATTATTAGTTGAGTTGATTTAGGGCAAGCATTTCTCATATCTATAGTAGGAATGGTGGGGCACCTGGGTGGCTCAGATGGTTGAGTGTCAGACTCTTGGTTTCATCTGAAGTCATGATCTCAGTGTTTGTGAGTTTGAGCTCCGTGTTGGACTCCACACTGACAGTGCAAGCCTGCTTGGGATTTTCTCTCTCCCTCTCTCTCTCCTCCTTCCCCACTTGGGCTTGCTTGCTCTTTCTCAAAATAAATAAATAAACTTTTAAAAAATTAAAAAAAAAAGTAGGAATGCTGATGATGAGGATGAAAAAAGATCAACTCCATAGTGTTACTGTAAAAATTAAATGTATGTGCATTTGAGAAAGTACTATGAAACTGTGATTTAAGCATTGTGAATGCTTTACATTACCTTTGCCAAATGAGTGTGCTTTCTTTATTTTTTTCTTAATGTTAATGAGAGTGTTTTCTAGTCAATGGTGCTTTGTATCACATCCCCTTGGCCCAACTTTGGTTTTAGCTGCATGGATAACAGTAGCAAAACTATTACTACTACAGTACTATTACTACTACTACCACCACTACCACCACCACCACTACTACTGCTATTACTGTTACTACTACTACTAGAATGATAAAATTTTTTAAAAAGAAAAAATAATCCATCACAATTAATTATGTTTATCCTATGACAATCCTGTAAAAAATCAGTACGGAAGCTGTTGGATACATGCTGCACTTCTTACCATTCAGGTGGACAATTCTGGGAGGTCTTCTGAGTACTAGTCAGGAGATCAATGGAATTGAACCTTCAAAGCCCTGGCAATAACCTCAACAGTATGCTTTTATCTTATATTAGCTTTTCCCTCTTTCCTCACACTTCCTGAGATTAAGCAACAGTCTTTCCCTTAGCAGTTAAAATGAAGAGAGTAATGTAGTATGATTATATTGAAATTGGAAATACTTCTTCTGGAGCAGAGATATTGACAATGGCAAGCAAAGAGAGTGGAGAGTAGGAGCGGTCCACTGTAGGCACCAGTGATGATGGGCTGCAGTGTCTGTAGGGAATATAAAAAGAGTAGTAAATCCAACAAAAAGTCATAATGCTTTTCAAAAATACAATGCACTAGCAATTCTAAACAATGTCAGTGGTGCAATCCTCTTTCCTAACAGCACAGACTGTTTGTAGCACTCTTCTTTTTATGCCTCCGGTTTCAAATTCAGTCACAATCTGTAAGTTGGGTATGTTATACTAATGGTTTAAGAATTTAAATACGGGTAGGGTATGGAGTATGCAGCTGTGTTAGGTCTCAGTTTCAGTAAGCAGGACAGAAGGAGTGGGAGTGACAATGAGCAATAAATGATCACTCTGTATCAAGCACGCTAGAGGTGTTGGGTAGTCCCAAGCAGAGCAGTTCGAGAGACAAGGAGGCAAATTCTTGGGTGCCACTGAGGTCCTAAATATTCCTTTACAATTTTTAAATACTTCAGAATTCTTGTGGTAAATAATGCTCAGGCCAGGCATTTCTATACAAGAATATAATGGACTTGCCCAAAGATATGCAGCAATGTTCTAGTCTGTAAGACAGAATCTCAGAGCTATTATTTGGGGATATGGAGTTTCAGTGGGCATTATCAAATTTTTGTCCATATTGACTGTAGTATCATTTACATTCTGTAGTCTTGTTTTTCTATTTTAGCCTACCTCATTATTTTTTAGAGAAGAATTAATAACTTATACTTACCTCTTCCACATAACATTCTTTTCTGGATTTTTAGTAGTTTTAAATGGACATTGATGTACAATCTTTTCAGTATCCACTATCTGATAAAAATGAAAGCATTGAAGTTTTTGGCATTTTGTTCCCAAATGTAATTAATCATTGACCTCAACATATGTCTCCCAGGAAAATACAGCATTACTAATTAGTGCTTTTTCTCGTCTGTGCCAAGGAATTAAGAAAGAACATATATGAACTAATTATATAAAATGTGTTTTCATAACTATTTCTGCCAAAAAGGTCATGACTAAAGCTGGTCAGTTTTTCTTCCCACTCCTATAAATAAGTTGAAAATCTTATTTTCAATAAATGAAGGTGCATTTATTATAATGAATTCCAAGCTCATAAAACAATTACTGTGCTCAATTCTTTCCCAACCATTAATGATTCCTTTTGCTTTGTAATATCCTTTTCAAGTACGGAGCTCCTTACTTCTCCGCCATCTTGCCCCCTCTCCTGTAATATCCTTTTCATTTAACATGGCCTAGTTATTCTTACAAAAACTTAGCTCTTGAAGTCCCTTATTTTCTTGAGAAGAATTGCGTTTTTGCATTACTGTACCAAAAATGTAACCAACTTATTAAATTTGTGGTTATGTCACCAGCTAGACCCCAAGACCTGAGCTTTACTTCCCATCTGCTTAAATCCAGTGACCTTTGTCCCACATTTCTCCTTCAGCTGTTCTTCCCAGCTTCTCTCTTGGCTCAGGCAATGGAAAGTGAAACCATCCCTTCAACAATAGTGACTTCCCTGATAGGACCTCCAGAGGCCAAGACCATCCAGATCAGTTTGAGTGGAAGCACCATTTGCGTCTACAGAGATGGACCGTGGAGTGACCTCTAGAATGAACAACAGTTACCTTTAAACCTCATTATAATACAAAAATCTCCACCAAAGGAGGAGCCTCAGCCTCTTTTACATAACATACAATGTATGTATAGACATGTTTCCTTAAGGTGCATGCACGACTTTATGCCTGCCTTTGCATATGATGACAAGGATCCCCTTTTTAAATTTCATCCTGGGTCTCCTGGGTAGCTCAGTCAGAGTCAAGCGTTAAGCATTAGACTCTTGATTTCTGCTCAGGTCATGATCTCGTGGTTCCTGGGATCGAACCCAAAGTCAGGCTCTGTGCTGACAGTGCAGAGCCTGCTTGGGATTTTTCTCTACCCCTTGCTCTTTGCCCCTCCTCTGCTCATGAGTGCACTTTCTCTCCCTCTCCCTCTCAAAATAAATAAATAAACCTTAGAAAAAATAAATTTCAGGGGTTCCTGGGTGGCTTAGTCGGTTAAGTGGTTAAGCCTCCGACTTCTGCTCAGGTCATGATCTCATGGTTCATGAGTCTGAGACCCACATCAGGCTCTGTGCTGATGGCTCAGAGCCTGGAAACCGCTTCTGATTCTGTGTCTTCCTCTCTCTGCTCCTCTCCTGCACACTTTCTCTCTCTCTTTCTGTTTCTCAAAACTAAATAAAAACATTTAAAAAATAAATTTCATCCTAACCCTAAATGAAAGGAACCTATCCACTCTTGCTCAGAGAGTCACAGCTTTGGAAATTATTCCTGTTATCTCATTTACTGCAAATAATTTCCTTTGAGTGACAACTCACTTGGTGTAATTTCTATCTGTGACTCACCAAGGAGTGAACTCCTGTTGGTTCGATTACAGTTAGATATGACAATTAAGAGAATCAGCCTCATTACTAATCAAGGTAAACTTTGCTTAATGAAATACTCAAAAATGAAGAGAATATAGGATGTACTTTACTAGATAAATAATTTACCTACAGTAGTCAGTTTCATGGTGTGTGTTGGGGTTGTTTGGAAAGGGAAGGAAGGTGGCCTTGGATAAAGCCCCGTGAGGGCCAGAGTGAGAAGAGTTATTGTGATTGGTTAATAGTGAAGAATCAAACCAGCGCCATGACCGGCTTCAGGAGGCCCCAGAAATTAAGAGGCCCAAATTTCTGAGTCATGACTCAGCAGTCTTAAACAACCACCATTCCCCCTGCCCGCACCAATCACTGGGGGTTGGGAAGTACCGGTCGTTCCCCCCGCTTCTCGGGCCCACCTAGTTGTAAACTCACGAATCCCTCTGTGCCGCACCGACCTCCGCCGCCACCCTGTCCTATTACATTGTAGTTTCCGCCCATCACCCCTTTCCTGCCCTGTCTGAAATAAAAACCTTTCCCCTCCATTGTCAGGGGCGCTCAGCACGGATCCACTGCGTTGGTGAGGTCTGGGAGCCCGAGCCTAAGCCCGAATAAATTGCCCTTTGCTTTTGCATACATGACTCGGACTCCTTGGTGGTCTTGGGATTTTGGGGAGATTGGGATCTGGGCATAGCAATAGAAAGCCATTATGAGTCAATTCAGAATGCATGTGAAAATAATAGTTAACTTATAACTCAATAATTAAACCAGTTTTGGGCTCTGTCATTGGGATGCAGACAACTATGAAAAAAGGTTTCACCTGAGCATCTAAGACATGAATGTTTTCTGAGGTTATTGGAGGCTGTGCTTCACACTATGTAAATAGCTGCTCATTCTAGGCCAGACTTTCTCATTAGAAGGCATAGGCATAAACTCATAGAGGCAGGGTTAGAAAGAAATTCTTTTAGGTCTTTGTAAAAAAGAAAGAAAAAAACACTCCTGTGTTTTTCCTGTGCTTTTACACTACACGCACAGTGCTACTTCACTTCTGGTCACTGCATGTGTGTGGTTTTTCCCATACAGTGCGGGTGTACAGGGGTGTGAGAGCACCTGGCTCTGGGAGTCTCAAGCAGACTAGATTCAGACACTTGCTGCTGACAAAATCCAAAGGGAGAGAAATAAGTGCTGGTAAAACAAGAAAGGTATTTATTTCAGTGGGGGTGATACCAGGAAGACAAAGGACTAAACTCTTTAAAAACGCAAGTCTCAAAGAGCTGAAAATACTTCTAGGTTTATATAAGGAAAATGTGGGACAAAAGTCAGTGGATACATGCAGGCGGGCAGTAAAGGTCAGGTCACCATTGTCTTGGAGTCACTCATGCGGCATCTTGCTGGCTCAGGGAGGTCCTTGTTGCTCCAGGGGTGTAGTTTCAGTTCTCATCAGGGGTTGATGATGACCGGCAGGGTCTTTTGCCTGAGTTAGGAGATAAGCTGGGAAGAATAACTTAACAATTAGAAAGTTTGAGGTCACAATGGAGGTGGTTGAAGTCCTCTTTCTTATTTTTTTAAAATGTTTATTTTTGAGAGAAAGAAAGAGAGAGGAGAGCAGGGGAGGGACAGAGAGAGAAGGGAGCAGAGGATCTGAGGCAGGCTCTGTACTGACAGCAGGGAGAGCTCTATGTGGGGCTTGAACTCACCGACAGTGAGATCACGACCTGCGCTAAAGTAGAGCACCTAACCACTGAGCCACCCAGGTGCCCTTGAAGTCGTCTTTCAGTACCAAACAGTTGTGCATCACCAGCGGAGTGTCATACAAATTTAATGCAATTTCGATGCTATCTACCTGCGATGCCATGAGATCTCAAGTTAAGGGCTCAGTCCTACAAGGCTGCTTCCTGCCACCTGTCCTTCTCAGACAGCAATCCCAAGTCCAGGTTGTTACCTGTGCTTCTGATCCAAACTCCAAATAGGAGGTCCCCATGACCCTCTCCTTGTCAGGATTAATCTGCTAGAGTGGCTCACAGAACTCAGAAAAACAGCTTACTTACTAGGCTGCCTGTTTAATATTAAAGGATATAATTCAGGAGCAACCAGATAGAAGAGATTCACAGGGTGAGGTACGTGGGAAGGGGCCTGGATCTTCCATGCCTTCTCTGGACAGCAGCTCTCCCAGCACCTCCACGCATTCACTGACACGGAAGCTCTCTGAATTCCCTCCTTTTTGAGTTTTTATGGCAGCTTCATTACATACATGTGATTGATTAAATCATTTGCCATTAATTGATCCAACATCCCCCCCTCTACCCCCTCTGGAGGCGGGGTGGAGCTGAAAGTTCCAATCTTCTACTCACAGGGTTGGTCCCCCAGCCTGGTAGCAGTTGTCACCTTTGGGAGCTTTCCAATCATCCCCTCATTAACATAATCAGATTTACTTGAGGGATTGTTATAAATAACAAAAGACACCTGCCTCACTCCTATCACTTACCATAAGGGTTTTAGAAGCTCTGTGTCAGAGACCAAATACATGGTTCTTATCATAGATCATACTATCACAGTCTCATTTTCATGGATCACTATTCCCCTGCTTAGTAGTTCCTGAGCACAATTTGGTGCAGGTGTAGAATTCCACTGTGGGAATTGGGAGCTGAACATCTGGAGCCAAATATATAAACACCCACATGATTCTCTCCAGGCCCTTTCCTAGTAAATATCTGACACTCACCTCTACTAACATCAGCCTTTCTTTGGCACTCTTTCCTATTGACCCTGAATGTGGCTCCAGGATACTTTCATTTATTTATTTATTTAGCTTATGTATTTATTTTGAGAGAGAAAGAGAGCACACATGCGTGCATATGCACACATGAGCAGGGGAGGGGCAGAGAGAGAGAGAGAATCCCAAGCAGACTCCTCATTGTTAGCTCAGAGCCCTACAATGGAGCTTGAACTCACAAACCATGAGATCATGACCTGAGCTGCTATCAAGAGTCCACTATTAACCAATTCAGCCACCTAGGCACCCCTCCAGGATACTTTTTTCTAAAAATGTTTATCTTTTTGAGAGAGAGAGAAAGAGTGCAAGAAGAGGAGGGACAGAGAAGGAGGGAGGGAGGGAGACACAAAATCCGAAGCAGGCTCCAGGTTCTGAGGTATCAGCACAGAGCCTGATGCAGGGCTCGAGATCATGATCTGAGCTGAAGTCAGATGCTTAACCTACTGAGCCATACAGGTGCCCCAGGACACTTTTTGAAGTAGAGAATCAGGAAGCTGATGTACAAGTACTGGCATAAAGCTTAATTAATCACCCCAACAAAAAGGTAGGATCTTCACTCTTCATTTTAGTTCCAGTATTTCTGGACTCCTTCACCATGGTGCCAGGACTCGTTGAGAGGCCTGATAGGGTTCCAAGTGAATATTCTGGTCGACAGCTGTCAGCAGCCTGGAGTCATTGATACTTTCCCCTCTCAAATATTTAACTGTTGCATTTCTCTGTCATCTAGTGCAAAGCATTTTTCTCTTATACGCAAGTAGACCAGCAGGGGCTTTGATGGAGATTCTTCTTTAATCTGTCTCCTGTTACATGCCAGTGAGAATTTATCAACTTATTTGTAAAATGCTTTGTTTTCCTTTTTATATCACATCCTTCACTATAAAACTTCTGGTCACAGTGACTTGAGAAACAATATAAACTAAGTTTTGAAGCACGGAATCAAAACTTTCACTAGAACTGTAGTGGTGTTTGTTATTTATTTACATTCTCCTAGCATAAAAAGAGAGGATTTACCCCCACTGCTTGAGAATTAAAGGATTGGAAACAAGGTGACTTCTATTGAAAATCTTCCTCTCCAATTTCTGTAATAATAAATAGGGGAATTTTTATATGTATATCCTGTTCATTAAAATAGATTGACTTTGTCATTTCAAGGAATTGTTTATTCTTTTATTTCTTCTGGGGATTTTTTTTTGTTCTTTATTTTTATTAATCTAAGGACATCTTCTTCCATATCAATTCAAAAATATTTATTGAACACCTAATATGTATGTTCATTATTCACCTCTCCACAGTGAGAGATACCATGGTAATTGAACTTGTTTCTCTTGATTCCAAAGGTCTGAGAATCTCATGAGGAAGTCAGACATAAAACCAACACTCAAGAAGGAAAATTCTAAAGTAGAGGCACAAACATTGCTCACTCATAGAGTGAGCTGGGGAAGGAGGGACTAATTCAGTCTGTGGTGTACTGCAATTTAGAAATGCTCATGGTGAGTATAGGCTTGCTGCAGCATTGGAAAATGAGGATGAAGTTCTATGGCCAGGTTTTGAGGGCTTTCAAAGGGCCCTTCAGTTGGAGGGCAGGGCATAACCAAAGCCACAGAGAAGGTGTTTTTTGGAGAATGGCAAGTATGTGAATGAAGCTGGACCTTGCATTACACTGGAGGCATGAAAGGAAAGGGTGAGTTAAGAAGTGAGGAAAACAGATTAGGACTAGGAAATGAAGGAACTCAGACATCAAGCTGAAGAGGGCTGATAATTTTTCTCCAAGTGATGATGAATCTCATTTTCGTTGTTTGCATTTTTTTTTTTTAGTAACTATAAATATCTCATAAGTCCTCTTAGGAATATTACTCTAATTCTGATAATTTATCAAGCAAAGGCGATTGAGGGACATTCAGGGGGTCTTCTTTTATGCAATAGAAAGTAATCAAGATGCCTATGGTTTAATAAGTGGCTTTATTAACTGCTAATCTGGAGAATGGGAACTTGAATATTTAAATTGAATTCTTGTTTGCACATTATTTATCTTCTCTCTCTTACATACACACACACACACACACACACACACACACACACACACACACTGTAGTAGGCAACATAATAGCCTCCCAAAATGTTTACATATTAATCCCCAGAACCTGTGAATATGTCACAGTACAAAAGGGGCTTAAAGGGATGCTTAAAATGTAAAAGTTGGGAAAAGGTGTGTGAGGGAGATATTTAAAGATGTTACACTGCTGTCTCTGCAGATGGGGAAAGGAGCCACAGCCAAGGAATGCAGGCAGCCTCTAGAAACGGTCTTCTCTAGAGCCTCTAGAAGGAATGCAACTTCCCTCCCCATTAGCTTTATTTTAGTCCATTAGACCTCTTTTGGACTTCTGGCTTCCAAGATTATAAAAGAATAATTTGTATTGTTTTAAGCCATTATACTGTGGTAATTTAGTCAAGCAATAATATAAAACTAATACAAGTACCCCTTTGAGAGTCAAATATGTGAGCAAAACTCTATTTTCTATTAATCATTTTACCTTCTGATTCAAAGCTCTTAATCAATCATATAAAGAAAACATAATCTAACTGTTTTCAGTTTAGTCAAATCCAGTAACTTTCCAGGCATTTCCAGGTTTTTCTGCCCTTCACAAGCCACCAGCCCTGATATTGGCCCAAAATGTGTCTGGGTCTTTAATCAATGTCACAGAGCATTAGCGAAGCTATGGTTAGTGACCTCTCTACTGGACCTCGCAGAGACAGAATCATCACTTGGTGGGTTTTTAATCATTTTGATCTACAGCTTCTAATCCTTTGTCTACAGAGGTGTCAAGTTTCCTGCTTGACCATGAGACATTATACTCAAAGGCAGCTCAGATGGTTCTGAATCTTTCTCATTTTGACTGCAGTGTTTCATTGGTTGTGCTGGCAGCATCCTCCAGGGGTCAAATCTTTTGTCAAAGGCCTAGAAATGTTTAGTCAATTTCTAGTTCTTTCATGTTGCCTGTGGCAGCAGCAAGGGCTGTCGGTAAGCACTCACTATCCTAATATCCCTGCCACCTATCTCTGTTCTGTCACTATTATGGCTAGAGGGCCATCAGCAAGTTTGTTTACCACTTCAATTCAGAGAGGACTGAAGAGGTCCTTCAAATATTTGATCCTTCAAATTTATCTAAGAACATTTTGTTATTACTTCTCACCCCCTCTAAGATAACATAGCAGGGCAGGGAGGAGACAGACCAACCTCCACATTAGTTTGCTTACTCTCCAATTCTCAGCTCACCAACTCTTTATCCAATAGGGGAGGGGATAACAGTGGGGTTGGAGAAGAACCAGGAAAAACATGTCTTGCCAAACTACATCTACCTTCAAATAAATGTTTTCAGTCTTACTCCTTAGACATTGTCCGTGAATGAAAAAGCTAAGAAATTGATGTCTTAGTTCCTGAGTTCTAATCTGACAACTAATTCTGGGACAAATAGAGACTCTGAGGCTCAAATGCAGAGGGGTGATTTTAGGGCTAGGAAATAAAACTGTTGTCCCAGTGGGAAAAAAAGAGAATATTTTATATTCTTATTCTCAAAACGTAGAGAAAGAAACTGAGGCTCAGAGACATTAACAAAATTGAATTTATAGGATTAGGATGCAAACCTGTAGCTCTCCGAATTCAACAGCCAAGTTGTTTAGAAGATATCATGCTGTCTCCTCAGTAAGTTATTAAACATGATCTGACCTCAGTTACTTCATCTCTAAAGTGCAAAGCTTAGACCTGATGAATTTTAATACTCAATATAGCTCTAAACTAAATGTATTCCTTACTTTGAAAAAATTCAGAACCACCTAGGTAAGAGAGAAGGAATGTGTGTGTTCCTGCCTCCAGATGAAACTCACAATCCCTCTCCTAAGAAAGAGCAAAGATGTGGACCCTGCACCAGGCTGCAGAGATCTACATATTTATTCTATCAGTAAATGTTTTATTTCTTAAAAATCAGAGGCAATTTCAAAAAAATCAATCTACGTATTGATTCTATCAGTAAATGTTTTATTTCTTAAAAATCAGAGGCAATAGGACCTCTAGCTACCAGTAGACGTTCAGATGATTTTATGTTCAGATGAATAATATTTACTATTTTTTATCTTTACATTTAAGCTTTGGTGACTCACATACTCCAGCAACTACTTTTAATCAAATTAATAAATTAAATGAGAGTCTCCATTATTACTATTCTTGATGCAACATAATTACTATTTGGCTCCATTTTAATATTGCAATCTATACACTAGCATTAACATCTTAATTTTGGCATTAACTTTTATTTTTCCCAGTTGATTATTTCTCTAACAGCTTGATCCTCAGAATTCTTTTCCAGTATCCAGTACCATAGTTCAAGTTGTTTGCGATCCTCCATTTTAACTGCATGATTTCTACCTGGCCACATACTGACAGTTTGAGTTAGTTCCAGGTGATAAAATGTGAAAACTCTGATTTACAATGTATGCCTGTCTAGAACAGACCTGCCTCTGCTTCAGAAGAAGCCCTGCTTCCAATTTTCCCCCAATTGATTCTGAAACTTGAGCTGCAGTAGCATTTATCAAAAAGATTAGAAATGGCTCACCTGAGCCATTCCCCGGGGCAGCCTTCCTTTGGAGGATCCCACCTGAACACAGCTATGACCTTCCTTCATCCAGCATGTGGAATAAGGATATTCACTCTCTTTTGGCTCATTCATCTTCTTACTAGGCAAAAATAAAAACAAAGCAAATAGAGGTTTTTTTTAAAGACTATGTTCTTCTTTTCTGTTAGACTTTATATTTAAGAACTTACTGAAAGTAAATTAATTTAGTTAAAATTTTCTCAATTAGCTAAATGACAGGTATACCTGGTTAGACTTGAAAAGCTAAATGCTGCACCCAAATACATCAGAGAAGTTTATTTTATAAGTTGAATTCAGAAATAAAAGCAGAGAAACATTTGTTTGTGTTAAGGAATATAATAATGATTATAGAATTTTTTAAGCCCATTAATTTTTAAGGAAGGAAAAGCAGATGAAATTCAAACTTTTGGTGGCAGCACATGTATGTATGTATGTATTTAATTTGTCCTGCTTTGGGACAAAAATGGACATAGAGTTAGTGAAGACATCAGAATTCAAGGGGTAAAAGGAAGGAAAAGCAGATGAAATTCAAAAGTTTTGTGACAGCACATGTATGTATGTATATATGGATGGATGGATGGATTTATTTAATTTATCTTGTCTTGGGACAAAAATGGACATAGAGTTGGTGAGGAAATCAGAATTCAAGGGGTAAATGCTCTAACATGGTAAAATGGAGCTCTGTTTTCATGTGGAAATGATGAAAATGATGCTAGAGAACAGATTTTATTTATTTATTTATTCTTCTTAAGTAGTTTATTGTCAAGTTGGTTTCCATGTAACACCCAGTGCTCATCCCAACAAGTGCTCTCCTCCATGCCCATCACACCCCATCCCCTCTCTCCCACCCCCATCAGCCCTCAGTTTGTTCTCAGCATTCAAGAGTCTCTCATGGTTTGCCTCCCTCCCTCTTCCCAACTATTTTTCCCCTTCTTCTCCCCCATGGTCCTCTGTTAAGTTTCTCCTAATCCACCTGTGTGTGCAAACATATAGTATCTGTCCTTCTCTGCCTGACTTATTTCGCTCAGCATAACACACTCAAGTCCCATCCATGTTGCTACACATGGCCAGATTTCATTCTTTCTCATTGCCATGTAGTATTCCATTGTATAGATGAACCACATCTTCTTGATCCATAGGTCATTTGATGGACATTTAGGCTCTTTCCCTGATTTGGCTATTGTTGAGAGTGCTGCATTGGGGTACATGTGCCCCTATGCATTAGCACTCCTGTAAAACTTGGGTAAATTCCTAGCAGTGCTATTGCTTGGTCATAGGGGAGTTCTATTGTTAATTTTTTGAGGAACCTCCATGCTGTTTTCCAGAGGGACTGTACCAGTTTACATTCCCACCAACAGTGTAGGAGGATGCCCTAGAGAACAGATTTTAAGAAGTACCAAGAAACAGACAAAAGGTAGCACATATTTTAGGACCACAATGGGTAATGTTGAAATAGGAAACAAAAAAATCGACATTCCAAATTTAGTTGGACTATCATCAGAAAGCTAAGTATTGAGTAAATGTCTGAAGACTGATTAAATGCAGGGAAGTTTATTGTTCATTAGCACTGAGCAGGCATTACAAAAATGGTTTATTTGATGTTATCTCCTGAAAGATCTGTCCCTGACATCCACTACTTAACTTTTCTCATTAGCAGGATTTATATGTTAATATTTTTATCATAAAGCTTCTTTGTAGAGAAAAGAAAAGTCCTATTTAGTGATTGCCCAATCTGTGGGACTATTTGGAAAGATCAAGTGACTTGGTACTACACCCAGATCTGTCAACACCACCACACCCCAGAGCACTGAAATTCACAGTACCAGCTCTCCCCAGGAGGGGACTGAAAAACAGAAAAAGGCCTGTATCTCTTAATATCCCATAAGGACATGTTCTTCAGTCTTACTATAAAAACTATGAATCAGCAAACCTTTTCTCTAAAGGTCCAAGTGAAAACTATTTTAGGCTTTGCAATCCTTACATTCTCACTGTAACTGCTCCACTCTGTGACTTTAGCACAAAAGCAGCTATCCACAATCTGTAAATGAATGACCCTGTTTGTGTTCCTGAAAAATTCCATATAGAACAAACAGCAGATAGATCTAACCTGTGGGTTACAGTTGGTCAACAAGTGTAGACCATTGGTAGATCTGATAATGACTTTTGGGACCTGAATCATGTTTCCTATTGGCATGTCCCTTCTCAAGCATAAGGAGTAAAGGCCAATAACAGTGATTGCTGAAGAAAGAATTAAAAAAAAAAAAAAAAAAAATAATCAAGTAGTGGTGATTCCAAGCCTTTACCAACCTTGTAAGTAAGCAACAGACTTCTACTTTTTATGACATGCTGTCTCACATTATTTCTTCTACTGGAGGGTAGAATTCAGGAAATGCTATACATATTCTTGTGTAAAAAACACAACATCTGAAAAACTTTTAAAAAAAGGAAAAATGCTCTTCTCATAACATACCTCCCCCAAAGTGAGTCAGAGGTGATTTTTCCTGGTTCTACTATTCACTTTAACACACAGATTCTTCTGGTCAAAAAAGACAGAGTGATTTCTGAGAAAGCCAAGTGGTCAGGACCAGTCAGGTCACCCCCATGCTCAGGAGATGCTATCAATCTTCACTAGCTCTGTAGAAGGGAAGATTGAGGAAGTGTCTGTGAGGCCATAACAAATAAATGGACTTGAAGGGATTACAAATCTTTTGATGACAGAAGTAGAAAATGTTAACTTCACACATTATTGGGAAATGGCACATAAAATATAGCCTTAATAAAAACTAATAGCTAATCATTGAAAAGATAAAAACCTGGGAAAGACCAAGGCTCATTTCATATTTAGAGAACCAGTGGATGGTAAAAGAGAAGAAGAGTTAGGAAAGATGTCAAGACCCAGTCTTCACGTGTCTGGCCACAGAGCCCGTTACATTAACAGACATAGGCAAGTCCAAAGGGGCAAAGCAAAGGAAAACCACAGCTGGTAAGTACCTACTAAATGCAAGCCTTTTGGTGTTTAAAATTTGTTTTTTCCTTTGATCCTCTCAACAACCCTTTAAAATAACAGGTATTATTATCATCACTTTATTAACAAGGGACCTTTATCCATTTTGAATTGATTTTTGTGCATGGTGTGAGAAAATGATCTAGTTTCATTCTTCTGCATGTTGCTGTCCAATTCTCCCAACACCATCTGTTAAAAAGGCTGTCTTTTTTCCATTGGATATTCTTTCCTGCTTTGTCAAAGATCAGTTGGCTGTATACTTTTGGGACTTTATTAACAAGGGAAAAGGATCAGAGATGCTAACTAATTGTCCACAGTCACTCTCAGGGGCCGAGGTGTGGATCTCAATATGTATCTGAAGCTTTTCCAATTAGATATGCTAAGGAAAGAAATAATAGCTGCCATCTCAAACCACTGTGCTAATCCACATCTAATCTAAACAGAAAGGTTGTAAGCGTTGAAAATGATTAACGAAAACACTCATTTAGTAGTTCAACAAACAAGATGAATTTTATATTATAGTCAGAAATATTGATTACTACTAAAAATTAGATCACTATATTGAGGTAGCTTTTGAAATATGATGAAGATATTAACACTATTTTCAGCTATGTCAGAAATAGGACATAATCTGAATAGATCACCCAATGGGAAGAAATGTGTCCACATTTGCAAAACAAATATATAAATATTTTAAAAATCCTATTAAAAACTGTGGGCTGATTTTGAAAAAAATTAAAATGCTCTATTCTATGATTAAAATAACTTTTAAAGGCATTGCTCCCTAGTTTCTACATAGTTTTGTGTCATATAAACAGAAAATTGAAGAAAAGGGTTATCCTTAAATTCCTAGAGAATGTGATAATATATTTTTTATTTCCATATTTTATATCTTCTGATCTGTTTGGTGTTACAGGTGACTGACTGAGATGTACCTATGTATTTTATTTTGCTATTAACACATTTTAGTTAATAGTCTCAAGTTAATACTACAAAGAAAATGTATAACATAATCACTTTCCTTATTAATTTAATTTACTTTTCATAGATCATCCCATTATGCGTCACCCAGTTTTTAGAGGATGAATGATGGTATAGATTTTGATGGTTAGGTCTTAGTTATTCAGGAGGTTCATATACCAGTCTGTGAAGTAGGAAACAGAACAATGAAATTAAATTTTTAGGTCAATTTGTTAGTTACCATTCTTCCTTCTGCTTCCCAGACAAACAGAAGCACTACTTCAGAGTTATAGTATTAATTGTTTTAACAGTATAACCTTTAGAATAATATAAGCAAGTTTTATTTACCTACTTGCAGAATATTATGTAATGAATTAGATGCCTCCACCCTGTTGATTATCATTTTATGATAATCTATACCTGAGATTATTATAATTGCTCTTAGCAATTGAGGGCTGACCACATTGCTGAGTGGTTGAGAGAAATAGCACCTACAAATTAGTCTAATGAGATTTGCAATTTGTTAAAAATCAAGACTAGAACTAGAGTCTCCTGTTTGTTGTCTTCTCTAAAGTTTTGTTCAATTATTGACTCAAGATTTACACATTTGTGGCAACAGAGCTGTTAAAGAGAACAGATAAATATATTAGAAACCAATAAAGGGTAAAATCCGGGTCTTGGAGCCAGATAGATTCATACTGGCTTCTCAGCATTGCCACTTACTAGCTGTGTAGCATGAGCATGTCTTAAATCTTAGCACTAGGATGGGTATACTAGCCGATTGCATAAAGTTTCCCTAATGACATAGGGAATGAGTGCTTACCATATAGAAGTTTCATAACAAGAGCTGATTTTATTGTTCTGGATTGGCAGCCTAGTAAATAAACAGAAGTAACATGGTGCCTGGGAACGTCCCCATAAGGAGGACCTAAGGCTGCAGTTTAATGAGGATCCTACACAGTTGGGGCCTCATCCAGGACTAAATGTCATAAACATATCGTGTGATGTCTACAGTAGAACCTGAGAGCAAAGGTGATATGTAAACGCACCAAATGAAGGAGAAGCTCTGTGCTTGTGGTAAGGTATCTGCTTTTGCTTCCCTGCAGCAGCATTACCCATATCTCCCATGTCTGCATCTTTGCACAGTCAGCTGAAGCAAGAGATCTGTAGGCCTTACAAAGGCAGTCTGGAGACTCGCCTTGCCTATATGACTTCCAGAGCCATATGTACCTCTAACCTTTGCATCACTTCCCATGTCTGTTAGAGCATGTTTGACAGTCCACAGAAGTTCTGATAAGACCTAAGGGAGTTTAGCAAAAAGAAGTGAATGATGAGATGGTGAAGGAAGGGATGTAGCTACAGTATCTCAATTATTATCTGCATAGTCACAAGAGAAGGTGATGCACTGGCCTACACATTTGGTCTAGCTCTACAATCATGCCAAATCATCATTTTTAAAATCACATCAGTCACCAGCTTCATTAAGCCAACATTTTCTAAAGAATTTCCTTTACCTAAAGAAGTTTGCTAGAAGCATTTGTTGAGGAAGCAAACGAACAACTGAGACACCCAGGTGGCTCAGTCAGTTGAGTGTTTGACTCTTGGTTTTGGCTCAGGTCATGATCTCACGTTCCGTGGTGAGTCCCATGTCAGGCTATGCACTGACAGTGGCAAGAACCTGCTTGGGATTCTCCATCTCCCTTTCTTGGCTGCCCGCCCCCGCCCAAAATAACTAAACATTAAAAAAGTGAACAATTAAGTGATATTTCTATAATTGCTCCCAAGGATCTGCCTGCATTCTTCCTCCCTCCCATTCCTTCACATGCTATTCCTTCCCATTCAGGACTACCCCTTAAGTATGACTTATGTCTTATCATACTTATGACTTAAGTGTGATATCTACGATGAGCTAACATGGATTCACACAGCAAAGAGCCAATGAAGCCCCATGATCTTAAAACTACACCATTTTCTGGGTGAAGGGGTTAAAAAGCAGTTTAATAAGAGTTTATTTGCCTTGAACCATTGTGGGGGAATGGGGGTTCTTGACTAGGAGATTCCTGAGCTATAACAACCTAGGAATAACTAGGCCTAAGGATCTAGGTCCTGATGCAAAGCTGAAAGTGAAGGTAAAGGCTAAGGTAAAAGCTGGGAAAGAAAGAAGGAGAAGAAGGAAAAAGAAGTGAGAGAGGAGAAGATAAGAAGGAGGAGAGAGAGGAGAAGGAGGAGAAAATGAGAAGAGAGTCAACCCCTCTGGAACAGCAGACCCAGATCAATGCCAATGTTGTGTCAAGTCATTTTTCTGCACAGACTAGAGTTACTAGAGCCATGTAATAGCATCAGGAAAGACTCTGCAAATGTTGTAGGAACTAAGATCCCAGATCAAGTTAGTATCAGTTCTGAGCTCTAAGTCAGGTGATTCTTATCCCAACCGCTGGAGTTTGAAATGAGCCAGGGGTGAGCTCTTCTAGGGAACCATCTTTGCCAGCCTGAATAGCCAGATGTAGAGTATGGCTGAATTCTAATCAGACAAGGGACGTTCTGAGGACATGAGTAGCCCATCAAGCTCCAGATCACATTACATGAGTATGAAAAGATGGTGCCAATTTGGGGTCCCCATGGTATGGATGTTGTTAGTGTAAATTTTAATACTTCAGGAGAGTTATGAAGATAATGGTTATAATTATGATGATCATCATAACCACTGACATATCTGAGTGTGTGTTCCAGATAAATTTTATCTGTACCAACTCATTTCATCTTCATGACAACTGCCTCGAGGTAGGCTCTGTTTTTATTATGAATTATACAAATACAAACCAGAGAGAGTCACTTTGCAAACAATAGCTCTATAGTACTGCAGAACAAACCTAAAACCCACACATTCTGATAAGATACTAAATTTCTTAAGGAAATTTCATTCCTAGTTTTTCAGATTCTCATAGATGACCAATCATGAATTAGTTTCTCCCTAGAATTTCAATTTCTGCAACAGGCTCCTTCTTAGAGCCAAGGGATTTGTGCAGAAGCAGTTCTGGGAAACAATTGTCCAGGGCCAGTCTTGATTAAGAATTATTATCCTGGAGCCCATAGACTGTAAACCAACACTTCAAATTCTCAAAATTTTTTGTTTGCAAATATGTATATTTTTCCAAAGGGAGCATTCACAGCTTTTATCAGATTTTCAAAACAACTGATCCTCTCTTCAACAGTTAAGAACGACTGATCTAAAGCTTCCTTCATCTCTAACTTTAAAACTGCCAAAGGGTTGCTCCTGGGGGACAGGAGGGAAAGGCTCTCTCATTACAAGCCCCTTCACAGATGAGTCCTCATCACGTCCACCTGGCTGCTCCACACTGCAGTCACACTGATTAAATTTCCTGAATGCTCTGTGTTTTCTTATGTGCAGGGTCTTTGTATGTGCTCTCCACACAGCCTGAAACATTCTTTGCTCTTGTCCACATTCTTTCATCCTTCCTTTATACTAATACTGGTCCTAAAAATGATTAGTTTGGAGAGTTCTGAAAGCATTTTCTGACCCAATCCAGACTGTAGTCAGTGCTCTTCAAATGAGCTTCCATAACACCTTTATTAATTACTCCCTAAGTGATCCATTCATTTATTGAACAAATATTTATTAAATATTGCCATCTGTTCTGTGTTAAACATGACTTCTAAGAAATATTCTGAAAGTTGGGGACTATAGTGGGTTGGATAGTGTCCTCCACCCCTCAAATTCATGTTCTACTTGCCACCTCAGAATGTGACCATAATTGGAAATAGGATAATCACCAATGTAATTAGTTAAGATGGGCCCTAAATCCCATTACTAGTGTCTATATGGGAAAAGGAGAGGACACACAGACACATGCAGGGAAGAAGTCCATGTGAATGCGGAGGCAGCCATTAGAGTTATGCTGCTACAGGATAAGGAACATGTGGGGCCACTTGAACCTGGAGGAGGCAAGGAAGGCCTTTTCCCTAGTGTTCAAAAAGAACATAGCCGTTTGTCACCTTGATTTCAGATTTTTTACTTCCAAACTGTGAGGGAAAATTTCTGTTCTTTTAAGCTCTCCAGTGTGTGGTAAATTATTACAGCAGCCCAAGGAAGCTAAGACAAAGATATGATAGTGAATAAAATACACACACTTTCCATCTTCAGATGCTTATACCCATGTGTGCAGTTCTGCAATCATCTGCTTCACCCAGTACCAGACAAGATCACAGAGAGCCAGTACTACAGTACTATGCCTGACTCATGACACATCCTTGGTGTGGGGCTTCCACATATCAAAAGAAACTGCGGGAAAAAATATGTATTGGATGAAAGACTGAAATGCCAGTGAGGAGATACAATTGATTTTGTGAACATCATTGCTCATATAATCAGAATATAATATAAGAAGACCAAATGGGCACTGGAATTTATTCTTTGAAGAAGTGGATTAGGGAAAAGGAACAAGGAGAAAGAAGAAAGTGACTTCTAGAGAAATGGTAGAATTGTTAATCTGATACCTCAGATTGTAGGAAATTCAGATGAGACAGCCTCTTTTTTAAATTTTAATTTAATTTAGCTTAATTTAATTTATTGAAAGAGAGAGAGAAAAGGCACAAGTGAGTGAGGGGCAGAGAGAGAGAAGGAGTAAAAGAGAATCCCACAAGGGGTAGAGAGAGAAAGAGAGGGGTGGGGGAAGTAGAGAGACAGGTTTTTTATTTTTGTTTTTTTAAGTAGGCTTCATACTCAGCACAGAGTCCAAGAGGTGCTTAACCTACTGAGCCACCCAGGCGCTCCAACATGAGCCAGCCTCAAACTGATCCTTAGGCTAGTGTTGGGTAGCATTTGAGATGATCCCTGGTGAGCACCAGAGATTTCTTGGAGGTAAGGAGCATCAGCACATTTGGGGTGTTGTTCCACAGCCTCAGGGTGACTGTGAAGCTTAACTGTTGTAACTACTAATGCCATTTTGTTGAGCATACAGTAAAATTAACAAATACTTTTGACTAGTTGATTATCAAAGTCAACAGTTTTCTTAAATCAAATAATTAGCCCTGACAAAAAGTTGCAAATATCATCCTAAATTTATGAATGTCCTAATTCTCTACTCTACATATAGAAACCATGGAACATTAACAATGAAAAAGACTTAACCACTAATTTTGTGGAAGCAGTTCTTTTCACAGATAAGGAAAAAACACCGAGGAATGTTATTGACTTTTCAGCATCATTAATAAGTGTTTCAACTTTATTACGTGTACATAAAATTCATGGTATAGGAACATATGCATTAGTATAGGAAATATATCATCTCAGTGATCTGAAAACCCCTGGTAAATGATCAGGGTTATCACCCCAGGGATCGATTGTATCTTGGCATTAAGCTGATTCTGAACTGGAAGTGTTTCTCCTTTGGTGCATGTTTTCAGTCAAGTGGAATGAAACTGTGATTATAAAACTGATGGACAAGGGGAAGTAGTAGGGATTTGGTTTTTCTTTCTTCTTAATCTTAGTCGATTAAGCCAGGGCAGATTCAAGAAGGTAACATCAAAATTGTCCTCATAAATCAATATGGGATTCTGATTCTCTCTGGATAAAATCTGAATTATGAGAAATTATATTTGTAGGGGGCATTGAAAAACTTGCAAAATGACAGAGTAGAAATTAGAAATGAAACAGACTCCGTAAAGGAAAAAAGTTTCTGAGAGCTGGTTACTTATTACATGTAAACATTTCCAGAAAACCAGATTATTAACCAAAATATTCACCTCTGATTCATGTTTTTGCTGTAATAGCTTAGCTGAATTCTGAAGGACTATCTATATTCACCCCCATTTGCATAGTGAATGATTTTAAAAATCAAAGCCACACAAACTGGAACTAAAACTATTTTTAAAAGCCAGTTAATGATTTTATTCATTTTTTAAGGAGAAAGATCAAGAAGATGCTTGAAATTCAGTGTTTAAAAGATGAAAGAAAATGGCAACCACTTTAATTCTAAACTTTAAAAAAAAATTCAGATAAAGCTCTTAATAAAACAGTACAGTGTGCATGATGGTGAGAAAAAGGAGGTAGGTAAAAAATGTTCTTCATATAAATTGAGCAGTTTCATAGGTAAGAGAAATTTTCTCCCCAGGGTATAAGCATATAATTATTCCAAGGATAAGCAAAAGGTGGGAACATATGCACATTTTATTTGGTATATAGTAGCTATGAGTTTGAATCAAATTTTCATCAAAACAATAACATGACCAGCAAATATTAACCTTTTTGATTATTTTCCATTCTATAATTTTTTTTAAAGAGAGTGAGAGCTTGAGTGAGGGAGAGGAAGAGGGAGAGGGAGAGAGAATCTTAAGCAGGCTCCAAGCTCAGCATTGAGCCCAACACGGGGCTCAATCCCATGACCCTGGGATAATGACCTGAGCTGAGACCAAGAGTCAGATGCTTGGTGTGCCTGAGTGACTCAGTGAGTTGGCTGGGCACAAGACCTGCTTAAAATCCCCCCTCCCTCTCCCTCTCCCTCTTCCCCACCTCACACGCATGCGCTCTCACACTCTCTTTAAAAAAACAAAAAACAAAAACAGTCAGCTGTTAAACCCACTGAGCCACCCAGGTGCCCTTATAACTTTTAATCTGATACTTATTTTTAACTGATGCCTACTCTTTTTTTCCCCCTTAAGAATTGATAACCATCGGGGCCCCTGGGTGGTTTAGTCGGTTAAGCGTCCGATNAAAAAAAAAAGAATTGATAACCATCAAATGTATGTTTTATTCTGGTCAAATGAATTGATGTACATGTTTTTGTTCTTTAGTTCACAGAGTACATTTTTGTATACACTATACACTTTATGTAAAACATTTTTGTATATTTTTTTGTAAAAAACATTTTTTTAATTTTTGTTGAATTCAAATATGTTAAGGCCTTCTAGTGCACACTGTTAAATGAAACAATGAAACACAGGCACAAATATGAATCTATAGATCATTGATCAGAAATCCCCTTAAAGTCAAGACACTAACAGTAGAGAGAGTTTTTTTCTTGTTTTTAATTCCAACGCAGCTTATACTTTAAAGAGTTTACAAGCAGCTAGTTCATATCTACCCATGACAGATATAGCATTCCTTTACTGGAACTCAAAACACTTAAGAATGAACAATGTTACTAAATCAATGTCTTTTAGCTGAAATGTAAGCTATTAATTCTTGCTGAAAGTCATTCCTCCTGGTTACTTGAAATTGAAAACTCTTTTAACACAAAGTGACTGAGTATGCCTGTCTCAGGGGAGTAAAATTACTGTCACCCTAACGGACAGATGTCACACGTACAAAAGATCTTCTCTTGTTGTAGAAATAACAAACAGATATTTTTTCAAAGGTGATTCTGACCTTTACATGTTAAATAGAAAAAAATATTTTCAATAAAGGAAGTTTAAAAAACTTATGTGCGTGTTAATTTTGAACTATATTTTAAAAAGAATACACATCTTCGTGTATTGATCTAGATGTCTGGATGTGCCAGAAAGAAATATATTCTTGTGCTTTATGCCAACATTTTCAAAGGTAACTTATTCTTCATAAGATCTCAAAAATAAAGAATTATTAAATTTTTATTCAAAACTACTTTATCATGTTTTAATGGATTCAGTTCTAAGCAAAGTTTTGAATTGAAGTAGGAAGAACTTTGTATCTGTAGTTCTTTTTTTTTTTTTTTTCAGTTCTAATAAGAAAATCCCAGTTGATAGCATTCTTGACTAGTGGTGTTTGGATAAAGATAAGATTCCAGATGATGAATAATGTTATTGGATTGCCTTCAGCACACATTTCCAAAATTTTAGTCATTGAGATTTGGGGTTTTCACAAGCTGTTTTTAAAGGTAGAAATTAATAAATATAACTGATAATGGCATCTCTTAGGAAATAAATGGATAATAGCAAACAAAATTAAAACACACAATCAGAACAGTTATCATACACTTATTATCATATAATTTTGAGAGAACATCATGAAGTCCCTCAGTCTGGGACCAGGTCTTTTACATCTGTTGCTGTGTTGGGGTCCTTAATAAATATTTATTTTATCAAAAAACAAAGTATATATCTGCTGAGGTAATCATGTAACTTTCTCCAAAGTGAAAGAATTATACAGTGTGTATTACATTAAATAACTGTAGAGAAACAAATTTTCATGATATTCAAATATACATTTGTATTAAAGGAGGAAAATTCTAGGCAACAGTGAAGTATAGATTTAGCTATGTTATTGAATTAATCATGTAAGTACAAAAATCATAAATTATGCTGTTTTCTTATTATTGTTGATTCATTACACATGGCTAAACAAAAATTATTAAACATATTAGCGCAATATATACATTTCAAAATATACACTGCTGATTTCTAATGCCTTAATGGCTGGCTGCTCAGAAAATATTTAGAGAATGGAGAAAAATGTGTTAAGTGGTTATCTCTTAGGAAAGTCTTGTGAGATGAATTAACATTATGACTAACACATTTAAATTAAATAGCCAAAGCATTTTATGACTCGACTATAATCATATTATACTTACTAGGGCTCAAGATTATCTCTTAGGTAAATTAGGAATTGTATTTGGCTTGTAGTTGAGAGACTGGATATAGCAGCAATGTACTAAAGTTGAAGAAGTCTGGAGGTAGGCAGTTCAGGGTAACATGGCAGTTTCACAGAATCATCTGCAACCTGGGTTATTTCCGCTTCAGCATCCTTAGCATTAGGCTTCCATGACAAATGTCTCTCGTTGCTCAAGATGGGGTCAGGAACTCCAGCCATCCTAATTATGAAATAGGATTCCTAGAAACTCCACCCAAGAATTTCTGCTTTTATGTTAGTGTTTCCCTACAAAGGAGATAAGAAAATGTATTTTGTCAGCTGGACACGTCAACCAGGGTTGCTCTTAGTAAAGAAGAAGGGAGAAATGGATATCATACAGGCAATCAGCAAATACTGTTTAATAACTTAAATATCCCTAAGGACAAATAGAAGCCAAATATCTTGATTTCCTTTCTCTCTCTCTCTCTCTCTTTCTGTCAATCTCTCTCTCTCTCTCTCATTTTTAGCATCATTCTCCCTTCCCTTTAGGAGAATAAATATTAGTACATAGTAATTCAAGTGGCATATTTTGATCTAAACTGGAGAACTGACACAATGATATATTTAGATAAGCCCAAATACATTTCAACAAATTGTGAAAAGACTTTAGACCTATGTGGAAACAGTAAGAGAATATCCAGGAAGTGAGTAATATATTGATTTCATATGTCAAATGAATTTTGTAATGACAGATGAGACATATTAGGTTTTAAAGCACCTTCATAAAGATCTTCAGAGTAGAAAGTACACATTTTATGTCCCTTGGCTCCATTTTAGCAGAGCTATTGTTGATTCATGATACAAATATTTACTGAATTTCCTATGATCTAGGCACCCCACTTGGCCCCAAGTCAATCGTGTGAAAGTAGATTATCATGACACCTATCTATCCTCACAAAGCCATAGAGCATTAGAATTTCTGCTTTATTTTGTTAGTAAATGTTAATATTCAACTATTACATAATAAAGTTTTGCTGATGTTTAAACTACCTTATAAAAATAGTAAAATTGGCAAGAACATATTAAGTGTGCCCTGGAGGGACAGACTTTATATAAAAATAGTTTTTTTCAGATCTGAGGCTAAAATAGCAGAAAACGCTTTTGGTGAGATATGGCATTCAAAACAGATAACATTGTTATGATTTTAAATATAGTATTCAGAAAATTGGAAATTTGAAATAAGCTGATATTTTATTTCTGAGACATTAGTCTTTATTGTGAGGTGTAAAATATTTTCTACAAATCTGAGGTCAGTATGAAGATGAAATCATGGTGAAATTCTATAGGGTTTAAATTATTCCATTCTTCTGGAAACATTTTCCAAGCTGCACATTTACGAGGTTATATGTAGAAGATATGCTATAATTACTAAATATAATTTTTAACTACAAAAAAGCCATAAATGCACAGCAAACGCTACTAAGGATATTAAAATTTGAGCCAGATTATAATCAGTGTTTTGTATACATTCTACTAGAGGAAACATGCTTAAACCATCCTTCTATGGGCTAAAATCCAATTGTCATTTTAGTATGTTTTCTACATTTGGGGATGAACTAAACCTAATTCTGCTCAGGTTACATCCATATGCTTGCTATAATTTCCAGATATGGAGAAAATTTCCTCTAGACATTTAAAAAGCTTACAAATCAGTTACTACAGCATAATCCATACATAAGTGCTCTTTATTTAAATAATTTCAGTTATGTTTTGGCATGTAGATTTTACCCTGGGTAAACTTTATTTTTAAGAGATAAGGTGTAATTTCAATAACTGACAAATCTGAACTAATTTCTCCCTTGTACATAATTCCATATTTTATAATATTAAGTAAATTCTGAGGATTAGAATTATGTGACAATATAATTTCTACACCATTAAAGATATGTAATAAATATCTTCCAAAATTAAAAATCGTTTTATTTTTGGAAATAATAGCAAATCATACTTAGTTTCAAGTATGAAACAACATCAAGAATGAAAAAACATTCAAAAGATAATAAAGAAATGGCAATCATCTGTAATTCTTCCACCCAAAAAAATATCAATGGTTAACATTTTGACACATATCCTTCTAAACCTTTCAGTTAAATATAGTTTTGATATTCTTTAATTTATTCTTATTTATTTATTTATTTTTTAAGTTGTTTTAAGTTTGTTTGTTTGTTTGTTTGTTTTTTGAGAGAGAGAGGGAGAGCAAGTGCGCAGGGGAGGTGCAGAGAGAGAGAATCCCAAGCAGGATCCACACTACCAGCACACAGCCCAACGTGGTGCTAGATCTCATGAACCATGAGATTCTGATCTGAGCCAAAATCAAGAGTCAGATGCTTAATGACTAAGCCACCCAGACACCCCAATATTCTTTTAAAGTGTATAATTTCTTGCATATCTAAGACTGCCTTCATTTTCATTTACATAACAGCATCAAATAGTAATTTGGCTAGGTATAGAAATCTGGTTTGGCAACCTTTATCCTCTCAAAATTCTGCAGCCTTTTTTTAATCTTAAGTACTGATGAAGGAAGCATCTAGCTGACTTTGTACCCCTTGCTGAATGAAGGTAAACTGTTTTAATTTTTCTCTGCATCAGTTCTTACTGGATTAAAAAAAATTATTCTGGAAATAAAATAAATATGGTAGGTTATATTTATATGTCTTTTCTTATTAACTGGCTCAGAATTGATAAGTGCTTTTAATAAATACACTCATAGTTTCTTAAAGACAGTAACAGTCAACATTGCATTTTTGACTCTTGTATGTTTCTGGTTTCTTTCTCAAGAATTCCCATAGATCTTTATCATCTTTATCTTTTTCTGTTTCATCTCTTTCTTCTTTTTCTCTACATTCTGTGATATTCTTAATTTCTGTACTATTTATCACTAATGCAATATTGTGTGGCATTACTGTTTTTTCTTAATTAGCATTGAGTATTGATAGTTGATGTTCTTAATTGGTTTTCTTAACTGATTTTCTTAATTTCTTAATTTGAGTTGAGTACTGATATTTTAAATTTTCCTTCCATTCTATCCTCATTACTTTTGGAACTCTTTGGAACTCTGGCTTCTAAGTAAACCATTCCTTCCATTGACCTCTCCTCCAGTTTAGTTCCATGCCCTTACACTTTTGAGTGTATCTAGCAATTCTCAAATTTTCTTCCTTTTCTTGCAAACAAATCCTTTTCTGTGCTATTGTGGTTGTTTTTACAATGAGAGTTCTCTTTTTCCTATGTTTTAGTTTAATTGTCTTTAATTTGTATTTTTTCCAATTTGCTTTTATTTTTAAAAAATTTTTAATGTTTATTTTATTTTTGAGAGAGAGAGAGAGACAGAGCAGGAGTGGGGGAGGAGCAGAGAGAGAGGGAGATGCAGAATCCAAAGCAGGCTCCAAGCTCTGAGCTGTCAGCACAGAGCCCTACGTGGGGTTTGAACTCATGAATGATGAGATCATGACCTGAGCCCGCAGTCAGATACCCAACCGACTGAGCCGCCCAGGCACCCTCCAATTTACTCTTATTCAGTCAGATTACCAAAATTAAGATTCACAAAATTAATGTGCAAATTAGATCTAACTTTTGTTTTTAAATTTTTTTAAGTGTTTATTTTTATTGAGGGAGAGTGTGCAAGTGCTCACAAGTCGGGGAGGGGTAGAGAGAGAAGAGGACAGAGGATCTGAAGCTGGCTCTGTGCTGACAGCAGAGAGCCTGATGCGGGGCTCAAACTCATGAAGTTGGAAGCTTAACCAGCTGAGCCACCCAGGTGCCCCTTTTTAATTTTTTTATTTTCTTAAAGTTTATTTATTTATTTTGAGAGGGAGAGAGTGAGTGAGAGAGAGAGAAAGAGACCATAGGCAGGAGTGGGAGAGAGAGAATCCCTAGCAGTCTCCATGCTGTTAGTGCAGAGCTTTACATGGGGCTCAATCTAATAAACCACGAGATCATGAGCTGAGCCAAAATCAAGAGTTGGACGCTCAACCAACTGAGCCACTCAGGAGCTCCCCCTTTCTTTTTAAAGATTTTATTTTTTCAAGTGATCGCTATACCCAGTGTGAGGTCACATGCTCTACTGACTGAGCCAGCCAGATCTATCTCCTTTGATTTGTAATATTGATTCTAGCTTTTGGCAGATAAACAATGAAATTTTAATCTTTATCAACCTTTTGAGAAGCCATATCACTTATAAGTTTTAAGTATGTATGAATAGAATATGTACCATTAATATTTGAAAAATATTTTTATATCTTCACACAAAATACACTGTAAACAACAACTGTAATGACTATGCAGGTAATGCTAACAGTAGTATGTGAGCTGTTAAACACTGAATTTATCATATTTTATCAAGTTGAATATTGATAAAAGATGAATATTTTTTATATGTGCATGTCTCCGAAATGAGGTTGTGTTTTTTTATTACTGGTATATTTTATAATTATGATTGTCACTTGTTATACTTGATTTTTATGCATCTTGAGAAAAAGCTGGTAAAATATTGCCTTGGGGAAACATACCAGAGGTAATTGTGAAAAACTCTTTTAAAAAATGTCATACTACCAGGGCACCTGGTTGGCTCAATCCATTAAGTGCCCAACTCTTGATTTTGGCTCAGGTCATGATCTCACAGTTTGTAGGTTCAAGCCTCAAGGTGGGGTCCACACTGACAGCAAGGAGCTTGCTTGGTATTCTCTCTCTCTGTCCCTCCCTTACTTGTGTACAGATGTGGTCGCATGTGCTTTCTCTCAAAAAAAAAAAAAAAAACCTGAGAAAAATGTTATATTACCAATGCTTTGGGTGACACAGATGATAACATGTGGGAAAATATGAAAATTGATGACTCTGTTGAAAGTGATTCAGAAGACAGGAATTCTTCAAGTAAAGAAATTTTAGGAATACACCTTAATAAATTAATTTTCCTTATATGTATGTTCACATAAAAGTGATATATGATTAAAAATATCTGCTTCAATGTGTCTAAAAGAGTTTTCAGTGGAATAGCTTAAAAGTTCTAAATAATAAAAAAAGGATTGTGACAATTTGGTAGCATTTTTGTTTTTAGTGGTACCTAAAATAAGGGTTCATTTTACCACTGCTGGCTTCTTAGTTAGATGAAAGATGGTATACTTCCACATAGGTTGCTAGTTCTCATCAAAATCCACTGAGTAGGGTCCTCTCCTCCCATTCAGACCCTCCTCTAGGACCTCCTAAGCTCTCTCCACATTGTAGCAATGGGTTTCTAAAACCCACCTCCAGCATGATTGTCTGTTCTGATTGGTTGAGACTGTTTCCTGTGAATTAATCTGCATTTGTGAGAGCAGGGAAATGCCAAACATCCACCGATGTTTGAACATTAACTAGCAGATGAGAATACATACCCAGAGCTTCTATGAAAATATTACAGCTGTGTAGGAAAGGTCTGTTCCACAGGACATTGATTCCTCTGCCCTCATGTGACACAAGATCTCCTGAAGCTCCATTAAAATGAATACTTAAATATTTAAAATGAAAGGATATTTCATTTGGGTCCTTTGTGAGCCCAAGAGCTTAATATTATGTAAGCTTAATAAAACATCACTTCAAAAAGATAACGAGGTGCCTGGGTGGCTCAGCCGGTTGAGCCACCAAATGACTACAGCTCAGGTCATGATCTCAGGGTTCATGAGTTCAAGCTGCATAGGGCCAGCTGCTGTCAGAGCAGAGCTTCCCATCATCTGTCCCCCTCTCGCTCTTCTCCTTCCTCCCCTCATGCTTCCCCCCCCAAAATATATAAGCATTTTTAAGAAAGATTAATTTGCATATAAAAGCTTCAAAGTACTCAGGAATGCTTAATCTTTAAGTCTTTAAAGATTAGTGAAAGAAAGAATTTAACACACATTCTTACACAAAGGCAAATATGACAACAATAAAAAAAAGCCTGAAGCACGACTTCTCCAAAAAAAATGTCTTTTCATCAAGATACAAAGAGACTAAGACATGATGAAATGTAGTCTAATAAGAGTAGTTGAGCATAGAACACAAATTTGGCAGGAAAGTGAAATTTTCCAATAAGAGAAATCATCACTTTGATCTAGAAATTTTCATTCAATATTAAGAAAAAGAACATTATCAGAGGGACTGGTCCAATCTAACAGTCTTTACTGTGTAAGGAGTAGTGATCTAAAAGAAGCACTTAGCTGTTTCTGTAACCCTGTGTCAGGAATCATTCTATAAATCCACAGAAGGAAGTTGGAGTTTTATAAGGAGCTGACAGAACCCAGCTTTACAGTCATACTTGAGGAGTTCAGAGGTAGATTTGGGTGTTGGCAAATCCATGGAGCAAATCATGGTCATAAAGTACCCTGGCATTAAAGAAAACACAATTTAGCCTGTCTTGTGATTACTATGTTTTCATGAAGCACGTGGAGTAATTGCAAAAGACAGGAAAATGTGTCCTCCTCGTTCATTTTTCTGGAGGCAAATGGATTTCAAATTCATGTAAATTGAAATGGTCAGAATAACAACAAAAATGTAATGTAAAACTATCATTGCCTGCTGAATGGCAGAGCAATAGAGCAGCTGTCTGAGATCACAGAAGAGATACCAAGAACCATCTTAATCCTCTGCTAACAGCAAAACCTCACTAGCAAATATGGCCAAGTTTTAAAATCTGAACTGCAGTCACATAGTTGAGGACAGTTAGCATGCAATGCCACATGTTAAGTAAAAGGAAATATTTTTATATTCTCTACAATTAATTAAATGCAAATCTCCAGACTCATAACCCTATGCTCTCAATTGAATTCTCAGCTGAACGTGGAAATAGAATTTTACTAAATAAACATAGAAAGACTTTTATGGTCATCAAGTCCCTCCAATTAATTTTTTCATTAATTCATGTACTCAAAGTACACTTCAGCCTAGGGAAAGACTGCCATAAAATCGTACTTAACAAACCCAAACCAAAACAAAACCATACTCTATCCCTCTTTCCTTTCCATTGGAACAGACTATCTGAGGTCTGTAAAGGAGAGGCGGAAGATAACTCATCCATTGAACAGATATTAGAAGTCTAATTAAAGCAAAGCATTTATATTATCTCTAAACTATTGTTGGCATAAAAGGCAATGTACTTTCGCGCTTCATAAACAATGGCAATAAAAACTTCATTTTGGTGTTTTAATATAAGATCCCAAGGCTTGAATATTTTCTTCCACTGACTCTACATAAATGTACATAAATCCCTTTATTTGATGTTACTTTATTTATATACATATTTATATATATGTAAAATCTTCCTTCTAATAAGCACATATTATTGCAGCATATGCCACAAGAACATCTTTGGACAAAATTTGGAGAGTAGCTAAAATATAAATAAGAAAACCGTCTTCATTTGTATTTATTTTTAAATATTTCTATATTGTTCATATCTTCAGATGGTTCAGAAGCCATAACTATGCGGGGCACCTGGTTGGCTCAGTCGGTTGAGCACCAACTTCGGCCAGATCCTGATCTCGTGGTTGGTGAGTTTGAGCCCGTGCTGGGCTCTGTGCTGACAGCTAGGAGCCTGGAACCTATTTCAGATTCTGTGTCTCCCTCTCTCTCTACCCTTCCCCTGCTCGTACTCTGTTCTTTCACTCTTTCAAAAGTAAATAAACATTAAAACAATTTATAAAAAAAAAGAAAAAGCAAACCATAACTATGTAAAACATATAGGCTAAATCCTTCAGCCCTATGAGAGGTAGATTAAAAACTTTAAAAAATTAAATAACTTCTGAATTACAGAAGAATTTGAAACACAGAATGTAGGATTCTTATATCCTCTTACCCAGCTTTACCCTACGTTTATATCTAACATAACCATGGAACATTCATCAAAATGGAGAAATTAACATTAGTAGAATAACTTTTTTTCACTAACGTCCTTTCCCCTGTGTCTGAATGCAGTACTGGATTCTACATTGGATTTATGTGGCATGTCTCCTTGTTCTCCTGTGCTCTATGACAACTCCTCAGTCTTATCATTCATGACCCTGATATTCTGAAGAATACTGCTCAGGCATTTTATAGAATGTCCATCGGTTCGGATTTGTGTGATATTTTCCCATGTGTAGACAGTGATTACGGATTATGCGGGAATAGTACTATTGAGGTGAAATATCCTTCTCCTGATATTGTATGAGTATATGTGAGGGGGGTGTGGGGGGTGGTGATATTACCAACCAATGGCAACCACCAGCAACTGTTTTCCTCCCTCCCACCTTCTTGCATTTTCCCAAGTGACATATAAATGGAATTGTACAATATTTAGCTTCTGGGGCCTACCTTTTTTCCCCTCAAAATGCATTTAAGATTTATTCCTGTTATTGCATGAATCAGTAGTTGATTCCTTCTTCTTGCTAAATAGTATTCCATCATATGCATGTACTATAGTTTGTTTATTCACTCATTGGTTGAAACCTATCTGTGGTGTTCCCAAATTTTGGTAATTATGAGTATGGCTATTATAAGTATTCATGTGCAGGTTTCTCTGTGCACATCAGTTTCATTTCTCTTGGGTAGATAACTTGGAATGGAATTAGAATGTACATTTTAATGGATAATAAACCTGCAAACCTTTTCCAGAATGGCAGTGCCATTTTGCATTCTCATAAAAAGGAGTTCCAGTTGCTCTCAATCTTATCAGCACCTGATAGTGCCAGTATTTCTTTCTTTCTTTTTTTTTTCTTAGACAGTCCAGTAGGTGTATCACATTTAATTTGCATTTCCCAGATGGTTAATGACATTGATGCTGTATTATATGCTTATATCAACCATTCATCTTCACTGATGAAAGATCTGTTTCAATCGTTTGAGACTTGTGTTGTGTCTGGTATATATTCTGTTTTCTGCTTGTATTATCATTTTATCCACTGTTCATTCTAGAAGCTAAAGAGAAAGTTCTGTTAAAATCTCCAAATTTGATTGTCAATTTATCTAGTACTATTTTTAGTCCCATCAAAAAATGTTTTATATAGTTTGGGGATGTGGTATTAAGATTGTTATGTCTTTCTGTTGAATTGCTGCTTCTTGCATTAAAGTCTACCTTTTCTATTATTAAATAGCTACACCAGCTTTCTTATGGTTACTGTTTACATGACATACATTTTCCTATCATTTAACTTTTAAATATTTGTTTTTTTATTATTTAAAATTAAAATATTTTTTAAAAATAAAATTAATTTTTAAATTAAAAAAATTTTAAACTAAAATAGGTACATCTAATCTCTTCTTTTATCTGATAATTTTTATTTTTAATTTTTTTCAAAGTTTATATATTTACTTATGTATTTATTTTTAGCTTTATTTATTTGTTTATTTAGTTTGAGAGAGAAAGAGAGTGCAAGCGGGGGAGGGGCACAGAAAGAGGGAGAGAGAGGATCCCAAGCAGGCTCCACGCTGTCAGTGCAGAGTCCTTTGCAGGGCTCCAACCCATGAACCGTGATCTGAGCTGAAATCAATAGTTGGATGCTTAACCGATAACCGACAGAGCCAGCCAAGTGCCTCTGATAATTTTTAACATCTTAATTGGTATGTTGAATTTATTTACAATTATTGAAATTACTAATGCTTTTAGGTCTAAATTTACTATCATGCAATTTGTTTTCTTTTTACCCTATAGTCCATTGTCTCTTTAACAATGTTTTTATGTATTTATCAAGTACTTACACTATTCTATTTATATCCTTGCATTGATTTTTAATCACTACCTTAGAGATTTTGCAAAATGCATCCTTGACATCTTAGGATTTAACTTCAATACCTTTACCCTTTCTTTAAAAATGCAAAACTTTTACTACCGTTCACTCTGTTTATCCCCATTCTTTTGGGGTAGCTGGTTGTCATAATATTGTGGTCACGCATTTTATTTCTACATATGTTATAAACCCTATAAGACATTATTATTATCATTTTACATAGTTAACTACTCTTTTATATTTCATTATATATTTAGTATCATTTTCATTCAGCCTGAAGAACTTCATTTTGTTCCTCATACAGTTCCATTCTGCTGTCAACAAACTCTCACTTTTCATTTGTCTAAAAACATTTATATTTCACCTCCATTTTGGGAGGATATTAATTCTAAGTATGGGATTCTAGGTTGACAATTTTTTTAAAAAATCTTCAGCTGTTATAAAGTGCCATTACATTATCTCCTGATTTTTATAGTTTTTTTAGAAAACATGTTTATTTATCTATTTTGAGAGAGACAGAGAGAGTAGGGGAGAGTGAGTACCCAGGGAAGGGGCAGAGAAAGAGAATCCCAAACAAGCTCCAAGCTGCCAGTGCAATCCCAAGACCCTGAGATCACCTGAGCCACCAATATTAAGAGACCCACCAGATGCTTAACCGAGTCACCCAGACACTCCTGACTTTTATAGTTTCTGACAAGTTAACCGTAGCCTTACTGTGCTTCTTTGAAGGTAATATGTCTTTTTCTCTGGCAGTTTTATGAAATTTTTCTGTCATTGGTTTTCAGCAGTTTGACCATTATGTGCTTAGCTGTGGCTTTCTTTGTATGTATTCTGGCCACAATTCTTTGAACTTTTTTAACGGTGTCATTGTTAGATTTATTCACCTAACACATGTATTTCTGGAAATTCTTGGAAATCTTCTCTTCAAATACGTTTTATTTCCCATTCACTTGTTCCTCTGTTTCTCTGCTCGTATTTTAGGTTATTTGACCCTGTCTGAGACTTTTACATTCTTGTTCTTTTCTTTGTACTTTTCTTCTGTGTGTGCTTCCGTTTAGATTTTTTTTTTTTTTTTTTTTTACTTTATGAGGTTACCGTTCTGAGTGTGCTATTATGTCCATTCAGTGAGTACTTAATATCAAATTCTGGATGTTTATTTATTTATTTATTTATTTTTTGATTTCTAGGAGAGAGAGAGAGAGAGAGACAGCATGAGCAGGGGAGGGTCAGAGACAGAGGGAGTCACAGACTGAAACAGGCTCCAGGCTCTGAGCTGGCAGTCAGCACAGAGCCTTACACGGGGCTCGAACCCACGAACCGCGAGATCATGACCTAAGCGAAAGTCGGTTGCTTAACCGACTAAGCCACCCAGGCGCCCCCTGGATGTTTATTTATTTATTAAAAAAATTTTAAACATTTTATTTATTGAGAGACAGAGAGAGACAGAGCACCAGCATGGGAGGGGCAGAGAGAGGGAGACACAGAATCTGAAGCAGGTTCTAGGCTCCAAGCTTCAGCACAGAGCCTGATGCTGGGCTCAAACTCACAAACAGCGAGATCATGACCTGAGCTGAAGTTGAAGGCTCAACCGACTGAGCCACCCAGGCACCCCTTGATGTTTATTTCTAGAGTGCTCATTTGACTCTGTTTTTAAAGATTTCTGTTCACTATAGAAATTCTCTATATTTCTAAGCTGTTTTGCCCATTTTTCCTTTCTTTCCTAAACATATTAATCATAGTTATTTATTTATTTTTATTTCTGAGAGAGAGAGAGAGAGTGAGCAAGGGAGGGCCAGAGAAAGAGGAAGATACAGAATCCGAAACAGGCTCTAGGCTCTGAGCTGGCTGTCAGCACAGAGCCTAACGCCAGGTTCCAACCCACGAACCACGAGATCATGACCTGAGCCAGAGTCGGACACTTAATTGACTGAGCCACCCAGGCACCCCTAATCATAGTTATTTTAAAGTTCTTTGCAGCTACCTCTAATATCTGGATTGCACATGGATTTACTTCTGTTGTCTAGTTTTTTTTAGTTATTAGCATTGGGTCATGTTTTTATCAGCACTATGCATGTATCATTATACACTGTACTCAGATAATGTATATAAAAGGACTCTAAAGCCTCTAAATGATACTGTTTTGTCCAAAGAGTATTCATCTTTTCCTAAGTTAGGCAGAATGCATGAAGAGCAGTCAGACACTGTGCTGAGTCAAGGCTGCTTTGCAGTTAGATTCAGTCTGTCTGTGATTCATCCTGTTCTTTGGGTCTTGCTTGCTATCCTGGCCTTTTGATTGAAAGCCTAGAAGGTCTCTGTCTTCTCAGGGAAGACCAGTCACTTATTTAATGCAGGGTTCTTTTCACTAGAGGGACTTTTTCTTCTAAGCACTCCAAAACTGTGGGGGATTTCAATTTGCCTGTTAGAATTTTCCTCCCCATTCCCTTGGGCTTCTAATTTGCTGCAACATATAGCAAATATCCACAGTGAAAATTGGCCATGCATGTGGTGTTCTTTTAGAATCAAACTGTCACACTGACCCCAATAACTATCAAAATCTCTGCTTGTTTCTCTTTTCCCAGTAGAATCCCTCTACCTGGACCAAGTCTAATCCATAGTCTTTGCCTAAAATCAGCAAATGTCCCAAGGAACTAAAAGAGGCAGCAATCATTAACTTACATAGGAAATAGTTATCCTTTTCTGGAATGTATCTTGTCAATTTCTTCTAGCTTCTATAGCTTTGCAAACTTTTTAAAATTTACAACCTTTCCAGTTGTTCCTTTTAGAATGTTCACCTGTCATGGTCTCCTTACTTTTTTTTTTTTCAGAAGCAGAACCCGTTTCTCAGAATTTCTGAGCTTCAAACAGATTCACATTAGTTTCTGAGATATGACAGAAGCTGAGGAAGTAAGCCTCAAAAGTTATTATTGGTGAAAAAGATTTTCCACAGTGTGGAGAAGACCTGTTTACTGTGAAATAGATGAAGTCCACAGACAGACAGCAACCGAGTCCTGACAGTGTTCCAGGATGCCGATTGTTCCCAGGGCTCAGCTCATTCCTTCAGAGCCCAAAGCTTGGTGGTTCAATTCCTCCTTTGATTTTGAGGGACTCCACTCTCTTGGAAACAAATGCCCTCTTTTGTTTCTAGGTATGATTATGTTTGTTTGCCATCACTTGCAACAGAATTCTGCATTAATACTCTACACTATTATATGTGTTGACACAAATAATAAGGTGGTTATTGACATCACTTTAGGTTTTTATTTTTTATAGTTTAACCTAGATTTTCCTACTTCGCAAAAAATTATGACAAACTGTGGCATCTTACTGCATGCAGGTGCTTACCTGACATAGTTTCTGATCCACTTACAATCTTCAGGGAACAACCTTGGAAATCACATAGCCAAATGTGTTAGATGTGCATATAAAATAGGAAGGAGTCAGATCTGAATGAGGAGGAGCTCTAAAACTTTGCATAAAGTGCAAAAGTTTTAGTATATTGGAATTTAAATTTATTTTTGCTTATATTCTTGGTTTGGACAGGTTCTTAGTGGATTAACTTACTGATTCCTGACTGATAAGATTTGAATAATTTTCTCGCTGGGATTAGGTCTCTTGTTCTTTGGCGAGTTATTAAATCTTAGAGGAAAAAATCAGTATGTTCAACACACGGGGGGGGAAGGCAATTCAAGTTTTTAACTCATTTTTCTAACTGATATTTAGATTCATGTGGTTAAAAATGGGGAACAGGGACTGTCCCTGTATTTAACACATTCCATTCGTTCAATTTTTAAGGAGCTTTAATTTGTTTTGCTTTTTTATTTAATGTGTATGTGTGTGTGTGGCAGGATATGAAGGAAGTGTTAAGGATGAGGAGACAGGGAAGGAAAAGGAAGAAGGAAAAGAAAAGAGGTAGATAAAATAGAAAAAATAAACCACACCCTGAAGGTAATGAATGGGACCAGGAAAGAGTCAAAAAGCTTCTTCAGAAAGGACTTAGGCTGGTTTCTGCCTGGGCTTTGGACTTCAGAATATGTGATATGTGCTTACCTATCACCTCTACTTTGGAAGTGATGATTAACTGGCTAAATATAATCATGGTGCACAATCTTCCACCTGACTTTTAGCACCACCACCCCCCCCAGACAAGTTTGAAGGCAACTACCAATTATTCCAGAGACTTATATAGCAATGAGCAGTGATTCCACATCACAGGTGAGATCAGATAAAGTCACAGGCAGGACTACCAGCACTAAGGTGCATGGCTAGCTCAGTGTAGGCGACTGGTAAAAGTGGGACTTTGAAATTAGAGAGAGTTGGGTTTGAAAACCAGTTTTATCCCCTATCAGTTGTCTGACATCGGCAAATTTACTTAAGTTCTTTAAGCTTCAACTTCATCCAGAAAATGAGTAAGATGATGACAATTCCTAGTACTTTCATAAGAATTAAATGAAGGAACACATGTGCAACCTGTAGAGGAGGCTTAGTCCACAGTGCTCAAGAAAGGCTAATGATTATCACTCATGAGTTACAGGTGAAGAAACAATTAACCAGCTTGGCTTGTTCTTGTTTGGTTTCTTGTTTGTTTGTTTGCAAGCCTGAAACCGATTCCACAGTAATGCAATTTCTCCTAGTTTGAAAATAAGGCAAAACCCATATCTATTGCTTCTTTCCCTAGGCCAGTGGAAAACCTCACTGTTAAATTCTTTCGTGTGATTTTTCTGGAGAGATTCCATCCTGAATAGAGCTGCCTAATGATCTGCCAAATGAACACAGCAAGTTGTTTCTAAGTTTGGTGGACTCATTGGCATTGTGTTTCATCCAAAGATTTGTTATTGCCAAGTGTCACTGTCCAAAAAGAAAAATTCAATGTCCCCTTCCCCGGCAATCTCCACTTATATTACTTTAAGCATTAGGTTGGGAATTTTCTTCTGGGACCTAGAACTTCATTCAGGAAATATGTGATTGAGACTTCAGCTGAGACCTAGGTCTTTTACTAGCTGGAACCAGGCTGGATTTGAACCAGCAGTGACCTAACCTGTTGGGGATGTCTGTTCCAAATAGCAAAGTGGCTGTTATTACAGAAACTGGAATTAGAAAGTGTCTAAATTATATATACTTGCTCTGTTTTTTGTCACATTCTTCCTTAACTATAGATACACAGTATTTGTATCCATATATAAACACATAACAGAGCTACTAATTCTCAGGGATTAATATATGTCAGCCTAGAATTTAGGAACTAAAGCACCTAGTTTTATTATTTGGCATTAAATATCCCTTATCAGGCACAAATCGCATTAGTACCCTGACACAGATATCTTGTCAAAGGCCCAATGTGGGCTCAATGAATATGGAGAAGGAGCTAAGCCTCAAACAGTTTGGGAAACCTCAGAAGTGTATGCTGAAACCGTCTGTATACATCTGTATATGTTCATTCATCTGAATATTCCATAGTTCGGTGAAACAAGACATAAGTAAGGCTTTTTTTTTTTTTTAAGGAATGGTTTAAGTTACTAGAGGAACTTAATATAAGAGGAACCGAGAAACCAGCTACCACCCCCACACATGAGAACGCTGTACAGAGCTCAGAGTCTCTTGTTGCCTATTTCTTGGGTGGGAGTTTAAAGCCAAAAACAGTGGCCATAGATTGAGGAAGCAGGACTTGCAAAAAGGAGCTTGCCAGGTCCCCACACGTTGAGGTTAGGGGCTGGCTGTGGATTCTTCAAGTAGTGGGATGGAGGGTGTGAGATTGCAAAGCGACTAGGGCTTGAGCATTCTGGATTTTTTATTGCAACGAAGCAAAGGTTAACTTACAATTACTTTCTGTGCTCTGGTGCCCAGTGCCCAAAGCTCTCCTAAGAGCCACTTTCTGGGAAATGCAGGGAAGACTATGGGGATGCTGCAAGCACAACCCAAGTGCCCCGCCTTAGGCTGGCTGGCTCTGGCTTCCAGCCAAGACAGAGCTGAGTTGCCGCAAGTTCTAGGTTATATCTGTTGTGGTTTCCTGCAGGTGGAAGGAAACCACAGCATTTAGTCTAGCTAGCGCCTCCGCGTTGCAAACCTCCAAGCCTGCGCCTCTCATTTTCCTGCATCAGCCAAATCTTTCTAGCATAGGCAAAATCTCTTTGGGAGGAGATTTTTCTCTGGTCCCTCCACAGCTCACCACCATGGTCAGGCTTTGCGTCTGAGCACAGGCTTCACTCTGTTATCTTCTACCTCCTCAGCTTCTGCTTGAGGTCCACCGCGTGCAGCACACAAATTTGCAGTCTCCCTGCTGGGTGGTCAAACGAGAGCTTAATTCGACCCAAATAACCTTTCCTGCAGTGTGCTTCCCCATCTCGATCTTTTCCAGCTCGTTCCCTCCTTGCCCTCTGGCTAAATCTGTGTGGATTTCCCTTCCCGCTAACTTGAAGGGAATTTCCTCCCTGCGCTTCTGGGAACTGCGTAGAGGGCGCGGGCGCGTGGATAGTGCCTAAGGGTCCTTCCTCTATGGGAGAGACCTAAGCAGAGGTGAATTGAAAAGTTCCCTGCTGTCCTGAGTGTTCCACACATATGCACCCCTGAGTATTTTATGTTTTAAAGTGCTAAAGGAGTGAGTGAAATGAGGGAGCCAAGTTAATGAAAATGTGGTTCTCCACTAAGCTCTGCCCCAATCCCTCTGTATGATAGCTTGGTGTGTTCACGCAATTCTTAACCAAAGCCTAGGAAAATCAAACCCCGCCCACAGGTGGCAGATTCCACCAAGGATTCTGGACTCCGCGAAACAGTGAGAGTGGCTGGGAGGAAGCCACAGGTTCCTTACATCGCTAAACCTAAACCCTAGAAGGAGCAAGTGGTTTTCTCCTTTGCACGCTCCCGGAGAAGAAATTTAAACAGGAAAGGCAGCCTGCAGCTTGGTAAAATTCCTCTCTGCCTTCCTCAGCTTCGCATCCTTCCAAACAGTTCTCCTAACCTTGGCCACTCCCTTAAGATAGCAGGAAAAGAGTTTCCTGGCAGCACCCCCCGCCGCAACTGCAACCACACACACTTTTGCTCCATCCTGGCCAACGCCCCCACCTAGTGGTTTAGGCTCGCTTGCTTTGCTTTCTTCAGCTGTGATTTCTAAGAGAGTGCTGCAGTTTGCAAAAAGATGAAGTCTATTTAGGCGCCTGATGTGGGTGGGGAGGATGGGTAGGTCCCTTTATAATAGTGGTGCAAATAAAGCTTAAGGTTAGCAGGAGCAATCCTGGGCTCTAGGGACAGGAGTAAAGAGAAGATTTTCTTTTATCCCCAGCTTGGCTGCTGCAACCCAGACAGCTTACAGAGGGCATTCTTGGAGAGCTGCTGCCTAAAGGAGTACCCTCACTTTCAGTGCAGGAACGCACTATTTTCTTTATAATATTTACCGTTATATGAAAGGATGCTAATCATTTGCTTGTTTGTGTGGCTATTGTCTATCTGCCTTTTCTAGAATGTAAGCTATTTGAAAAATGGGTTTGGGTATGCCCCATTATACCCCTAATGTCTAGAATTCCTAGCACAGGGTAAGCACTCTAATTCTGCCTGGTTTAGGGAGGATGAAATTAAGAGAACTTAGGTCCGTGTTGTGTCACGTTGGATAAAAAGCTCTTTCAAAGGCTCTCAATTATGCTTCTAAACTGAATGGATGGGTGAAATAATCATGGGTTCTAGACTGAATAATTCTCTTTAAAATATACTTACATTTAACCTGATAAATTCTCTTATGATGTAGTGTTCATTGAATGCATTATACCCACCAAACATTGAGCTATGTGCTAGAAACTCCTGGTTGGGATCACTTAGCTCTGAGGGCTGAAAGTACATTACCCTTTCCTGGTGCTTTTCTTTAAACTTTCACCAACTAGTACTTATAACCTACATTTATTTCTGTTAACATTGGAGGGGGAGCTGAGCACCAGGGAACCCCTGGAAGTCATGGGACCTGGAACTGGTATTGCTTGGTGCCGCATTTGGCTAATTAATACCCTGATGTATTTGTTGAGGGCAAAGAAGACACACTGGTGCTGATTGCCCCAAAACCCGTTTTTTCCCTTCTTTCTTTCTTTTTTTTTTTCCTTTGAATTTTGTTGACCTCCTTTGTCTAGGGCTGTGGGAGGGAAGGTGCTTACTGTGAACTGTTTTCCAGAGGCATTGAACTGCTGAGCGGCTGGAGAGGGAGGGTGCAATGGAAGCTTTAATTTCACAATCGGCAGGCTTCTGTTTGTGATACTTTTTATTTTTGTAGACAGCACTCTTTCCCTGTTGACCCACAGTTTAAGGGGAGGCACTGGATGGAAAGCACGGATTCCTAAAACCAGATATGGAATATTAGTTTGTATTGTACCAAGAGTTAAGTATGACTTGAAGCCCAAAGTTTAAAATGCACTATTGGCCATTTCCTTCTAAGGCGACATTACTGGCGCCTCCTTCTAACCTGGGTGTGGTCCGCAAGGCTGGATAAAATTCCTGAGTGAAAAGGTCAGAGCCTGGGGCTGGCTCCACCTAGCACTGGTCGGCTGGGGTGCGGATGCTTAAGTAGAAGCCCAGAAAAGGATGCGAGGAGTGTGCCCCGGCCGAGGGCGTGGATCTAACTGGAGGGTCGCGCTGCAAGCTTCGAAGAGGACAGAGGCAAGGACAGGACGCCCTCATCCCCATTCCTGGCCAGAACTGCGGCGTCTGGGTGCCAGAATTGGGAGAGGGGCCCGGGGATGGGTAGTGGGGCGTGAGGGCGGTAGGACCCGGCGGGAAGCTTCCTTGGCCGGGGTGGGAACCAGGCGGGAGGAAAGGAGGGGCGGGGAGACAGAAAAGGGGAAGGTGAAGGGGAGCGG